>NC_133326.1:45675332-46016012 GCF_042186555.1 Aquarana catesbeiana | reverse complement strand
TCTTTCCTTCTCTCTCTCTCCCCTTCTTTCCTTCTCTCTCTCTCCCCTTCTTTCCTTCTCTCTCTCTCCCCTTCTTTCCGTCTCTCTCTCTCCCCTTCTTTCCTTCTCTCTCTCTCTCCCCTCCTTTCCTTCTTTCCTTCTCTCTCTCTCTCCCCTCCTTTCCTTATCTCTCTCTCTCTCCCCTCCTTTCCTTCTTTCCTCCTCTCTCTCTCTCTCTCTCTCTCTCTCTCTCTCTCTCTCTCTCTCTCCTCCCCTTCTTTCCTTCTCTCTCTCTCTCTCTCTCCCCTTCTTTCCTTCTCTCTCTCTCTCTCTCTCTCTCTCTCTCTCTCTCTCTCCTATCTTTCCTTCTCTCTCTCCCTCTCCCCTTCTTCTCTTCTCTTCTCTCTCTCTCCCTCTCCCCTTCTTTCCTTCTCTCTCTCTCCCTCTCCCCTTCTTTCCTTCTCTCTCTCTCCCTCTCCCCTTCTTTCCTTCTCTCTCTCTCTCACCCTCCTTCTTTCCTTCCTTCTCTCTCTATTTCCCATTCTTACCTTCTCTCTCTCCCCCTTCTTTGCTTCTCTCTCTTCTTCTTCCTTCTCCCTCCCCCCCTCTCTCTCTCTCTCTCTCCCCCCTTCTTTCCTTCTCTCTCTCTCTCTTCTCTCTCTCTCTCTCTCTCTCTCTTCTCTCTTTCTCCTTCTTTCTTTCCTTCTCTATCTCCCCCTTCTCTCTCTCCCTCTCCCTTCTTTCCCTCTCTCCTCCCTCTCCTCCCTTCTTTCCTATTCTCTCTCCCTCTCCCCATCTTTCCTTCTCTCTCTCCCTCTCCCCTTCTTTCCTTCTCTCTCTCCCTCTCCCTTCTTTCATTCTCTCTCACCCTCCTTCTTTCCTTCTCTCTCTCTCTCTCTCTCTCTCTCTCTCTCTCTCTCTCTCTCTCTCTCTCTCCTCTCCCTCCCATTCTCCCCTTCTCTCCCTTCCCTTCCCTCCTCTCCCCTGCCAATGCCATCCCCCCACCCCCCTTCTCCAACCATCCCCCTCTCCCTTCTCCAACCATCCCCCTCTGGCCTCCTGCAACCATTCCCCTTCCTAATCTCTACATCCTTCTTACTTTCTTTTTTTCCCTCTCCCTCCCTATGTCAATGTAAACAGAGCTTATATAACTTTATAACGCCAGTTACGCCACTTTAGCATCAACTCAACACAGTCACACACTGTTGTTGAGTGACTGGCAGTGGCAGCTGGCAGGTGGCCGACTGGCTGTTGCAGTGGCACTGGCACTTGCAAACAATCATCACAGTGAACCTAGAACATATGATATTATATTTGTTATAGCTTTTCTAGCACTGGAGAAGAGATGGAGAATGGTTTCTATTGTGGCCATTTAGAATTTTTACACTAGTAGTGTGTCATGTCTATGACTGTCTGTCTGTCTCTAAGGGTTTAACCTTTAACCAAATACATTCTGTATTTAATTCCAGACAACTGACGCCCGTCAAGCCAAGCCACCAGAGGAAGGAAAATTCTTGAAAGAATAAATTGAATCTTAAAACCTGGAGTAAATCTTTATTGGATCACACAAATACACAAAAAAAAAAACCACACACCCACCTGACCTCATGTCTGACTGTGGCTGTGCCATTGCCCGCCTGACCTGTGGCCTGCCCTTTATCATGAAAGATTATGATTCAGTGACGTGTGTGGTTTTTTGGTATTGTGGTGTGTATATATTTGTGATCCCATAAGATTTGTCCACGGTTTTCAGATTCAGTTGACGATTTCTTCTGTCAATGAGTTGCCTTCCTCTAATGGTGGCTTGGCTTCAGTTACAGACAGGGGCGTTGCTAGGGGGTGGCTTTTGGGGCTATAGCCCCGAATCTGAAGCCAATAGCCCCGAGTCTCTGCAGGGGTCCCCAAGGGGAGGGGAGGCTCTCTGGGGACCCTTATGTAAGTGGGGGGCTCTCTAGGGACCCAGATTTAAGGGGGAGGCTCTCTGGGAACCCTGATGTAAGTGGGGGGGCCTCTGGGTACCCCGATGGAAGGGGGAGGCTCTCTGAGGACTCTAATGTAAGGAGGAGGCTCTCTGGGGACCCTGATGTAAGGTGATGTAAGGGGGGGCTCTCTGGGGACCCTGATGTAAGCGGGGGGCTCTCTGGGGATATATATACACCCACACGTATAATACTGTATATATATGTGTATGCCCGCCCAAGCGTATGACTTTCTTTACTACGCTGCTATGGGCTCTAGCCCCAGATCTTTTGTAGACCTAGCAACGCCCCTGGTTACAGGTGTATGTATCGTGATAGAGTGCAGGTAACGCTTTCTGTAAAGTGACTGGGTAACAACTTTGAGAGCTTATAACGCCGATCTATCCGTCCATCTGTGTTGACTGGCGCTGGTGGTGGCAGTGGCAACCAATCATCACAGTGAACCTGGAAGTTCTGCAACACAGTGTGTGTTACAGGTTCACTGTGATGTTTGCCAGACAGGAAATGGAAGTGCTCTGTTTTTTGTAGATGACTAGATGTAGGTGTTGTTTACAAGTTCTATTTTACATTTTAATATTTTCTTTTATGAAGAAATAAACTACTGCACCACCACTATACAAGTTTGATGTCACAGTACTGTTTTAAATAAATACTGTTGTCTGCTACACTGTTCATATTCAGACTTTGCTATATGCAGGGAACTTAGTGTCATTTTTTTAAACAGCAGATAAAAATAAATATATTTCTTCAATTTCTGATTGCTTGAATACATTTTTTGATGAAAAGTTGAAAACCCTGGGCACTTGGGTACTGTAATCGTGATGCATCGTGATATTGAATCGTGGACAGGATAATCGTAATCGAATTGTGAGACCAGTAAAGATGCGCACCCCTAAGAAAAACGCCTGTAATCTGCCCCAAAAAAGCTCATGTTCTTTTTTGAGCTTAGGGTATTTTTCAGGCGTTTTGCTTCTGGTGACAAAACGCTCAGATGTGAACAGGTGCCATTGAAATGAATGGGATTTTGCTTGTTGGGCTTTTTTCAGGCGTTTTTTTGGGGCGTTTTATGAGCGTTTTATGAGCTGAAAAGGCTTAGGTGTGAATGCAGCCTTAATGTTTGATTCCTCACATGACTGCAGCCTCCGCCTGGTCCTGGGCTTTGGTGAGCATGCCTTTGGGCGAGGTGTTACACCACGTGCACGGGTGCAGTAGATCCTGCCTACCACTCACCTATAATAAGGACAATTTTAACAATTTTTGTGTTCGGAGCAGCCTTTCTCAACCTTTTAAGCTTTATAATAATTTTTAGGTCTTAGGAAACAGCTACTAAAACCAATTCATTGCAATTAATAGGGGGTTTAGTGGGTAAAGTACCCCTTACATTGGTGGCTAATGAGAAGATTACTGGTGTCATGTTGTTTGCTCTGTGAAATGATCTGGCCCTGGAACTATGCAGGTACTGTCAAATGAGAGGTAAATCCACCACTGCTCAAGAAACCCCTACCAACCTCTGAAAGAACCCTGGCTAACAATGCTGCTTTGGAGTGGGTGAGTGTGGGTGAAACAAATAAGCAGAAAACCACTAAAAGCAACAGTGCCACTATAGTGATATTTTAATCAGTAACTGTTATTAAAGTATACCTAAACCCAAAAACAAAAATATAATTGAAGTTAAACAGTCTTTAGATATAGTGGCTGCATTTATTTTTTCCAGGCTTTTCCCTTTATTTTCCCTGGTGATCCTGCCAGGAACGCACTTCCTTTCATAGGGTGACAATGTTCACCCACTGTACTGTAACTATGGAGGACCAGCATTGTCACCCTAAGCTGCTTCCCTGATTTGGACAGCAAACTCCTCCCCTTATCTTATCCCCATTAATTACATTGAGGGTGGTGTCATTAAAGTGATTGTAAAATCTCGTATTTTTTTCCTATTAAAATAACAAACATATTATACTTACCTGCTCTGTGTAGTGGATTTGAACAGAGCAGTCCCCCGATCCACCTCTTCTCGGGTGCCTCTTCTGTGCTCCTGGCCCCTCCCTTCCAAGTAGCTTGCTATGAGGGCACCCGAGCCGAGCTACAACTCCCTGTGTCCATTCCGACACAGAGCTACGGTCCTGCCCCGTCCCCTCTCTCTCCTGATTGGCTAACTGACTTTGGTTGACAGCAGCAGGAGTCAATGGCGCCGCTGCTGTGTCTCAGCCAATCGGGAGGGAGAGTCCCGGACGGCCAAGACACTCATGGACATCACTGGAGAGAGATAGGGCTCCGGTAAGTATTAGGGGGGCTGAGGGGTGCTGTTGCACACTAAAGGCTTTTTATCTTAATGTATAGAATGCATTAAGATAAAAAAATCTTCTGACTTTACAACCACTTTAGGTTCCCAAATCATAGCTGGAAACATTGAATAAATTGTTTCAGATATCAGTTTAGTGCACACTGGATTTCTATCGGGCTCAACAGTGTTTTCAGTAGTTGTAAAAATTGTTCTTAGTCTTAAAGTGATACTAAAATCAATTTTTTTTCGCTTTAAAAATAAACATGTTATACTTACCTGCTCCTCCTCTTCTCAGGCCCTCCATCAGTGCTCCTGACCCCTCCCTCCTGCCAATTGCCCCTACAGCAAGCAGCTTGCTATGGCTGCACCCAAGCCAAGCCGCTGCTCTGTTTGTCCATTCAGACATGGAGTCGTGGCTCAGCCCCGCCCCCTTTCTCTCTCCTCATTGGCTCACTGACTGTGTCTCAGCCAATCAGGAAGAAGAGTCCCGGACAGCCGAGGCTCGCGTGCAACATCACTGGATCGAGATGGGCCACGGGTAAGGTCCATAGAATGTATTACGATAAAAAACCTTCTGCCTTTAGAACCACTTAAAAAAAAAAAAAAGAAAACGAATGGAGCTACCACAGCTAAGGACCGGTAAGCTGCAATATATTACACTTTTGTTTGGGTTTAGATACACTTCATAGCGCATCCCAAAGCACCTCAACACAAATCAGTAAAATGGTGTCCACACACCACTGATCTCTTCTTTATTTGGACTATGTCTGGCCATGGACAGAGATGACAATGTGAGGCTGTAGATTCAATTCTCAAGGGTTAACACAAAGATAAGGATTTATTTTGGTCATGTGACTATAATAATAAAATCTCATTGGACTTAGCTGAAAAAAAAAATGTAACTTTTTTGAAAATAAGGCTCCTTGGAGTGTTAGCTTTGTGAATTGAACCCTTTGTCTAATTCACTGTATACTGTACAACCACAGAGATGTCAACTAATGGAGACAATAACCAGGGTGATCAAGTAGTGCTAATCACACCATGGCAAAAAGTGGGTGTGGTTAGTTTAAATAAAATGCTATTACCTATACATTTAATTCTTGTGGATGATTGGCAACTTCTTGGCTCTTTCCGTGCAGGAAATGAACCCCCGAGATTGGTTGTATATGGAGACAGTTGATGGTCACCTACCTCTTTTGACAAGACTTTGACGTCTATACCCAAATAAATTTGAACTACCAATGTTTTTGAATTTGTGAAAGCCTCCTTATAATATAAGTGAGACCCTCTTTTGTATTAACTGAAACCTGAATGAGTCCTGAAGAAGTTTTCTACGAAACGCGTAGACACATCGGAGCTTGTATCATGTATATTCTCATATAGATGAATTTTTATTACCTTTTGTCAATGTCTTTGTTTTGTATACATTTATATTTAGTAAAATGTATTATATTGTTATTTTGACTATGCTCTCTTAGGTTTGCTGTGCCTCTAAAGTTCGTTTTGGGGTTTCTTGTTGAACCCCTTCCCCTCCTCTTTTTTTCTTATGATAGTTTAAATAAAAGTCATGGCTATGAATAAAATGCACCAATCCTCATTCAATGATTTCCTAATTCAGAAAAAAAAAATCTTATTATGACCAACATCTTTAAAAGGACATAACTTATCAAAGCCTTTTGTTAACAGAATAAGTGCTCCAGCCTCCACCTTTTCCAGCAGCTATTCAGATACACTCAGTACCGTACCGATCTCCACAGATCTAATCAGTAGCATATTCATACCTCCCAACATTTTGAAATGGGAATGAGGGACACCTACTAGCAAATGTATGTAGGCATAGGACACACCCAATTAAAGGAGAATTAACCAAAAAAAAAAAAAAAGGTTAATTAAATCCACAAGGGATTTTTTTTCACCACTACTATTCATTTATATTGGCTTTTAAAATTTACAAATGCAGCAATTTAGAAATTGGAAGAAAGGTTTAGCACTGAGAAACACTTTTTGAAAGACAAAAAGTGCATTTTATATACAACTATATAGATCAGACCAAAATGAGGGACAAATGAGAGGGACAGAGGGACATTGCTCCAAACAGGGACAGTCCCTCGAAATCAGGGACAGTTGGGAGCTATGGCATATTTACACCACCAGAAACACAATTGCAGATAAACTATCAGCTCCGCAGTGACACTGCCAGAAACACATCCACAGAGTTACAATCAGTTCTGTAGTGACACCACCAGAAACACATTCACCTAGATATAATCAGCTCCACAGTGACACCGCCAGAAATAAATCCACCAAGTTATAATCACTTTCGCAGTGACACCCCTAGAAACACATCCACCGAGATACAATCAGTTCTGCAGTGACACCACCAGAAACACATCCACAAAGATACAATTAGCTCTGCAATGACATCACTAGAAACAAATCTACTGAGATATAATCACGTTTGCAGACACCCCCCAGAAACACATCCACAAAGTTACAGTCAGCTCTGCAGTGGCACCACCAGAAACACATCCACTGAGATACAATCAGTTCTGCAGTGACACCACCAGAAACAAATCCACCTAAATATAATAAAAAAATTGTATATCAGTGCAGCGCAATAAAGTGTAAATGAACTAAAGACTAATGAATAAGTGCATATAAATGAACATTAACATACATGTGAAATAAAAATCATTATTGCACTGAAGTGTACCGTATAGCAATAAAAATATAGTAAAATTACCAAATGTCCACTTGTCTCTAATAACACACAATTGTGTGCACAAAACACCCTTTTAGTAATGACCGTTTTCTAAGCTAAAAGTCAAGGAACCCCCAACTGCTCCCCCTTAAGCTGCAAAGGCAACAAACAGGGGTATTAACACAGTGCCTGTCATACTTTTCAGCATTGCAAAAGTTATACCCACTCTTGGGCTCAGTGGCAGTCCTGGTCACCAAATGCCATTCACCTAAATAATGTGCTGCTACTGACCCGCAACCGTGTGTAATGCATGTATCCTGAAAATGTGCATAAAAAGTGCTCCAAAAACACTTAAGCCTCGTACACACGACCTGATTTTCCAACGGGAGATGTGTGATGACAGGCTGTTAGCGGAAAATCCAACCGTGTATACGCTCCATCGGACAATTGTTTAGGATTTTCCACGAACAAATGTTGGATGGCAGGCTTTAAAATTTTCCGCGGACAAATGTGTGTTGTCGGATTTTCCGAGCGTGTGTACACAAGTCCATCGGACAAAAGTCCAAAGTACAAACACGCATGCTCGGAAGCAAGGATGAGCCAGAAGCGGTCGGTCTTGTAAACTAGCGATTGTAATGGAGAATTAACATTTGTGACGTGGCAAATTATGAAATCTCGAAATGCAACGCACAATTCTCTTCTTCTCTAATGGGATAATAATGAAGCTGCTTTGCTGGTGATACTGATGGAATTATTGCAAACTAATTTTCAAAGGCTTTTTTTTTCTAGTGATATCAAGAATAATATTTTTTTGGGCAAGTTACCACAACACCATTATCCCGTAGTTTTTAAGATCAAAGATACAACTATGTTGGTGTCACTTGTCAATTTTACATTTTATTTTTAAAAATGGAACTGCCTACTCCCAAACTGTCATTTGAAGTAAAACACAAAGCCAAGTATTATTCTCCACAATTTTTTTTTGTGCATTAAAAAAGAAAACAAATAAATTAGACATGCTATCTGCCAATAGAACTTAACCAAAAAGTGCATTCTATGCATCCAAAAATATAGAAAATATAACAAATCAAATCATTATTCAACCGAAAAAATAATGTCAAAGCAATAACTCCAAGGCCAATAATAAATAACACGTTATCTCCTCCGATTCCGCAACATGGCTGGTTGACGAACGGCCGTTCAGAAATGAAATGAAAAGCACGAATCAACACTCACCAAATTTCTACTAACACAAAATTAGCAGAAGGAGCACAGAGGGTGGTGCTAAAGAGCTGAAAAACAACGTAGTACGTCACTACGTTCGTGTTTGTTGGCTGACAATTTCTTGTCGTTTGTATGCAAGACAAGTTTAGGTCAACGCCCTTTGGACAAAAGTCCGAGGTTTTGTTGGCCAACAATCCGATCGTGTGTATGAGGCTTTAATGAAGCTCAAATGGGAATAAATAACATTGGCATTTTTTAAATTATTATAATTTATAAGAGGGAATTTGGAAAAACTTCTATTCTTTTCCTAGGAAGTTCATCCCTGATTATTCTCTTTTCATATAACCCTCAGGTAGTTGGATAAATGTAAAAGAATATCCCATTGTACAGTGACCCCGTGTCACCTTGATCGGGTGCCCTGCTATGAAACGAATAAGGACAGGTGTGTGACAGATGCAGCAGGGAGCTCAGTTCTTCTGTATATATTTTATTCATTTATTTGTGTGTCCTGAAGTGTCTGACGAGTGAAGTCAGGTCATATCTCCACTTGTCGTAATTACATTCAATTCATGTCAGAGCAATGCCAGGAATCATTTCAGGTTACAGAGGAGGAAAGATAACCAAAATGTCTGCTTTTCTTTCCTAGTCATTACAATCAGCCTGTGACTGTATTCCACCATTAGAATTCAATCTTTTAACCACTTCAGCCCCAGAAGATTTGGCTGCTGAATGACCGGGCTGTTTTTTGCGATTCGGCACTGCGTCGCTTTAACTGACAATTGCGCGGTCGTGCGACGCTGTACCCAAACAAAATTGACGTCCTTTTTTTCCTACAAATAGAGCTTTCTTTTGGTGGTATTTGATCACCTCTGCGGTTTCTATTTTTTGCCCTAAAAACAAAAAAAGAGCGACAATTTTGAAAAAAACACAATATTTTGTACTTTTTGCTCTAATAAATATCCCCATTTTTAAAAAAAAAAAGGATAGGGGTTAACACTAAGGGGTTAACTGTATTCCCTGTGTGTGTCTCTAACTGTAGGGGGAGGGGACTGACCTAGAGGAAATGACAGATCGTGATTCCTAGTTATTAGGAACTCACGATCTGTCACTCCTAACAGAACAGGGATTTGTGTGTTTACACATACACGTCCCTGTTCTGTCTCTCGTGTCCGCGATCGCTTGTGGCTGGCGGTCACCGTGACCGTCGGCCACGAGCATCGGCACCCCCGCAGTGCAGCGGGTGCTTGCGCACGCCTGCTATCCCGCTTAAAGGAGCCGTGCCGACCTGCCGCCGACAGGAGGGCGGCTGGTCGGCAAGCGGTTAAAGTAAAAATAAAATACAGGAAAAATTTCACGAGCGCTCCAACCCTATTCTGCAGTGGAGTTTAGGCCTGGTTCACACCTATCCATTTTTTAGCGCATTTTCAGTTTTGCAGAAACACACTACAGTCCATTTAACATGGTTTTCTATGGATGTAGTTCACATCTGCGCATTTTATGGAAAGGGCCAGGGACTTTTTTCTGGTTTTTGGTTCCATAGACTTCAATGGATGAAAAGCATGTATTGAAAAACGCCAAATGCATCTGCAATATGCAATCTGCAACCTGCATAGGTGTGAACCAGGCCTAAATACCTAATTAGCTGGACCCCAACATGGTGGGTGATCGTCTAGATTTTATGATAAGCACATGTGTTCTTGGCCCATTCCAATAAGAAATTCAGCGGAGAACTTCTGAAGTCATCATGGCAATCATTTGCAATCTGAGGCGTAATTACAGGTCATAGGACCCTGTCCACTATGACAATACTTTAGCCGATCTAACACAGCGGTTTCCAACCTGGGGTACATGTACCCCCAGGAATAAGCACAAGGGTGTTTAAGGGGAAGCAAAAACAATTGAAAAACTAAAATAAAAGCCATTGGCATAACAAAGTGTAGCCTGGTCACAAAGCGACACTAGGCAGTGGCAGCGCATAAGGGGTTCCCAGCTTATTTTCACCTGACTGTCACGTGCAGCTAGGCTCTGCCTATACATAGCAGGTTACAGGATGTCGCAAGGTGTTCAGCCCAAAGCACAGACTGTATGTGCACAGATGTCAGTCCTAGGCCTCTTCTCCTCATTCCCCTGGTCAAGTTAACTTTAACCACTTGCTGACCGCCCCATAGCACATTTACTGCTACAGGGCAGCCGCGCTGCACAGGATCATGTATATATACATGATCCTGCACTTCCGGGTATTAGGCGCGAGTGCGCACCGCCACCCGCCTGCTCCCACTGTGATTCTACACAGCGGGTTTCCCAGACCCGATGTCCGCCAGCACCCGCTGATCATTCTGTAGATAGGCAGAACGGAGATCTGCCTATGTAAACAAGGCAGATTGCTGTTCTGTCAGTACAGAAGGCATGGATCCTGTGTTCCTGTAAAGCAGGAACACCGATCCATGCCTTCCCCTAGTAAAAGCACCTCCCCTATAGTTATAAAACACATTTTAGGCACACAGTTAAAATGTAAGTAAACCCCCCCCCCTATCATTTTCAGCCAAGGAAGCTGCCATCTTTGCCTCTGTTTAATCTACAACTGCCATGATGTGATCAGTTATGACACCAGCCATTGGATGCTTTGACAGTTTGGTTGAGAGCACAACCAATGGGAGTGTTACATTTCCGGCACGTGCCGTAAATTAAACTGTTTTATGGATGGGTTTACTTCCGCTTTAACCCTTTGATCGCCCCTGATGTTAACCCATTCCCAGCCAGTGTCATTAGTACAGTGACAGTGCACATTTTTGGCACTGATCACTGTATTAGTGTCACTGGTTTCCAAAAAAGTGTCAAAGGTCAGGCTCTCGGTGGATCACTTAGAGCAGTGGTTCTCAACTCCAGTCCTCGGGACCCACCAACAGGCCAGGTTTGCAAGATAACTGAAATACATCACAGGTGATATCACTTGCTGCTCAGTGATTGCAGTATTCTAGTCTGCAACTCCCCAAGGTAATACTTAAAATCTGGCCTGTTGGTGGGTCCCGAGGACTGGAGTTGAGAACCACTGACTTAGAGGCTAAACTGGTGCCGGTCCTAGCTTCTGGGTGGATCCCAAGCATATGGGTAAGATCCTTTCAGACCCTGGACCGGTTCTGTGACGTCAGCCCGCAGCGGGCTTCAGCTTGCTGTTGGCTGAAAATGGGTCAAAGGAGTGCAGAACGAACTGAAGCATAGCCAAAATAGATTATACTTCTCCTTTAATAAGTCATGATACAATTTAACACGTGTAGCACTCTCTTAGTTAGGCTGTTAGGTAAATTTAGTTTTTGGCTCATGCTGTAACCAGGGGAGCAGTAATTGTTTGGTCTGGTCTGTTTGGGGCTTCACAGGCTGGGAGTTTGATTACTTCCTCCTGCCTCTAGAAGAGGTTTCTTGAGTTTAGGAAGGGAAAATTCAAATGACCAGCCTGAATATTGAGAAGGTCCCTAGCCAATCACTGAGGGGGGTTGTGTCCAGTTGGTGGCTGGGATGCTGTTAAATAGCCTGGAGCCCCGAGGAATCTTTTTCCCTCCTGAGGGAATGGACCTATAAGCTAGGGGAGGGTAACTTACCGCTGGTGCCCTTTGGACTGGATGCTGGGTTACTTTACAAAAGCTTCATCTATGGACTGGTCTTGTTCCAGGATGCTGTGAGTAGAGCCTCCTTTCTGTGCTGCACCTTAAACCTACTTCATGGTCCCCAGCTAGGTACCTATAGACTGTCCCAGTTTATCTGTACCTGTGCTAAAGCTACTTAATGGTCCCCAGCCATGAACCTATAGACTGTTTGAGTTTACCTGTACTTCATGTCTTCTGCTAATAATGCTGGATAGTTTGGAGTATCCCTCATCACCCCTAATACCCTCACAGGTTTGACAAGCAATACATTTCATAAAATCCCTGTGCCCCTTATGGACCGGACGAAGCTGGCGCTTCACTGTTTTCGTTTATTTAACTGAGTCCAGTATTCTGGCTAAAGATGCTCAAAATTATGTCTCCCAACTGGTCCTTCAATATGGATAGCAGCATAGTGAGATTATCACAATAGGTACTAAGTTACCATTTTTTGGGGAAGCTGCGATTTTAAAATAGTGAAAATGGTTTTGAAATTACATTAACATGTTAAAGCTTACACGCAATTTAGTTACTGAATTTACATCTACTTTAACCACTTGCTAACCGCCTAAAGCCATATACACGCGATCGGACTTTCCGACGGGAAATGTGTGATGACAGGCTGTTGGCGGTAAATCTGACTGTGTGTACGCTCCATCGGACAATTGTCGGATTTTCCGTGGACAAACGTTGGCTAGCATGTTTTAAAATTTTCCGCGAACAAATGTCTGTTGTCGGATTTTCCGAGAAGTCCGTCGGACAAAAGTTCAAAGTACAAACACGCATCCTCAGAAGCAAGGACGAGCCGGAAGCGGTCGGTCTTGTAAACTAGCGTTCGTAATGGAGAATTAACATTCGTGACGTGGCAAATTATGAAATCTCCAAATGCAGCGCACAATTCTCTTCTTCTTTAATGGGATAATAATGAAGCTGCTTTGCTGGTGATACTGATGGAGTTATTGCAAACACATTTTCAAAGGCTTTTTTTTCTAGTGATATCAAGAATAATATTATTATGCTTTTTTTTTTTCTTTTTTTTTATTTGGGTAAGTTACCACAACACCATTCTCCTGTAGTTTTTCAGATCAAAGATACAACTATGTTGGTGTCCCTTGTTAATTTTACATTGTATTTTTTTTATGTAACTACCTACTCCCAAACTGTCATTTGAAGTAAAACACAAAGCCAAGTATTATTCTCCACAATTTTTTATTGTGCATTAAAAAAAAGAAAACAAATAAAATTAGACATGTTATCTGCCAATAGAACCAAAAAAATGCCTTCTATGCATGCAAAAATATAGAAAATATACCAAATCAAATCATTATTATTCAACCAAAAAAATAATGTCAAAGCAAAAACTCCAAGGCCAATAATAAATGACACGTTATCTTCTCCGATTCCGCAACATGGCTGGTTGACGAACGGTCGTTCGGAAACAAACTGAAAAGCACGAAATAAAAAGCGCGAAATGAAAAGTGCAAATCAACACTCGCCAAACTTCGACTAACACGAAATTAACAGAAGGAGCCCAAAGGGTGGCGCTAAAGAGCTGAAAAACAACGTAGTACATCACTACGTTCGTAATTGTTGGCCAACAATTGTGTATGCAAGACAAGTTTGGGCCAACGCCCTTCAGACAAAATTCCACGGTTTTGTTAGCGAACAATCTGATCGTGTGTACGAGGCTTAACTGTATATGTACATAATGTTTTTGATGTTAAATATCAGGGTTATGGCTGCACCTAGATGCCATAACCCCGGTATCTTTTTAGGCGGCCGGCTTTCCGATAAAAGTGATTCCAGCGGCGGATTCTCTGTGAGAACACTTTTATAGGCGGCGGGAGAGGTGCCTTCCGATGCTTCCTCGTCGTTTTCAAGCTTATCCGGAGCCATCCGTTAAGCCCGGAAACAATCCAATGTGGCCGCTTGCTGGGCGGTAAGTCGAGTGAGACAAGATGGCCCCACTCATCTCTTTGCCCTTGGAGGACTGGAGCGACCTCTGATGTCACTTCTGGTTCTCGGGCAAAAACAAAGGATTTTTTTTCTCTTAAAGTCAAAATGTTTCTTTTTCCTTTGCTTTTAGGCCTCATTCTCACAAGGCAGATCCGCTTCCACGGAGCCCGCCTCAGTCCGCCGACTCAGCGGGAGATCTCTCCATTGATCTCCGCTGATCCAGCGGATGACAGGTCCCTCTCTGCTCACTGAGCTGGGAGGGGCTTGTTGAGCGCCGCTGGTTTCTATGGAGAGATCGGACGAAAACGGACAGCATGTTCGTTTTCATCAGATCTCACCCGATCTGATCCGCCAGCGACAGATCTGAACGTAGAGGCATCCGTCTGCTTTTAGCGGATCGGATCGGGTGGGATGTCAGCGGACATGTCACCGCTGACATCCGTCGCTCCATAAACTAGCATGGAGCGCCCGTTCAGGTCCGCCGTCAAAACTGAACGTGTGAAAGGGGCCTTAAAGGTAAATGAGAGATATGGGGTCTTTTTGAATCCAGATCTCTCAATAAAGAGGACCTTTAAATATGTAACTGATTAGAAAGCGCTACCCGACGTGACAAATTATAAACTACAAAACTGCAAATATCAAATCAAATTAAAGTGCATGTGCAACAATGAAGTTCATATATTCGTATCTAGTTCATGAAGTCCACAAAAAAAAAATAAAAAAAAATAAAAAAATTCCAAATATTAGTGTATAACCATTTCCATCTGCAAAATATAAAGTGCCAAGTGATGTTGGAATGCAATTTGTGCAGTCTGTGCTCCCCTCCAGTGTGCCCTTACACTCACCAGATATCATGGACTTCCATGACAGAAGTGTCAAACGCTTAGACTGATGGCTAGGCTTTGTTGTCCTGCAGGCTGGAACTCCAATGGCAGCTTGAGATGTCCTCCAAGTATGTTTCGGTAATGGGTAACAGATGGCAGAGAGAAATTGATAGTGTAATTCCGTTTTATTTGATTAAAAATAAGTAATATCCACTTACCTCTTAAAACATGTTGTGATGCTTAAAACCGGAAACTGGAAGTGTTTGGCGTCTCACCGGTCGGTGTTGCACATGCACTTTAATTTGATTTGATATTTGCACAGCTTTGTAGTTCATAATTTGTCACCTGGGGTAGCGCTTTCTAACCAGTTACATATTTAAAGGCACACGCACTTTCAGAAAGCAGCAACCCATTTAATTCACCAGCACACACATATAATTTATTAATTTGAAACACATATTGTTGTTGTACATATTCTCTACTAAGCGCAGGAAGTATCAATTTTTTATACACAGATTGATTGGTACATTAATAAAGAGGACCTGTAATGCTTATTTCTATTACAAGGGATGTTTAATAAAAGTGATCAGATTAAATAAAGGGACAGTGCAAAAATAACAAAAATAAAGAGTAAAATAAATTAGATTTTTTTTTTTTTTTTAAAGTGCCCAATCTCTCTGTGCTTGCGCACAGAAGTGAAAGCATATGTAAGTCATGCCCACATACAGTGCCTTGTAAAAGTATTCATACCCCTTGAAATTTTCCACATTTTGTCATGTTACAACCAAAAATGTAAATGTATTTTATTGGGATTTTTAGTGATAAACCAACACAAAGTGGCACATAACTGTGAAGTGGAAGGAAAATGATAAATGATTTTCAATTTTTTTTACAAATAAATATGTGAAAAGTGTGGAGTACATTTGTATTCAGCCCCCCTGAGTCAATACTTTGTAGAACCGCCTTTCACTGCAATTACAGCTGCAAGTCTTTTTGGGGATGTCTCTACCAGCTTTACACATCTAGAGAGTGAAATTTTTGCCCATTCTTCTTTGCAAAATAGCTCAAGCTCTGTCAGATTGGATGGAGAGCGCCTGTGAACAGCAATTTTCAAATCTTGCCACAGATTCTCAATTGGATTTAGGTCTGGACTTTGACTGGGCCATTCTAACACATGAATATGCTTTGATCTAAACCATTTAATTGTAGCTCTGGCGGTATGTTTAGTGTCCTTGTCCTGCTGGAAGGTGAACCTCCGCCCCAGTCTCAAGTCTTTTGCAGACTCTAATGCCCTGTACACACGATCGGACTTCTCGTCGGAAAAAGATATGACGGCTTTTCCGACAGGATTTCACTCAAGTTTGCCTTGTATACACACGGTCACTCAAAAGTTTGTTGAACTTACAACCGTCAAGAACGCATTGATGTACAACACTACGACAAGCCGAGAAAATGAAGTTCAATGCTTCCGAGCATGCGTCAAATTGTTTCCGAGCATGCGTAGGAATTTTGTGCGTCGGGATTGCCACAGATGATCGCATTTTTGGATAGGAACTTTTCCCGACCGAAAAATTAACAACATGCTCTCAATCTTTTGCTGGCTGGCCATCAAAAGTCCGATAGAGCATACACACGGTCGCATTTTCCGACGAAAAACTGTCATCGGTCTTTTGCAGGCCAAAATTCCGATCGTGTATACGCGGCATAAGAGGTTTTCTTCTAAGATTCCCCTGTATTTGGCTCCATCCATCTTCCCATCAACTCTGTCCAATTTCCTTGTCCCTGCTTATGAAAAGTATCCCCACAACATGATGCTGCCTCCACCATGTTTCACGGTGGGGATGGTGTGTTCAGGGTGATGTGCAGTGTTAGTTTTCCACCACACATAGCGTTTCGCTTTTAGGCCAAAAAGTTGTTCTACATGTTTGCTGTGTCCCCCACGTTGCTTCTTGTAAACTGCAAACAGGACTTCTTATTGCTTTCTTTCAACAATGTCTTTCTTCTTGCCACTCTTCCATAAAGGCCAGATTTGTGGAGTGCACGACTAATAGTTGTCCTGTGGACAGATTCTCCCACCTGAGCTGTGGATCTCTGCAGCTCCTCCAGAGTTACCATGGGCCTCTTGGCTGCTTCTCTGATTAATGCTCTCCTTGCCCGGCCTGTCAGTTTAGGTGGACGGCCATGTCTTGGTAAGTTTGCAGTTGTGCCATACTCTTTCCATTTTCAGATGATGGATTGAACAGTGCTCTGTGAGATGTTCAAAGCGTAGAATCATTTTTTTTAACCTAACCCTGCTTTAAACTTTTCCAGAAGTTTATCACTAACCTGTCTGGTGTGTTCCTTGGCCTTCGTGATGCTGTTTATTCACTAAGGTTCTATAACAAACCTCTGAGGGCTTCACAGAAGAGCTGTATTTATACTGAGATTAAATTACACACAGGTGGACTCTATTTACTAATTAGGTGACTTCTGAAGGCAATTGGTTCCACTAGATTTTAGTTAGGGGTATCAGAGTAAAGGGGGCACACTTTTCAGATATTTATTTGTTAAAAATGTTAAAAAGCATTTATCATTTTCCTTCTACTTCACAATTATGTGCCAATTTTTGTTGGTCTATCACAAAGAATCCAAATAAAATACATTTAAGTTTTTGGTTGTAACATGACAAAATGTGGAAAATTTCAAGGGGTATGAATACTTTTTTAGGGCACTGTATATATAGTGTTCAAACAACACCTGTGAGGCATTGTAGCGATCGTTAGAGCGAGAGCAATAATTCTAGTGCAAGACTTCTTCTGTAACTCTAAACAGATAATCTAAAAAAAATTCAAGCGTCACCTGTGGAGATTTTTAGGTACCGTAGTTTGTCGCCATTCCACAAGCGTGGAAAATTGGGGTAACTATTGTGTTTTTTTTGTTTGTTTTTTTTTTTATTCATTAAAGTGTATTTTTACCAAAAAAAGTGTTTGAAAAACCACTGCGCAAATACAGTGTGACATAAAATATTGCAACCATCGCCATTTTATTCTCTGGGGTTTCTGCTTAAAAAAAATTATATAATGTTTGGGGGTTCTAAGTAATTGTCTAGTGAAAATACTGGTCCGGTCAGCAAGTTTAACAACAGTAACAGCTACTATGGTAAAACACTAGAATGCTCCTGACATACTGAGGATGGTTATGACTGAGAAGAAGAAACACTGAAACTAGTCAATAAGGAAGACTTATCAGGATGAAAATATGGGCGCTGCCACTGGTGGGCTGTTTTGGATGGTGCAGTCTTTGCGACGCTCATCCTGGTCTTGGCATCAGTACTTAGTTACATAGTTACATAGTAGGTGAGGTTGAAAAAAGACACAAGTCCATCAAGTCCAACCTATGTGTGTGATTATGTGTCAGTATTACATTGTATATCTCTGTATGTTGCGGTCATTCAGGTGATTATCTAATAGTTTCTTGAAGCTATCAATGCTCCCCGCTGAGACCACCGCCTGTGGAAGGGAATTCCACATCCTTGCCGCTCTTACAGTAAAGAACCCTCTACGTAGTTTAACCGGTTCAATACCGGGCAATTTCACCCCTTCCTTCCCAGGCCAATTTTTAGTTTTCAGCGCTGTCGCACTTTAAACGTCAATTGCGCGGACGTGCAACGTTGTACCCAAAAAAAAATTGACGTCCTTTTTTCCCCACAAATAGAGCTTTTTTTGGTGGTATTTGATCGCCTCTGCGGTTTTTATTTTTTGCGCTATAAACAAAAGAAGAGCGACAATTTTGAAAAAAAACACAATATTTTTTACTTTTTGCTATAATAAATATCCCAATTTTTAAAAAAAAAAAACAAATTTTTTCCTCAGTTTCGGCCGATACGTATTCTTCTACATATTTTTGGTAAAAAAAATCGCAATAAGCGTTTATTGATTGGTTTGCGCAAAAGTTATAGCATCTACAAAATACGGGATAGATTTATGGCGTTTAAAAAAAAAAAATATTTATTTATTTTTTTAGCGGCGATCGCGATTTTTTTTCGGGACTGCGACATTATGGCGGACACATCGGACACTTTTGACACATTTTTGGGACCATTCACATTTATACAGCGATCAATGCTATAAAATTGCATTGATTACTGTGTAAATGTGACAGGCAGTGAAGGGGTTAACCAC
This sequence comes from Aquarana catesbeiana, assembly GCF_042186555.1. Classification (NCBI taxonomy): domain Eukaryota; kingdom Metazoa; phylum Chordata; class Amphibia; order Anura; family Ranidae; genus Aquarana; species Aquarana catesbeiana. The sequence continues at coordinate 45,997,270 of NC_133326.1, read as the reverse complement.
TAGGGGGCGGGGAGGGGTTAATATGTTTCCTAGGGAATGATTCTAACTGAAGGGGGAGGGGACGCTCAAGGGGAGGAGACCGATCAGTGTTCCTCTGTTCTGGGAACACAGATCGCTCTCCTCAGAGCTGACAGGCTGTGGATCTGTGTGTTTACACACACAGATCCACGGTTTACCCCGGTTAACCGGCAATCGTGGGTGCCCGGCGGACATCGCGGCCGCCGGGCACACGCACCGGGTCCAGAGGAACGCGACAGGTGCGCGCGCGCGCTCCCGGCGGCGCGCGCGCGCCCCCTAGACGGCCGGGAATCCCAGGACGTCATATGACGTCCACCCAGGATGGGAGATCCCATCTGTGGACGTCATATGACTATACGCCGGTATTGAAGTGGTTAAGGTTAAACCTCTTTTCTTCTAATTGTAATGAGTGGCCACGAGTCTTATTAAACTCTCTTCTGCGAAAAAGTTTTATCCCTATTGTGGGGTCACCAGTACAGTATTTGTAAATTGAAATCATATCCCCTCTCAAGCGTCTCTTCTCCAGAGAGAATAAGTTCAGTGCTTGCAACCTTTCCTCATAACTAAGATCCTCCAGACCCTTTATTAGCTTTGTTGCCCTTCTTTGTACTCGCTCCATTTCCAGTACATCCTTCCTGAGGACTGGTGCCCAGAACTGGACAGCATACTCCAGGTGCGGCCGGACCAGAGCCTTGTAGAGCGGGAGAATTATCGTTTTATCTCTTGCGTTGATCCCCCTTTTAATGCATGCCAATATTCTGTTTGCTTTATTAGCAGCAGCTTGGCATTGCATGCCATTGCTGAGCCTATCATCTACTAGGACCCCCAGGTCCTTTTCCATCCTAGATTCCCCCAGAGGTTCTCCCCCCAGTGTATAGATTGCATTCATATTTTTGCCACCCAAATGCATTATTTTACATTTTTCTACATTGAACCTCATTTGCCATGTAGTCGCCCACCCCATTAATTTGTTCAAGTCTTTTTGCAATGTTTCCACATCCTGCGGAGAAGTTATTGCCCTGCTTAGCTTAGTATCGTCTGCAAATACAGAGATTGAACTGTTTATCCCATCCTCCAGGTCGTTTATAAACAAATTAAATAGGATTGGTCCCAGCACAGAACCCTGGGGAACCCCACTACCCACCCCTGACCATTCTGAGTACTCCCCATTTATCACCACCCTCTGAACTCGCCCTTGTAGCCAGTTTTCAATCCATGTACTCACCCTATGGTCCATGCCAACAGACCTTATTTTGTACAGTAAACGTTTATGGGGAACTGTGTCAAATGCTTTTGCAAAATCCAGATACACCACGTCTACGGGTCTTCCTTTATCTAGATGGCAACTCATAGAAGGTTAATAGATTGGTTTGGCAAGAACGATTCTTCATGAATCCATGCTGATTACTGCTAATGATATCGTTCTTATTACTAAAATCCTGTATATAGTCCCTTATCATCCCCTCCAAGAGTTTACATACTATTGATGTTAGGCTAACTGGTCTGTAATTCCCAGGGATGTATTTTGGGCCCTTTTTAAATATTGGTGCTACATTGGCTTTTCACAATCAGCTGGTACCATTCCAGTCAATAGACTGTCTGTAAAAATTAGGAACAACGGTATGGCAATCACTTGACTGAGTTCCCTAAGTACCCTCGGATGCAAGCCATCTGGTCCCGGTGATTTATTAATGTTAAGTTTCTCAAGTCTAATTTTAATTCTGTCCTCTGTTAACCATGGAGGTGCTTCCTGTGTTGTGTCATGAGGATAAACACTGCAGTTTTGGTTACTGAAGCCCCCCGATTCACTCGTGAAGACTGAGGAGAAGAATAAATTCAATACCTTCGGATCCCCATCCTTTGTAACCAGATGTCCTTCCTCATTCTTTATGGGGCCAATATGGTCTGTCCTCCCTTTTTTACTGTTTACATACAGAATTTCTTGGGATTTTTTTTGCTCTCCTCCGCTATGTGTCTTTCATGTTCTATCTTAGCCGGCCTAATTGCACTCATACATTTCTTGTTGCATTCTTTATAAAGTCTGAATGCTGAGGATGATCCCAAAACCTTGTATTTTTTGAAGGCCTTCTCCTTTGCTTTTATATGCATTTTTACATTGGAGTTAAGCCATCCAGGATTTTTGTTCGCTCTTTTAAATTTATTACCCAATGGGATGCATTGGCTAATGCCCTTATTTAATATGCTTTTAAAGCAAACACATCTCTCCTCCGTATTCTTTGTTCCTAATATTTTATCCCAATTTATGCCTTTTAGCAAAGTTTGTAGTTTAGGGAAGTTGGCTCTTTTGAAATTCAGTGTCTTTGTGTTCCCTTCATGTTTCCTATTTGTGTGATTTATACTGAAACTATTTGACCTGTGATCGCTGTTACCTAAATTGCCCCGTATTTCCACATCCGTGATCAGGTCTGTATTGTTGGTAATCAGTAGATCCAGTAATGTTTTATTTCTAGTTGGTGCGTCTACCATCTGACCCATAAAATTGTCCTGCAAGACATTAAGGAACTGGCGAGCCTTAAATGAATGCACGGGGGGGCGTGTCCTGGCAATGGAGGAGTGAGGACGTGCATCGCTGCAGCTCCGTCCCGCCGCCGCACCTGATCACAGCCATTCCAGGAAATATCACAGCCAGCCGACTCCTGACATGTCCCAGAGGCACCGGACATCCTCATACCCACAGCGGAGTGACCGATCCAGGCAGGGTCAACTGGATTCGTTCCTGTCCGGGACCCGGGTACAGAGCCGCGAGGCTGCAAAGATGGCGCCGACCGGGAAGGCCCTGAAATCGAGCAAGGCGCAGAATGCTGCTGCTCAGCCACCGCAGACCACCGGATCCCCTATACCCTCTCCGGGATCGGTGAGTGATTCGCTCCCCCCCTCATTCCCCAAGCTCTGCCGCTTCCATGAACAGAGGCCCTGAAGCCCCAGACCCCCTGGAAGACATGGATATCGGACACCATATTTGGTCTCTCCCCACTAAGGATGACCTAGAAAGGTTTGCTGACAGGGTAGAGAAGGCCCTCAAGGAGGACATAGCACAACTGAAGGCAGACACCTCTCACCTGGGGGGCAGACTAGAAACTTTGGAACAAAGATTTGATGACACTCTCCCTGTTATTACCATGCTGCAAGACAAGTGCACCACACAAGATCATCAGATTGAGGCCTTGCTCTGCCAATTAGATGATATGGAAAATCGCAGCCGCAGGGCTAACATCAGGATCAGAGGCCTGCCTGAGGCGACCGGAGCCAAAGATATTATACCAACCCTGGAGGGTATCTTCAGAGAAATACTGGGGCTCCCAAACACAGTTGCTATCGAGATAGACCGGGCGCATAGGGCCCTTAGGCCCCCTTCCCAAGACATGAATAATCCCAGAGACGTCATATGTAAGCTACACAAATACACATTAAAAGATCGCATAATGCAGAAAATGCGAGGCAAGCCCTATTTCGACTTTGATGGTGCCCAGCTTGCATTCTATCAGGACATTTCCAGACATACTCTAATGCAACGAAGGGCACTTCGTCCACTGCTAGAAGCCATACAAGATGCAGGCCTGTCATACCGTTGGGGCTTCCCGTTCTTCCTTCAGGTGACCAAGGAAGGCAAAACTGTTACCTTACGCAACAAAGACGACTTGCCGTTCTTTCTGTCCTCACTGGGATTGGATCCTGTGGACTTTCCAGATTGGCGCGGCGCCTCGGACTTTCCGGCACTCAAGCTTCCACTTTCCCAACCATGGATTCCGGCCCCTCGCAGGAACCGCAGAAGAGACCGGCGACGTCAAACGCCTGACTCCTCACCAGGCCCAGCAACTCTGAGAGACTGATGGCCTGCCTTGGCCTGTCCCACCATGTTGGCCCTGTTTTTTCACTCTCCCCTGAAATACCTTCTGGCCTCCCAAACTCGATACTACTTGAGTACCTGAGATGCTTTTGACCCAGTCCCGCCCTATCACTTTTAAGCCTCTAACTCCGGTTAGATACAACTACCTAGCTAGATATAACCGATACATGCTAGGAACACGTTCATTATTTGCCCTGGACATTGCTTAAGCTCACTTAACTGGAGACATTACCCAATTTAATTAATCTGAATTTCCTCCCCATACTGCACACCATTAGGTGCGGTATACGGACGTGGTGGTGCCCTCTCGCCTTCCCCCTTGTTGGCTCACGTTCCCCCACATAGGCCAACCATCGTGGTTTCTCTTTTTTTTTCCCTAGGTTTTATTCCCCTTTTGGGACCCAGGGTTCGTGGTCTGATTCCCCCCCCCCCCTATAGGGGACGGGATTAAGAGCATGACCCTCAGATGTTATACAAGTTCGAGTGGCTTTGGATATGTTGTTCGTTATGTGTTTATCTCTGGTTTCTCATATCTTTGTCTTTCTTCTCTATGTCTCCCCGCCTTTCCTCCCTCTCTCCCCTCTCTCCCCTTCCCAGGAGTGATCCGTCGCATCGACTTTCGCACCAAGCACACCGCCTACCAGACTGGTACGTCCATTCTCAGACCTACATATGGCTACTCTACAGGTAAGCTCATATAATGTCCGGGGTCTTTGCTCCCCGTTCAAACGCAACAAACTATGGGGGGAGTTAAAACGATTGAGGACTCAGGTGGTCTTTCTACAAGAGACCCACTTCACACCCCAGTCGCTCCCCAAATTACCTACTCACCTATTCAATCAGTGGTTCCTGAGCAACTCCCCAGTGTCCAAGTCTAGAGGTACAGCCATTGCCATACACAAATCATGCCCCTTTCAGCCCACTGACTATAAAACCGACCCTTTGGGTAGATACGTATTTTTGAAAGGCAAAATTGCAGATCTCACCTACACGTTTGCGACGATCTACGCCCCCAACGCCAACCAGCTCACTTTTATTGACACGACTCTGGATCAATTGGCAGAATTTAAAGATGGCCTCTTGATTGTAGGGGGAGACTTTAACATCACTCCAGACCCCTTGATAGATACATCCCACGCGAGACCCCCACACTCATATACTTTTCTCAAGCACTTCCGTAAGACACTCCAATCTCACCGACTGACGGATAGCTGGAGAACGTTGCACCCAACAGATAGAGACTTTAGCTACTACTCCAAGGTACACGATGTGTACACACGAATAGATCATATTTACGTAGACCCAAACGCCCTAGAACTTTTGCAAACTGCGTCCATCGGCAATATCACCATCTCTGACCACGCACCAATCACAATTGGCATTACACTACCCTTTGGTTCTCAAAGGGCCTGGACATGGAGACTAAACGAAAATTTACTGGACGATGAGGTAGTAGTAGAAGTAATTTCTAGCACATTAACCCACTATTTTAGAGAAAATCTCGCAGACGACACTGGAGAGGGAGTGGTTTGGGAAGCCCATAAGGCAGTGGTCAGAGGGGAACTGATTTCTAAAGGGGCTAAACTTAAGAAAATGCTTCGAGCAGACTTCCAGAGAGTACATTCAGCTCTCCAAAAGGCTGAATTCCAGCATAAAGCTTCAGGGGGTGCTGAGGCATTGAGGAAACTTACTGAGCTGAGGGAGTTGTTCCTGCGTCTCTTAGATCGCCAATCCCGTAAACAATTTAGATACATGTCCCACAAATTTTATGAACAAGGGAACAAGTGTGGTCGCATGCTCGCTAGAGCACTCAGAAAAAAACAAGCGCCGACATACATACCGAAGTTACACTCACCCACAGGGAACTTGCTAGTGCAGTCTTCTAAGATTGCTGCAGGCTTCAGAGATTACTACACTAATTTGTATAATATAAACCCCGAGCTTCCAATTGACTCCCGTGACACTAAAAGGAAAGCAATACAGGAATATCTAGCATCGGCAGGCGTCCCGTCCCTTACGGAGGAACAATGCTCCGATTTAGAATCGCCGATCACTCCGATCGAACTGGGAACAACAGTGGAGTCCTTGCCCAATGGGAAAAGCCCGGGCCCAGATGGTTTTACTAAGGCTTATTACAAAACCTTCTTCCCACAGCTAGTAGCTCCCATGTGCAAGTACTTCAACTCCATAGCAGGAGGCAGGGCCATCCCGTCAGAAGCCCTGTTGGCTCACATTACTGTGATCCCGAAAGAGGGCAAGGACCCCACTGTCCCCCAAAGTTACCGCCCCATTTCCCTTCTTAATTTGGACATTAAAATTCTGGCAAAGATCTTAGCCAACAGACTTAAACACCTCCTGCCTGGAATTATCCACCCCGACCAAACAGGTTTCATCGTAGGTAGGGAGGCACGGGACAACTCCCTCAGGGCAATTCAACTAATACACTGGGCCCGTTCCCGCTCTGACCCCCAACCCTATATCATACTTTCGACAGACGCAGAAAAGGCGTTTGACCGTGTCGACTGGTCATACCTAGAGGCGGTAATCAGGTCCCTAGGGCTTGGGCCGAGGATGATATCCTCGATCATGGCTTTATATTCTACACCTTGTGCACAGGTGAAGGTAAACGGAACGCTCTCACCCAGCTTCCCAATCGGGAATGGCACGAGACAGGGGTGCCCCCTCTCGCCCCTGCTGTTCGCCCTGGTGCTGGAGCCGTTGCTTCGCACTGTGCGAAATAGTAGAGACATTAAAGGCTTGCAAGTAGGTAACACTGAACATAAGCTCTCGGCTTATGCCGATGATATTTTATTCCATCTCTCGGACCCCCTGATTTCACTACCTAACCTGATGAAGGAACTTAAGCATTTCGGATCTCTTTCCAACTTTAAGATAAACTACTCAAAATCAGAAATCCTGCCCATTTATTTGCCTTCTCACCTATCCACAGCCCTGCGAGCTGCATTCCCCTTTACCTGGACAGACTCATCCCTGCGTTACTTAGGGATACAACTAACAAATAGATTCGATACCCTGTATGCGACTAACTTCCCCCCGCTGATCATGGCGATTAAGAAAGACCTATCAAACTGGACACGAACTGCCTTTACATGGTTGGGACGGGTGAATATAATAAAAATGAACGTACTACCCCGTATACTCTTTTTTTCTGCAGATGCTACCGATACCCCTACCTAGACTTTTTTTCGACAAGATGACCAGCATGCTATCTGAGTTCATATGGCATGCACGGAAACCTAGATTGGCCCTAAAGACACTTAGACGCCCAAAATCTGAAGGCGGTTTAGGGCTTCCCGACATAAGACAGTACTACAGAGCAATTGTCCTCCAGAGGATACTCAACTGGCGTTTCCACACCCACTCAAAACTATGGGTTTCCCTTGAAAAATGCCTGGCAGGCAGGAATTTATCCTTTGCCCCATGGTTGCCGAAGGAGCACAGAGGGCTGTCTGAAACAACTTCCCCGCTGACGGCACAGGTGCTCTCAGTCTGGGATCGGATGAATCCACTCCTTAAAAATGCACCCCCTGTGTCCCCACTTGCTCATTTGGGTGGATTCCTATGGTTCCCCCCAGGTGAACAAATGGCCTTCTTTGAACCCTTGGTGGCGGATGGAGACGCCAGTTGTGGCAAATTTATGAAAGAGGGTAAACTCTTGAGCTTCGAAGCCTTACAGGCTAAAAATCAAGGCTCACCAATGAATTTTTGGAGGTACAGACAATTACATCATTTTTTCGAGAGACACGGTCACACAATTAGAGATCCTCTATCCCTGACCCCGTTTGAGCAACTTTTTGTGCAGGAAGAACCCGTTACCAATATGGTGTCAGAACTATACAAGCTACTAGGTTCGGCCGCCCAGCTGCACAAACCTACTTACATTAGAAAATGGGAACGAGACTTGGGGACCGAATTCACTGACGTACAACTGTCTCATTTATACTACCTTACACATTCGTCCTCCATAGACTCCAAAGTACAAGAAACAAACTTTAAGATAATGTCCCGCTGGTACCGGGTACCAGAAGACCTAGCCCGCATTTATCCAACCAGGTCGGATCTCTGCTGGCGGGGCTGCGGACATAAAGGAACGCTCACCCACATATGGTGGAACTGTCCTAAAATAGTACCCTTCTGGACTGATATAAAAGACCAGATAAAAGTAATAACAGGTATAGAGGTTCCTCTCTCTCCGATGCACTTCCTCTTACATATTCCCCCCATCTCACTCAAACAATATAAAAAAAATATACTGCCTCACCTTTTGAATGTGGCAAGGCGGCTGCTCCCAATTTACTGGAGGCAATCCAAAGTCCCCACAAGAGAAGACTGGATCAAAGGGGTGAGTGCAGTCCGAGAGGCTGAGGAATGGCTAGCGACATGTAGAGGATCCCGAGCACGGTTTCTCGGCATTTGGGCACCCTGGTCTGAATACACCACAGACTCTAGAGACATACCCTCCAGTCTAGATATTGCTCTATTAGAATTAGCAGACCCAACCCTACGCGCTCGAAGGCAGTCTAGACCCTAGACGAAGGGGGTTCACCCTTCTAAACATATAGCTTCCCTTCTCTTGCCAGAGGCGGTGTGCTTAGAGACGAATGGGCTGCATCCACTTTCTGGAAAACAGGTACGTCTGGATTACTCCCCTCCCCTGTTCCCCCCCCCTACCTTCCCTCCTCTCTCTTCTCTCTTCACTATCCCCCATTGTTTCAACGTCTATTGTAAGGCAAATGTAAGCAACTTATATGCTATACCTCAATTATTTATAGTTTAAGTGGTAAGCTGGTGTGAGATTGATGGTTGTAAACACTTAATGATACAGCAACCACGGGATAAGCCTCCTATTTTCAAGGAGCTACTTATAGGTTCGCTTGGATGGGTGGGGTGGCTCCCGGGTACCCCAGAATGTGTGGGGGGAGGAGTGAGGTTAGTAGGAGGCTCTATGGCCCCCCTCTCTCCGACCCAGCCGCAGGAAGGGGACCTAACCTTTAATGTTTCACTATAGGTGATCCTCCCTGGGTCATCCCTGATAAGGGAGCTGCTCCCCGGGGGGATTAAACGTGCCGTATCCCCCACCCATCCAATAAATACACCCATACATTTGCTACCTGATTGCTGTTGGTAATCAACTAGCTGAAGGGAATTTGTCTCAGTCAATCCCACCTAACGATCGCTAGACGTGTTCTATTTTTCATGGTGTCTCTTCCTGCTTTTGTTTTTTCTTATTATTTTTGCTTTCTTATTATCTTTGTTCAATGATCAAACTGAACATGCCAGACCTTGGTGGGTCATTGACTTTATCCTATTGTAACCTGTTGGACATGTCTTGTTCTCTGTTTTTTTGTCCTTTGATAACTAAAATAAAGATTATAAAAAAAAAAAAAAAAAATGAATGCACGGTTCCCTCCGCCCAGTCTATGTCTGGATAATTAAAATCCCCCATTATGATAACACTTCCCATCCTTGCTGCTAATCCAATTTGTGATAGGAGATCCGTCTCCACTTCCTCCCTCAGGTTAGGGGGCCTATAGCATACTCCCAGTATTATTTTCCCCTTAGCTTCATCCCTTTGGAGCTCTACCCATAAGGATTCCACCTCCTCTCTAGCTCCCTCAGTGATGTCATCTCTCACATTCGCTTGTACATTATTCTTGATATATAGGCATACCCCTCCCCCTTTTTTACCCTCTCTATCCTTGCGGTATAGGGTATACCCTTGAATGTTTGCCAGCCAATCATGAGAGCTGTTGAACCAGGTCTCTGAAATTCCCACAAAATCCAAATCCTCCTTGTACAACAGTATCTCTAGTTCACCCATCTTGTCCGCCATGCTCCTGGCATTGGTAAACATGCCACATAGTTTAGACCAGTCGCATATTGTCCTCGTATTGGGTGTTTCAAGATTGCAACTATGACTTGCTACTATACTCACCTTATGTTTTTGTGCTTTGGTTAACCTACCACTAATGCCCCCAATACTACCCTCTGGAATATCTTCTGCGCTGGCTATCTCTGTCTCTGGACCCTCCCCCCCCATCGCCTAATTTAAAAACCCCTCTAACTTTTTGGCCATGTTCATTCCCAGCAGATCTGCACCCTCCTCATTTAGGTGCAGTCCGTCCCTTCTATAGTACCGGTTACCGACTGAGAAGTCGGCCCAGTCCTCCAGGAACCCAAACCCCTCCTTACTACACCAACTCTTCAGCCACTTGTTTACTTCCCTAATCTCCCTCTGCCTTTCTGGTGTGGCTCGATGTACCGGTAGTATTCCTGAGAACACTACCTTGGAGGTCCTTTTCCTCAATTTAGCTCCTAAGTCCCTAAAATCGTTCTTTAGGACACTCCATCTGCCTCTGACTTTGTCATTGGTGCCAGCATGCACCATGACAGCTGGGTCTTCCCCTGCCCCTCCCAGTAATCTGTCCACAAGATCCGTGATGTGCCGAACTGTTCGGCGCTTCAGGTCTTGGTTACAGATTGCCCTCTCTGTCCTTCTAAGAATTGAGTCCCCTACCACCAGAATCTGTCTTTCCTTTCCCTTTGCTGCCCCCCACTCTCACTGGAGGAGTTCTTCCCCCGGCAGCTAGGAGAGTACCTCAGCTCCAGCAGTGCTGGTCCCTGACTGGTTTCCCCAATGTCACTCAATGGAGCGTACTTATTGGGATGCTCCAGTCCTGGATCGGCCTCCCTGGCACTTCCCTCTCTACCCCTCCTGACTGTCACCCATCTACTCTTTGCTAGTGCCTGCACCTCTTTGTCTCCACCCGCCTCTGTGCTGGCCCCTGCCGGCACCTGCCGTGTACGTTCCTGGCTCTGCTTTAGTATGGAGGGGCTTCTCAGTGCTGACAGTTGCTTCCCCAGATTCAGAACCTGGGCTTCCAGGGAAACAATGTGCTTACATTTTGCACAGCAGTATTCGCCCTCCATCGGATGATCAAGGAATGCATACATGCAGCAAGATGTACAAAGAGTCGCCTCTCCACACCCGCCGGGAATCGTACCTATTAAATTTAGTGAGGATTTGGGGATTTTACCCTGTCCAAATTACCTAACAGCTAGCTTCCTGGCACTAATACTCAAGACAATACACAGGTACACAACAAGACAATACCCAGGTACTCACAGACCTACGTGCAATCGCAGAACAGTCGCAGACCTACTTACACTCGCAATACACAAGTATACAGTACACAATACACAAGTACTAACGATCCACACACACTACTCAGAAAACACTCAGGTACTCACACTACACAGGTACTATGACCCCTGTTATAACCTCCTGTTTTAAACTCTGGTTTTTAACTCACCACTTATACCAGTTCCACTTACACAGAGATCCACAGCCTCAGAATCAGCAGGCTCAGAATGAGTCCTACACAGAGTTATATAGGCACCTGTGAGCAATTAACCACCCCCCTTAATTGATAGCCTGAAGGAACCAGGAAAAAAAAAAAAAAAAGCTACTTAAAGTGTTACCAGACCAGGACCCTACATTCATTATATCTGGTCTCCCACAGTACACAGAACATGGAAATGTAATTATTTTAGTAAATATAAACTGCTAAATACCTTTTCTCATCAGCAGTATATAGCAGTCTTGTAAATTCTATCAGTGTCTGGTTAAAGCTTGTAGGAGGCGTTTTCATACTGCACTAGATGTCCTATCAGGATGCAGGACCCCTGACCCACATGCACTCCCCCCCCCCCCCCCCAAAAAAAAAACCTCTCTAGCAATGCACATGTATTGGCATGTGCAGCCTGACTCCAAAGGCTCTGTACTACCTGGACCTGTTCTGGAGTCAGTGGAAGAAAAGGAGGACCTGTGCATACAGGATCAAACAGCCTTTTTACACAATGTGGGTGATTAACCCCTTAGGTTCCACAGTGAGTATAACAAGCATGATTTACTGCATATGCAGACATCTTACTGTTGTGGTTTAGTAACACTTTAATGACCTGGAACAAGCATGAACATATGAGGTGTTGGGGCACTTGACATTCACCTGTTGGGAAGGAAAAAGGGAACATTGAAGGTGGCATGAAAAAGAGTCACCCTGATCTAACAAATGTAAAAAAAAAAAAAATGGAACCACCTAAGTTCAGAAAAATCAAGACAAATGTGTTAACATTGAACCCAAGGAACCAATTTGCTCATTTCCAATGCTTATTAATAGAAATGAATTCACTGAGATATAGATCTATGGTGAATGATGGAAAACATGTGCGTTATCTTTATGAAAATCTTCTACCATTTGCATACAAATCTGAACAACTGTATGCTGAATACCTTACTGACTTAACTCATCTTCTGTAGAATGGTCATTGATCACTTACCTATGTAAATGTATTAGCAGTAAAGTCTTATCTCCCTGATTATTCCGTATAATACCGTATGTGTAATTATTCTGGAGTGCCAAATATATTACAGCTTTATGTAATTAAGATTGCCTTCGGTTTAATTCATAGTCTCTCTGTCAGGTATTTCTCCAGCAAGATTATCCAAGACAGCGCATCACCAATGTATTCTGCAAGCTGAGTATTAGGATATCTGTCTCTTGTATCCAATAATCTAGACTTGGTAACATAGCACTTCATCTACATACATTCCTCTAACAAATGTATTTTATTGTCATGCTGTTTTCTAGGCCTTACATTGTAAGCTTATTAAAGTGAATGTAAAGGATCTTTTTTTATATTTTTAAAATAAAAAAACATATCATACTTACCTCCACTGTGCAGCTCATTTTGCACAGAGTGGCCCCGAACATCCATTTCTGGGGTCCCCCGGCGGCTCTTGCGTCTCCTCCCCACATTAGATAACCCCCTTGGAGAAGTGCTCTCCCGAGGGGGTTACCTTGCGGACGCGCTCCCGAGTCCAGCATTTGCATCTATAGAGGCCAAATGCAGGACTCGGCCCCGCCCCCCACGTCATTGGATTTGATTGACAGCAGCGAGAGCCAATGGCTGCGCTGCTATCAATCTATCCAATCAAGAGCCGGGAACCCGTGGAGAGAGGGACGGCGCAGACGGAAATTGCTCCCATAGAACTATAGGCAGCTAGAAAAAGTTGGACTGAAAAGGATATATCAAAAAAAGTTTTTTATTGCGTACAGATATATGAAAAAAACACATGAATTAAAAACTACTTGAGCTCTGGTATGCCTGGTATCCAAACATGAGATGTCAGTGTTACAAATGCAAATAGCAAAAAAGAGTTTCTTAACACTAAATGCTATTGCTCAGAGAAGATCCCCAACGGGTTTCGATCATATGTTGTTCTGATCTTCCTCAGGGGGATGAAGATATCTTCATTTTTATTGCATAGTTATGTTGGTCCAGCTTGCACCAATGTACGCATACACATGCCGTACCTGTTTGATTTCTTGTGGAAGCTGGAAATCACTTTACTAGTCTCCATTGCTACAGTGATCGCTGCTGTCTACCATATTCTGTGTCAAGAGCCTGTCCTGCTGCATTGTAACCACAAAGGGTCCCTTATTTGGCATTGGTACCATTCCCAGAATGCCTTGCATTTTTTCTCAATGAATGCAAGGTGTTCTCTGATTGGATAAGGTGGAGACAGTGACATCATTGCTCTCCTCTCCACCAATCGGAGAATTCCTTGTTCATTAAGGAAAATGTAGGTCGTTCTGCCATGCAAGTTGTGCCAAGCAAGTGATCCCTTGTTTCAATTATACAGCAGGACAGTCACCTGAAATTAACCTTGTACCTCACTTTCCCCCTCTATAGCATCCCTTTGTTTTTTGCTTTTATTTGCTTCTGTTGCGAGAAATTCAACTTCATAGTCACTGTGATGTCAACACAGGTGCTGAAAAAATCCCTTACCTATGGCAGTCAGGAGGAAGGATCAACAGGGCTCCATCATTTCCAGTGACCTAGGGCACCTGGAAAAACTACATATTCCATAAGCCCTGTGCCTACTGGGTGTGTGTATATACAGTGGGTATAGAAAAGAATCCCCTCCCCATTTTAAAATAATCACATGTTGTTGCTTTGAGACCTGAAATGAAGACAGAAGTACATCTTCGCCAGCACACAATGGATCAGCAAACAAGATTGTCCAAAAAAAGGTTTTTAATCGAAAACGGTCACATCACAAGGGAGCTTTACTTAAAGCCTTTAGTCTGTTGGGAATTGGGATAGAGCTTTACTAACTTTGCACATCTAGGCTTTGCAATATTTGCCCACTCCTCTGTGCAAAATTGCTCATATTCAGGTAAATTTGATGGTGACCCTTTGTGGACTGCAGTGTTCAAATCATTCCACAGATTTTCAATGGGGTTTAAAGTGTTACTAAACCCACAACAGTAAAATCAGTCTGTATATGCAGTAAAGCATGCTTGTTATACTCAATGTGGAACCTAAGGGGTTTATCCTCTGCATTGTGTAAAAAGGCTGTTTGATCCTGTCTTCTCTGATCCTCCCCTCCTTCCACTGTCCTCTGATAATTTACTGATAAAACAGAGTCTATGAAGTCAGGCTGCACATGCTCAGTTGGTGTGTATTGCTAGAGAGAGTTTTTTTTTTCTTGGGAGGGTGCATGTGATCAGCACTGGGCCAATCAGCACTGTCCAGACAGAGGGTCAGGGGTCCTGCAGTTTCATAGGGCAGTCAGAAAACTCCTCCTACAAGCTTTATACAGTGCTTGGCTGGACACTGATAGAAGTCACAAGATTTCTCTAACTGCTGATGAGAAAAGTTATTTAAAAGTTTATATTTACTAAAATAATTGCATTTCCATGTTCTGTGTACTGTGGGAGACCAGATATAGTGAATGCAGGCTCCTGGGTTTAGTAACACTTTAATTCTGGGCTCTTACTAGGCCATGCAAAGACATTTACAATTTTCTCTTTCAACCTCTGTGTGGTCATTTTTGCTGTGTGCTTTGGGTCATTGTCATGTTGGCAGGTAAACCTTCTTCCCATTTGCAACTTTCTGGCAGAGAGCAGCAAATTTTTCCTCAAGAATTTGATGGTATCTTGCCTCATCCAATTTTCCTTCTATCCTGACAAGTGCTCCAGTCCAATCACACCAATCTGGGGTGGTACTTGCAATTAGCAGTAGGATGCATCATATGTTTCCATGTATGTGATGTTTTTACAATTATTCAATACTTCCTAATTATAGATTAATGTGTACGTTTATATATATCCTATTCGTTTTTGTACTAATAAAACTTTTTTTAAATTTAATTTAACACTTTCAATCATTGCATTGCCCCAAAAATCCCATTTCGAGGTATATATTCGGTTTCAAAAGTGCTCCAGTCCTTGCTGTAGAAAAACACTCCCATAACGGGATATCACAACCTCCATGCTTTACTGTAGGAATGATGTTATTTGGATGGTGAGCTGTGTTGGATTTCCCACCAGACCTATCGTTCGGTGTTGAGGCCAAATAATTCAATTTTAGTCTCAGATGTGCAAATTTTCTAGAGACATATCCCAACAGACTAAAGGCTGTAATTAAAGAAAAATGTGGGCCAACAAAATACTGACACAAGGGGGTGATCCTTTTTCAAACTCAGTGATTCTGTTTTTGATTTTTTTTTTTCCAGACATGATGATGTTATATCTTTTACTTGGATGTTAGAAGTTGCACTAGTAAATACAGCTGGATAAAACAAAAACTTTGTCTGTCTTCATTTCAGGCTGTAAAGCAACAACATGTGATTATTTTAAAGGGGTGATTCTTTTCTTTACCCACTGTAGGTGGTCACAGAGGAGCTGACAACTCTCCTGTCTTCACCAGTACCATCATTGCACAATACTGGAAAACGTTCCCAGGTGCACTTGTCACAGAGAAAAACCCAGAATTGTCACACACAAAAAACACATTACTAATAGTAGGGAAAACAAACATGCTAGACAACTAAAGCCGCGTACACACGAGCCGACTTTTTGACCGGACTGGTCCGCCGGACAATCTGACCGTTTGTGGGCTTCATCGAACCTGCAACGGACTTTTTTGGTCAAAAAGCTGATGGACTTTAGATTTGGAACATGCTTCAAATCTTTCCGATGGACTCGAGTCCGGTCGAAAAATCCGCTCGTCTGTATGCTAGTCCGACGGACAAAAAACGACGCTAGGGCAGCTATTGGCTACTGGCTATCAACTTCCTTATTTTAGTCCTGTCGTACGTCATCGCATAGGAATCAGTCGGACTTTGGTGTGATCGTATGTAGGCAAGTTCGGTCGTTAGAAAGTCAGTCAAAAGTCCGTCGGAAAGACCGTCGGACCTTTGTTGTCAAAAAGTACTACCGTGTGTACACGGCATAAGAGCCAAGGGTCACTGAACTATGGAGAGATTAGGAACAGAAATAGCAAAGACTGGTGCTGGGCAGAGACGAGCGGTGCTTGGCTGTAATAGGAAGGAGAAGGCTTTCAAATAAAAGGCACTGCTCCAAAACACCACTGATTCTCCTCCAATCCAACTTAAAGCTTTTTAGGTGCCAGCCAATAGGAAGCCTGTCTCTGCTCCATCCACCACCTCTGTATAAACACCATTCCACTGTTTATACAGAGGTGGAGGATAGACCAGAGATGGGAAAGTGTTTATAAGGAGTCCGGGCCATACTCAAATTGACCACCAAATCTCCCTCTCCTCCTCTAGACTATGTCCCAGCATTATTATTTGACTATTACCTTGTTCCTGCAGTCACTGTTCAGCCAATAATTTTCCACCCGGCTCAATAAATTTTAAATTGGCTTTTGCGAACTGGTTTATGCTCACTGGGCCACCCGCGGCTCAAGCCATCTATGACCAGCTTTATTAAAGTTAGGGTTAGTTGGACACGGTCAAGTTATTCCTCCTTCCTTAGTAGGTATCAGTGGCAGCCCGTGCATTAAGGGCGCACGGGTGCCGCCCCCTCTCTCCTGCCACCCCCTCTATCACCAATAGATAGATTCATGCATTGCATGTATCTATCTATGGCTGCCACCCCCTATTCAGGCGCCCGGCCCCTTTTCGGGTGCAGAGGGCCTGCATTACAGCGGTGGGGGGTGTTTTTGAAGCACCTGATTAGAGCCATAGGCTCTAATGGGCATCAATAAAGGTGACCTGCGAGCGCCATGCTGGGCGCTCGCAGGTGACTCAGCTGTGTTAGAAAAGCAAATGAATATTCACTTTCCTAACACTAAACCGCCTCTCCGCCAATCAGGTGCTCGGGTCTGTTACCTGTCACATTATTGGCTGAAGCAACAGGCGCCGCTATTGGATGCCTATCAGGAGGAGAGGACAGGAGATGAGGGCGTCAGGAGACGCACGAAGGACTCAGCTCGTCGCCGTCACCCGCTGCCCCTCCAAGACAGGGTAAGTGTCGGGCAGACGGCGAGCGGGCGGCGGTCACACTGGGGGCAT
The DNA here is from genome assembly GCF_042186555.1 of Aquarana catesbeiana. Lineage (NCBI taxonomy): Eukaryota > Metazoa > Chordata > Amphibia > Anura > Ranidae > Aquarana > Aquarana catesbeiana. The sequence continues at coordinate 45,979,976 of NC_133326.1, read as the reverse complement.
TCAAGTGCACACTGGCAGCATTTAATTAGCGCACTGGCAACATATGATGGGCACAGTGGCAGCATTTGATGGGCACACTGGCAGCGTTTGATGGGCACAGTGGCAGCATTTGGCACAGTGGCTGCATTTGATAGGCACAGTGGCAGCATTTGATGGCACAGTGGCAGGGTTTGATGGGCTCACTGGCAGCATTTGATGGGCACACTGGCAGCATATGATGGGCACAGTGGCAGCATTTGGCACAGTGGCTGCATTTGATGGGTACAGTGGCAGGGTTTGATGGGCACACTGGCAGCATTTGATAGGCACACTGGCAGAATTTGATGGGCACACTGGCAGCATTTGATGGGCACAGTGGCAACATTTGATGGGCACAGTGGCAACATTTGATGGGCACAGTGGCTGTGTTTGATGAGCACAGTGGCATTTGATGGCACAGTGGCAGCATTTGATGGCACAGTGGCAGTGTTTAATGGGCACAGTGGCAGCGTTTGGCACAGTGGCTGCAATTGATGGCTTAGTGGCAGCATTTGAGGGCACAGTGGCAGCATTTGATTGCACAGTGGCAGCGTTTGATGGGCACAGTGGCTGCAATTGATGGCACAGTGGCAGAATTTGAGGGCACAGTGGCAGCATTTGATGGCACAGTGGCTGCAATTGATGATTTTTTTTTCAAACATTCTTTGTGCCCCCCACTAATTTTGAGCACCAGCCGCCACTGGTAGGTATACTGAGTTTACCTAATATAACTATAAGTTAATAAAGGAGCTTGTTACGCAGTTAACTTATAGTGCATCTCTGCATTAAAATGCCCGTTTTCTCATGTTTATACCTTTAAAAACACTGCAAGTACACAAAAATACCTGTTGATCTGCCAGTAATCAGTAGATCCAGTAACGCTTTATTTCTAGTTGGTGGTAGACGCACCAACTAGAAATAAAGGGTTACTGGATCTACTGATTACCAATAATACAGACCTGATCACGGATGTGGAAATACGGGGCAATTTAGGTAACAGCGATCACAGGTCAATTGGCTTCAGTATAAATCACCCAAATAGGAAACCCGAGGAATACAAAGACACTGAATTTCAAAAGAGCGAACTTCCTGAAACTATGAGCCTTGCTAGAAGGCATAAATTGGGATAAAATCTTAGGAACAAAGAACACGGAGGAGAGATGTGTTTGCTTTAAGAGCATATTAAATAAGGGCATTAGCCAATGCATCCCATTGGGTAATAAATTTAAAAGAGCAAACAAAAATCCTGCATGGCTTAACTCCAATGTAAAAATGCATATTAATGCAAAGGAGAAGGCCTTCAAAAAATACAAGGTTGAGGGATCATCATCAGCATTCAGACTTTTTTAAAGAATGCAACAAGAAATGTAAGGGTGCAATAAGGACAGCTAAGATAGAACATGAAAGACACATAGCGGAGGAGAGCAAAAAAAATCCCAAGAAATTCTTTAAGTATGTAAACAGTAAAAAAGGGAGGACAGACCATATTGGCCCCATAAAGAATGAGGAAGGACATCTGGTTACAAAGGATGGGGAGATGGCAAAGGTATTGAATTTATTCTTCTCCTCAGTCTTCACGAGTGAATCGGGGGGCTTCAGTTACCAAAACTGCAGTGTTTATCCTCATGACACATCACAGGAAGCACCTCCATGGTTAACAGAGGACAGAATTAAAATTAGACTTGGGAAACTTAACATTAATAAATCACCGGGACCAGATGGCTTGCACCCGAGGGTACTTAGGGAACTCAGTCAAGTAATTGCCAGACCATTGTTCCTAATTTTTACTGACAGTCTACTGACTGGAATGGTACCAGCTGATTGGAGAAAAGCCAATGTAGCACCAATATTTAAAAAGGGCCCAAAATACATCCCTGGGAATTACAGACCAGTTAGCCTAACATCAATAGTATGTAAACTCTTGGAGGGAATGATAAGGGACTATATACAAGATTTTAGTAATGAGAATGGTATCTTTGGCAGTAATGATTCATGAAGAATCATTCTTGCCAAACCAATCTATTAACCTTCTATGAGGAGGTTAGTTGCCATCTAGATAAAGGAAGGCCCGTAGACGTGGTGTATCTGGATTTTGCAAAAGCATTTGACACAGTTCCCCATAAACATTTACTGTACAAAATAAGGTCCGTTGGCATGGACCATAGGGTGAGTACATGGATGGAAAACTGGCTACAAGGGTGAGTTCAGAGCGTGGTGATAAATGGGGAGTACTCGGAATGGTCAGGGGTGGGTAGTGGGGTCCCCCAGGGTTCTGTGCTGAGACCAATCCTATTTAATTTGTTCATAAATGACCTGGAGGATGGGATAAACAGTTTAATCTCTGTATTTGCGGAAGATACTAAGCTAAGCAGGGCAATAACTTCTCCGCAGGATGTGGAAACCTTGCAAAAAGATCTGAACAAATTAATGGGGTGGGCAACTGCATGGCAAATGAGGTTCAATTTAGAAAAATGTAAAATAATGCATTTGGGTGGCAAAAATATGAATGTAATCTATACACTGGGGGGAGAACCTCTGGAGAAATCTAGGATGGAAAAGGACCTGGACTTATTCTCTCTGGAGAAGAGACGCTTGAGAGGGGATATGATTTCAATTTACAAATACCATACTGGTGACCCCACAATAGGGATAAAACTTTTTCGCAGAAGGGAGTTTAACAAGACTCGTGGCCTAGTAGATGATAGGCTCAGCAATGGCATGCAATGCCAAGCTGCCGCTAACAAAGCAAACAGAATATTGGCATGCATTAAAAAGGGGATCAACTCCAGAGATAAAACGATAATTCTCCCGCTCTATAAGACTCTGGTCTGGCCGCACCTAGAGTATGCTGTCCAGTTCTGGGCACCAGTCCTCAGGAAGGATGTACTGGAAATGGAGCGAGTACAAAGAAGGGCAACAAAGCTAATAAAGGGTCTGGAGGATATTAGTTATGAGGAAAGGTTGCAAGCACTGAACTTATTCTCTCTGGAGAAGAGACGCTTGAGAGGGGATATGATTTCAATTTACAAATACCATACTGGTGACCCCACAATAGGGATAAAACTTTTTCGCAGAAGGGAGTTTAACAAGACTAGTGGCCACTCATTAAAATTAGAAGAAAAGAGGTTTAACCTTAAACTACGTAGAGGGTTCTTTACTGTAAGAGCGGCAAGGATGTGGAATTCCCTTCCACAGGCGGTGGTCTCAGCGGGTAGCATTGATAGTTTCAAGAAACTATTAGATAAGCACCTGAATGACCGCAACACACAGGGATATACAATGTAATACTGACACATAATCACACACCTAGGTTGGACTTGATGGACTTGTGTCTTTTTTCAACCTCACCTACTATGTAAATCAGACTTTCTGTTTGGGTGGACAACACAGTTCCTAACTTCCTGTTTCGGGTGACATCATTTGCTGTACTAAATTCCCAGCCAGCGTTTTCAGACCGGTCTACTGGATAGAGGGCAACTAAGGCTGTTTATTGCTACAGGGACAAGGTAAAAGAAAAAAAGTGCTTGGCTAGGAGGAGAGGGAGTTTTGGGGGTAAATTTTGGTAATGCCTGGACATAGACTTTAACATGGGCAAAGACCCAATGCAGTTAAAGTATTTGCGAACCCATTTTTTTTTTTTTTCAGTAACAAACATGTCATATGCACCTGCTCTGTGCACTGGGGGCACTTGTGAGGGCTTGCTCCTGAGCTGGCTCTCTGTGCCAATAGATGAGCATGGCTTGTCCCTGCCCCCCACTCCCTGGCTCTTGTGCATAGCATTGGATTGAGATCGGGCTCAGGTAAGTATGAAGGGGGTCTGCATTTAGAAAGTTTTTTTTTACCTTAATGCAGAGATTGCATTAACCATTTCCTGGCCGTGCTATAGCCGAATGACGGCTAAAGTGTGGTCGTCCAGTTCTGGGCGGGCGTCATATGACGTCCTCCCGTGATCACACCTTAGGACACAACTGATGACAGATTGGGGCAAAGGGCCAGTCACAGTCGGACAGAGCCTGCAAACAGGATCTCCCTCCTGGCTCTGTGATTAGAGCCTGAACACTGTGCTGCGGTTATCCATGGTCCCCAGCTGTGGATGTGTGACTGTTCCAGCTATCCCAGATTGCCCAAACTTTCTTATGGTTTTCAGCTGCAAGAGTCCAGGCTGTTCCAATCTGCTGTTGGTTAGAGCCGTTTACAGTCTTGTGGTCGTCAGCTGCAAGAGATAGACTGCTTCAATCTATTACAATTGTGCTAAACTTCATTGTTCATGGTCTTCAGCTGTGAACCTAGCGACTGTGCTACTGCTAAAGAGAGAAGTGCCCTCAGCTTAAATTTGCACTCAGTTGTTTTGGAGTATCCCATCCCCCATTGTTCTCTTTCTGTTACAAGTTTTACAGCAATAAATCTCAAAAACGCATCCCCTAGACTCATTACTGAGCTGGAGTGAATGAACTGTTGCTGTGTGCCTGGCTGCCTCCGTACTGTCTGGGAAATAACCTTAAACCTCTTAAATTCTGCTGCCCTTTTGGGGGTGAGCACTACACATGTATACTTAATAGAACACTATGTGGTTGACTTACTAAAGGTAAATAAGGCAGTTGCTCCAGAGCTTAGCAAATGAGCAGAAGTTTTGCTGAATTCCACCATCCAATCACGTGCAAGCAAAAATGCTTTTTTTTTTTTCTTGAATGTGATAGGGTACTGTTTGCAAAGTGAAGCTTTACCTCATTTACTAAGCTTTGGAGCAAAAGGGGTTATTCATATACTCCATATAATCACTTTGGAACCTAAGGGGTTATTCCGCTGCATTGTGTAAAAAGGCTGTTTGATCCTATCTTCTCTGAGGCTTGCCTTGGAGGCACTCTGCACATGCTCAGTTTGGTGTATATTGCTAGAGAGTTCTTTTTTTTTCTTGGGAGGGTTCATGTGATCAGAACTGACAGCGGGTCAGGGGTCCTGCAGCCTCATAGGACAGTCAGAGTATAATGAAAACTCCTCCTACAAGCTTTAACCCGACACTGATAAAAGTCACAAGACTGCTATATACCGCTGATGAGAAAAGGTATTTAGCAGTTTATATTTACTAACATAATTGCATTTCCATGTTTTGTGTACTGTGGGAGAGCAGATATAGTGAATGCAGGGTCCTGGGTTTACTAACACTTTAAAGGCACAGGTGTCAAACTGGCAGCCCTCCAGCTGTTGCAGAACTACAAGTCCCACAAGGCATTGCAAGGCTGTAAGTTACAAGCATGACACCCACAGGCAGAGGCATGATGAGACTTGTAGTTCTGCAACAGCTGGAGGGCCATCAGTTTGACACCCCTGCTTAAAGTGTTTGTAAACCCTGTACATTTACCTGTAGGTGCTGGAAATATCTCCTAAATCTCCACGATTTAGGAGATATTTACAATATACGCTTGCGCTGATGTCATCGGTGTATGCACACTTAAGAAAGGGCATGATCGTGAAGTTTCTAAAGAAATCGGGCCGTGACTGGCGGCTCCCGCGCGCATGTGTGGGAGTGATGTCACGCGACTCCGGCCAGTCACAGAGCCAGAGTCCGCGGCCCAGGAAGGAAGAGAGCTGAAGATGGAGGCTTCCAGCCAGCAGGGACAGCGATGACATCGCAGGCTTAATTTTCAGGTAAGTGACACGTAATGGGCTAGTATGCGATGCATACTAGCCCATTATGCTTTAACTTTTCAGGGAAATAAAGAGGAAGTAAAACCCATAAGGGTTTACCTACTCTTTAAGGGCAATACTTTTTTTTAGATTTAGACAGAGTGGAGAGGGATTAAAATCCCTGTCAGGGATTTATCCTTGTCTGTGCCCCCATTAGGGGGACTAAATTTTGGGTTGTCCACAGAACAGTAATAGGGGGTTAATCTTCTAATGGGGACACTGGTTCTAATGACACCCAGGGATTCCTCTTTTTCTGTTTTGGCTACAGGATAGGAGGTGAACGGAAATCTCCCCAAAATAATAGAGATTGTAAAAAAACCCAACAGGGGTTATAACCCTTACACTCTCCAAAATGAAAAAAAAAAGGTTTGCCATTTGTTTTACTATAAAGGGGTTGTAAACCCTCATGTTTTTTCACCTTAATGCATTCTATTCATTAACCACTTCAGCCCCGGAAGAATTTACCCCCTTCCTGACCAGAGTACTTTTTGCGATTCGGCACTGCGTCGCTTTAACTGACAATTGCGCGGTCGTGCGACGTGGCTCCCAAACAAAATTGACGTCCTTTTTTCCCCACTAATAGAGCTTTCTTTTGGTGGTATTTGATCACCCCTGCGTTTTTTATTTTTTGCGCTATAAACAAAAAAAGAGTGTCAATTTTGAAAAAAACGCAATATTTTTTACTTTTTGCTATAATAAATATCCCCCAAAAATATATAAAAAACATTTTTTTTTCCTCAGTTTAGGCCGATACGTATTCTTCTACATATTTTTGGTAAAAAAAATTGCAATAAGCGATTATTGATCGGTTTGCGCAAAAGTTATAGCGTTTACAAAATAGGGGATAGTTTTATGGCATTTTTATTAATATTTTTTTTTTTTTTCAAATGGTGGCGATCAGCGATTTTTATTGTGACTGCGACATTATTGCGGACACATCGGACATTTTTGACACATTTTTGGGACCATTGTCATTTATACAGCAATCAGTGCTGTACAAATGCAGTGATTCCTGTTTAAATGACACTGGCAGTGAAGGGGTTAACCACTAGGGGGCAGTGTAGGGGTAAAGTGTGTCCTAGGGGCGTGTTTCTAACTGTGAGGGGCATGGCTGTGTGTGACACGTCACTGATCTCTGCTCCGATGACAGGGAGCAGAGATCAGTGGCACTGTCACTAGGCAGAACGGGGAGATGCTTGTTTACATTAGCATCTCCCCGTTCTTCCTCCCCGTGAGGAGATCGCGGGTATCCCCGTGGCGATCGAGTCCACGGGACCCGCGACCCGACTCACGGAGCTTGCTATGGGCGCGTGCCCACTGACCACCTCTTAAAGGGGAACATGCCTGTGATTTTGCCTGTATGAGCCCTTCTGCCGCAGTATATCTGCGTGAGGCGGTCGGCAAGCGGTTAAAGTGAAAAACCTCCTATGATGCAGCTGCCCCCCTTTTACTTACCTGAACCCGGTCTTTCCAGCGACGGGGATGAGCACACCAGCTCCAGCCGATGTCTCGGGTCCTGATTGGATAGATTGATAGCAGTGCAGCCATTAGCTCCCGCTGCTGTCAATCAAATCCAATGATGCGGGAGCCAGGGGCAAGGCCAAGTCCTGCTGTCTGTGTCAATGGACGCAGCAGCAGGACACGTGAGCGCGCCCGCACGAGTGTTCCGAGGGACAGCGCTTATCCAACAGGGCACTCAAGAAGAGGAGGAGCCAGGAGCGCCACCGAGGGACCCCAGAAGAGGAGGATCGGGGCCACTCTGTGCAAAACCAAATGCACAAAGGAGGTAAGTATGACATTTTTTTTTTTTTTTTTTAAACGAACCTTTAGATATCCTTTAACCCTTCCCTAAATTAGAACAGAGATTGTTTTATGAGATGAGATAACTATTTAGATTTAGTGGGACCTAAAAAAAATAAATAAATGTAGTGGGACCTGGAATATTGAAATAAAGGTGTTTTCCATGAACGCTCGTTTGCAAGGGAAAGGACAAGGTGACGGTAGAAGAGGTCACCATTGTTTCCCATTTTAGAAGATTTGGTGTCTCCAGTTGATCTGAGACGCAAAAAAGAGCACAGGAGACACGACAGATAAAGTGTCTCAGTTCCGCGGCAAAAACTACAATAAAGATTAATTAGCTGTCTCTCAAAGGACAGCAACTAATCAATGGATACTTGAACTTCACAGGTTCCACGTTCTGAGCTGACGCTTCTCAAAGATCGTTATTTATGACCTTTTCAAATTGTAATTTATTACACAAAGAATAGAGATTAGGAAAAGATAATGCCGAATGTAACGTTTTCACTAAAATCCAATTAATGAAACTATCAAAAGCATCCTTGACAAAGTTACTTCATTTAAAAGATGTGATTGCTGGTCCTTATTTACATTGATTTGCAGTGATAGAATTCAATACTTACACGGCAGCCATGCACACAGGCAATTAGAGCTGTACACTGCCCACATAAGTATATTACTGCCATGGGTATGGACAGGCTTTTCTGATCATTGTACAAATCAATGACAGGCTGACATTGTCTGCGGCTGTCTGCATATAAACACACATGGAGCGATTGTCTGCAGTTAGGGTTGGATCGGCAACCTGAACACTGACAGTTCATGTCCAGAGGTGAATATCTGTCTCTAACTGCAGGAATCACTCCAAGTGCGATTACATGCAAACCAGTGTTCATCTTTAGACATGTGCAGAACAAAAAATAGTTTTGTTTCGTTTCAATTCGTTATTTACATAAATTTGTTGAATTCATTTATTTCATTGTCGGAATTTGTTTTGTTTATTCGTATTCGAATCGATCCGAATTTTCAAATCAATTTCGAATAGTTTTTGATTTGTTTTCTGAATTCCAAGAGAATTAAATAGAAGAAAATAAAGGAATTGAATAGAAAAAAAATCGAATAGAATAGAAAATAAAGGAATAGAATATAATAGAGTAATACAGAATAGAATAGAATAGAAAATAAAAGAACAGAATAGAATTAAAAAAAAAAAGAATAAAATAGAAAGAATATAACCATCTTCTAAAATTCAAATAGAAAAGAATAGAATACAAAAGAATAAAATTTTAAAAACAATAGAATAGAACAGAAAGAATATAACCATTTCCAAAAATTCAAATAGAATCAATTTGAATAGATTAGAAAATAATAGATTCGAATAGAACAGAAAATAACAGAATAGTATAGAAAAAAAAAACATAATAGAATAGAATGAATATAACCATCTTCCTATTCTAATCTATTCCTTTCTTTTCTATTCAAATAGATTTTATTTGAATTTTGGCAAATGGTTATATTCTTTCTATTCTATTATTTTTTTAATTCTATGCTTTTTTCCATTTGTTTATTCTATTCTATTATCTTATTTTCTATTCTATCATATTCTATTCTTTCCTATTCAAATTTGAGTTTATTCTATTCCAAATTCGAATTTCGGAAGATGGTTATATTCTTTCTAATCTATTCTGTTTTTTTTTCTATTCTATTCAAATTCAAATTGATTCTATTTGAATTTTGAGAAATGGTTATATTCTTTCTATTATATTGTTTTTTTTTAATTCTGTTATTTTCTATTATATTATAGTCTATTCTATTCTATTATATTCTATTCTTATTTTTATCTATTCTATTCGTATCTATTTTATTCTTTTCCTATGTATTCAAATTTCAGAAGATGGTTACATTATTTCTATTTTATTCTATTCTTTTTTTTATTCTATTCTGTTCATTTCTCTTTTATTCTGCTCTTTTATTTTCTATTTTATTTTATTTTTGTTTTACTCTATTATATTATATTTTTTATTTTCTGTTATATTCTTTTCTATTCTATGCTATTTTTTTCTCTTCTATTCCTTTAATTTTCTATTCTTTTTTATTCTTTTTGGAAATTGGAAAACAAACTGAAAACTTTTCGAATTTGAAAACTTTTTAAATTCAAATTTGAAAAATATTCAAATTCTAAATTGATTTGAAAACTATTCGAATCGATTTGATTTTGAATTTCGTCCAAATTTTTTTTTCGTTATTTCGGATTTGTTTAAATTTGGTACTATTGTAATTTGGAAATTCAAATACATCCAAATTTCCCAAAATGAAAAATTTGTCCAAATTTCAATTCGGAACTAAAGTTAACTGCACATGTCTATTAATTTTGATGTCAAATTTTGATTTAGATGTATTCAGGCTTTTGACTAAAATGTCATTTTAGTTTTAGTTGTATTTTAGTCATCTGAATTGTTTTAGTTTTAGTTGTATTTTAGTTGACTAAAATCTAATGGGTTTAGTTAAACTGTTATGCATTATGAGTCCTCTAGAATTTACAAACTCATTATATACTCCTGGAGTAAAAATCTAATATCATGTTATTATTTATGGTATTAAGGTTTGAACGTGCACTAGAGACACAGATTTAGTCATTGTGACATACAGCGGGTAAAATAAGTATTAAACACGTCACAATTTTTCTAGGTAAATATATTTCTAAAGGTGATATTGACATGAAATTTTCCCCACATGTTGGTGACAACCCATGCAAACCATACATACAAAGAAACCAAAATAAATAAGTTCAGAAATAAAATTATGTGTAATAAAATGGAATGACACAGGGAAAAAGTATTGAACACTAAAGGGAGGTGCAAAAAGGCATGGAAAGCCAAGACACCAGCTGAAATCTATCAGTAACTAGAAAGCAACCCTGCCCCTTGTCAGTGCAAATTAATATCAGCTGGTTCAGTCTCAACCGATGGCCTTTAAAAAGGTGTCTTATTACCAAAGTGTCACACAAAAAATATCTCATAATGGGTAAAAGCAAAGAGCTCTCTCAAGAACTTCACAACCTTATTGTTGCAAAACATACTGATGGCATTGGTAACAAAAGGATTGCTAAACGTCTGAATGTTTCAGTGAGTACTGTTGGGGCCATAATCCGGAAGTGGAGAGAACATACTTTCACCATAATTAAAGTGGAGTTCCACTCACTTTTACAACTCTTTAGCATCCCTCACTAAACTGTGCATTGTAAACGAATTGGATATTTTTTTTTAAAAATTCTCAGCACCTACTGTATATCTGCTGTATTCATTTTTCACTTCCTCCTCCCTGGCTGCGGCCCATCGCATCATTTCCTGTTTGCAATGCCTTCTGGGAGGGGGCGGCAACTTCCTCTGACACTGGCGCTTCTATGGAAACCTGACCTGAAACCTATTACACTCCGTGTGCTGCACTGAGCATGTGCGAGATCTGCAAGGATGAGATCCAGGAAGAAATACAGTCTGGCTTCAGATGCCCATACTTAAGATGGCCACGACCTGCTGTAAGTTTATAAAATAACCAACTACTGCTATAAACTAACAAAACAGACCTTAGTTTACAGACTAACTTTACTAAAATACATTAAGCTTGTGTATAAACAGTAAAGAAAAATGTAATAGCAACATATGAGTTGCCTATAAAGTCCATTTTCCCATTTCCAATCTTTCTTCTAAACAATATTAGAATGTTGGCACTTTATTATCTGTGTATCCACAGTGTCACTGTCAGGTCACCTGAGACCAGGTGACAGATGCACTCCGTAGGAGTCAGAAGTGCACCGCTAGGTAGTGGACCCTAGGACTGACTGCTGCGGATAGTACCCAGGGAGGTTCAGGAAGCAGGTCTACTGGAACACTAACACAGATCCCACTGGGAGCTAGAGCATAGATTCCCCAGGGCACGGAGTCTAAGAGCCAGCAGGTGTTCACCAGAGCCTCTAGTGGTGAGGATGGACTGCGCTGCAGTCTGGCTCCAGGTCGAGGCCCCCAGGGTCTCACAGCTCACGGTAGGCTACAGGAGAAGGAAGCAGCAGGCTGGAACAACAAGGATAGTAAACGAATAAGGCAGAGGTCAGGGTCACAGCAGACAGGAACAACAGAGTACACGCCAAAGGTTCAGGGTCACAGACAAACAGGGATAGTCGGGGACACGCCAAAAGGTCAGGGTCACGAGCAGACAGGAATAGTCAGGAACACGCCAAGGCCGGTAACAGAGACAAAGAGCACACAGCAAGCAGGAAACAGGAAACCAAACACACAATGACTACACAATGGTTGATCAGCACCGCTGGCTTGCAGTGCACAGGTTAATATAGGGTTCCCTGATAGGGCCTGGGGTGGAGCCATGAGAGGAGAGTTTATAAAAACAGCCAGGTGAGAGTGGCTGGCCTCTAGTCTGAACACTTGAGATGAGGTAAGCTGACAGAGAAAGATTACTGCATAACCATGACAGTCACCCTGTGAGGATACACCTTAATTGCAATTTTTTTGTCAAATTATCAGAAGAAATGTCCAAGAGCCAAGGACCACTTGTGGAGAGCTTCAGAAAGACCTGGAATTAGCAGGTACAATTGTTTCAAACAAAGCAATAGGTAATGCACTCAACCGCCATGGTCTGTATGCACGCTCACCACGCAAGACTCCATTGCTGAAGAAATAGCATGTTAAAACTCGAATAAAGTTTGCTGCACAACATTTAGACAAGCCTGTGAAATACTGGGAGAATATAGTCTAGTCAAATGAGACCAAAATTGAACTCTTTGGATGCTGTAATACACACCATGTTTGGAGGTCACATGGCACTGCAGATCACCCCAAAAACACCTCCATACCAACAGTGAAATTTGGAGATGGGGGCATCATGGTGTGGGGTTGGATGGACGGTGTCAGCCTGTCATTGTACATTGTCAGAAACACCTGACCATACCTCTCACAGAAATGCGCTGATATGAACGTTGTATGGTTTTATTTGCCCGTGTGCATAAGCCCTAAGGCCCCTTTCACACTTGTTTGACTTTTCCTGCGACTTTGGACATCAGAGTCGCATGACAAGTCATACCCAATGCTTCCCAATGATAACCACCATTCATATTTGTGCAACTTCAAGTTGCACCGACTTCAAAGTAGTCCCTGCACTACTTTGGTCCAATTTTGATGCGAGTTGAGGTCCATAGACCTCAAGTTTTACACAGGCATTCCCTGAAATCGCGGCAAAATCGCATCAAAACCCGGCTGCAAAATCGTGACAAAATACCACACAGTTGTTTTCCTTGTACTGGCCACAGATGAAACTATTTTTTTTTTTATATGAAATTGCCAGAGAAATCATGGTCCACCTTAGAGGATCTGCAAGCCCCTTCTCTGTCTAAAACATTTAGTTCAGTTTGATGGGCCTAAATCAGAATATTTTTTATTGAAGGTCCTTGCAGAAAGTCACATGAAAAGTGTATTTAAACCTAAGAACAAAAATTGAGTATATTGTTGTCTACAGTCTTTCAGTGTGGTGGCTGCACTTGTTTTCTTTTTTAGGCTTTTTTCCTTTGTTTTTACCCGGAGACAAGAAGTGTTACTGGCAGAATAACACTTCCTGTCTAAACAGCCCATAGATTATACAACTTTCTTTCCTTCCACCAAAGGTGGAGGGACAGTGTAAAAGCAAAAAAATAATAAAATAAATAGGAAAAAAAAAAGTAAAGTGCCCCCATCCCGCCATGTTATACGCAGAAGAGAATGCATACGTAAGTTGCGCATGCATATGTAAACCACACATGTGAGGTATCACCGCAAACGTTAGATCAAGAGCAATAATTCTAGACCTCTTCTGTAACTCTAAACAGGTGACCTGTAAAAAATGTGAAAGCGCCACCTAGAGAAATGTTTAAGTATCGTAGCTTGTCGCCATTCCACGAGTGTGCACAATATTAAAGCGTGACATGTTAGGTGTCTATTTACTCGAGGTAACATCATCTTTCATATTTTACAAAACGAATTGGGGTATATTATGATTATTATTATTATACAGGGTATATGTTGTGTTTTATTTTTTTCCTTAATTCAATAAAGTGTATTTTTTACAAAAAAAAAAAAAATGTGCTTGAAAAACAAATGCGCAAATACCATGTGACATAAAAAAATGCAACAATCACCAATTTATTCCCTAGGGCCTTACAGAAAAGAACCCTCTAGGCAATTTAAGGTTAAACCTCTTTTCTTCTAATTTTAATGAGTGGCCACGTGTCTTATTAAACTCCCTTCTGCAGTAAAGTTTTATCCCTATTGTGGGGTCACCAGTACGGTATTTGTAAATTGAAATCATATCCCTTCTCAAGCGTCTCTTCTCCAGAGAGAATAAGTTCAGTGCTCGCAACCTTTCCTCATAACTAAGATCCTCCAGACCCTTTATTAGCTTTGTTGCCCTTCTTTGTACTTGCTCCATTCCTAATACATCCTTCCTGAGGACTGGTGCTGAGAAACTGGACAGCATACTCTAGGTGCGGCCAGACCAGAGTCCTGTAGAGCGGAAGAATTATCGTTTTATCTCTGGAGTTAATCTCCTTTTTAATGCATGCCAATATTCTGTTTACTTTTGTTAGCAGCAGCTTGGCATTGCTGAACCTACTACTAGGACCCCCAGGTCCTTTTCCATCCTATATTCCCCCAGAGGTTCTCCCCCAGTGTATAGATTGCATTCATATTTTGACACCCAAATGGGATTATTTTACATTTTTCCACATTAACCTCATTTGCCATGTAGTTGCCCACCCCATTAATTTGTTCAAATCTTGATGTGGATTAATTAAAGCTTCTCCTATAAGCAAATAATTCCATGCACTAATAAGCACAATCATACAGTCAGGTCCATAAATATTGGGACATCGACAAAATACTAATCTTTTTGGCTCTATACACCACCACAATGGATTGGAAATGAAACGAACAAGATGTGCTTCCACTGCAGACTTTCAGCTTTAATTTGAGGGTATTCACATCCAAATCAGGTGAACGGTGTAGGAATTACAACAGTTTGTATATGTGTCTCCCACTTTTTAAGGGACTAAAAGTAATGGGACAATTGGCTGCTCAGCTGTTCCATGGCCAGGTGTGTGTTATTCCCTCATTATCCCATTTACAAGGAGCAGCTAAAAAGTCCAGAGTTCATTTCAAGTGTGCTAATTGCATTTGGAATCTGTTGCTGTCAACTCTCAATATGAGATCCAAAGAGCTGTCACTATCAGTGAAGCAAACCATCATTAGGCTGAAGAAACAAAACAAACTCATCAGATAGATAGTAAAAACATTAGGTGTGGCCAAATCAACTGTTTGGAACATCCTTAAAAAGAAAGAACGCACCGGTGAGCTCAGCAACACCAAAAAACCCGGAAGACCACGGAAAACAACAACTGTAGTGGATGACCGAAGAATTCTTTCCCTGGTGAAGAAAACACCCTTCACAACAGTTGGCCAGATCAAGAACACTCTCCAGGAGGTAGGTGTATGTGTATCAAAGTCAACAATCAAGAGAAGACCTCACCAGAGTGAATACAGAGGGTTCACCACAAGATGTAAACCATTGGTGAGCCTCAAAAACAGGAAGGTCAGATTAGAGTTTGCCAAACAACATCTAAAAAAGCCTTCACAGTTCTGGAACAACATCCTATGGACAGATGAGACCAATATCATCTTGTACCAGAGTGATGGGAAGAGAAGAGTATGGAGAAGGAAAGGAACTGCTCATGATCCAAAGCATACCACCTCATCAGGGAAGCATGGTGATGGTAGTGTCATGGCGTGGGCAGATGAGACCAATATCATCTTGTACCAGAGTGATGGGAAGAGAAGAGTATGGAGAAGGAAAGGAACTGCTCATGATCCAAAGCATACCACCTCATCAGTGAAGCATGGTGGTGGTAGTGTCATGGCGTGGGCATGTATGGCTGCCAATGGAACTGGTTCTCTTGTATTTATTGATGATGTGACTGCTGACAAAAGCAGCAGGATGAATTCTGAAGTGTTTCGGGCAATGTTATCTGCTCATATTCAGCAAAATGCTTCAGAACTCATTGGACGGCGCTTCACAGTGCAGATGGACAATGACCCGAAGCATATGCGAAAGCAACCAAAGAGTTTTTTAAAGGAAAGAAGTGGAATGTTATGCAATGGCCAAGTCAATCACCAGACCTGAATCTAATTGAGTATGCATTTCACTTGCTGAAGACAAAACTGAAGGGAAAATGCCCCAAGAACAAGCAAGAACTGAAGACAGTTGCAGTAGAGGCCTGGCAGAGCATCACCAGTGATGAAATCCAGCGTCTGGTGATGTTTATGTGTTCCAGATTTCAGGCTATAATTGACTGCAAAGGATTTGCAACCAAGTATTAAAAAGTGAAAGTTTGATGAATGATTGTTAATCTGTCCCATTATTTTGGTCCCTTAAAAAGTGGGAGGCATATATATAAACTGATGTAATACCTACACAGTTCACCTGATTTGGATGTAAATACCCTCAAATTAAGCTGAAAGTCTGCAGTACATCTTGTTCGTTTCATTTTAAATCCATTGTGGTGGTGTATACAGCCAAAAAGATTAGAATTGTGTCGATGTCCCAATATTTATGGACCTGACTGTAGCTCTCTTGTATAAATCAGGGAAAGCGCGCTTGTTTATCTCCAAGTAACATAGACAGATGCTCGTATCACATTGAGCTTAGCAAAATAGTTTTATTTATACTGTGAACATAAATAACAAAAGAAGGTGGTGGCTTCAGAATCAGCCAATCAGACACTTATATTCTTTCAAAAGAACCAATCACACACATGTATATATTCAAATAGAATTCCAGTAATGACATGTGCAGATGGTCGTGTGCAGAGCCATGCAGCAAGAACACTACTTACATGGCTCTGAATGTGATCGGGTGCACATTCCCACTGCTACCAATGACGCAAGCCGTACTCTACGCTATGGTTCCCATGTACGCAGAACTGTTTGCTAGGAGCGTTAATGCAGTTGCCATGAGGTGGACAGTCTCTTGGTTAGGCATGAACAAACATCCCTAAAAGAGCAAACAGATTTGCCGTGTCCATGGGAAGGTTTCTGCAGCCAATGGTCTTCCACCAACGTCTGTATGTGCGAGTACGCTCGCATGAGTGTATTACAGCAAAACTGACACTGGGGGACATCTGACAACATACATTAATAAAACTTTTCACAACAATCCTCTTGCAAGGTTTCCACATCCTGCGGAGAAGTTATTTACCTGCTTAGCTTAGTATTGTCCGCAAATACAGAGATTGAGCTGTTTTACCCCATCCTCCAGGTCGTTTATGAACAATTTAAATAGGATTGGTCCCAGCACAGAACCCTGGGGAACCCCACTACCCACCCCTGACCATTCCGAGTACTCCCCATTTATCACCATCTTCTGAACTCGCCCTTGCAGCCAGTTTTCAATCTATGTACTCACCCTATGGTCCATGCCAACGGACCTTATTTTGTACAGTAAACGTTTATGGGGAACTGTGTCAAATGCTTTTGCAAAATCCAGATACACCACCTCTACGGGCCCTTCCTTTATCTAGATTGCAACTCACCTCCTCATAGAAGATTAATAGATTGGTTTGGCAAGAACGATTCTTCATGCTGAATCCAGTTTAGGCCAATATGTATGCTGCTAAATATTTTTGGTAAAAAAAAAAAAATTGCAATAAGCGTATATTGATTGGTTTGTGCAAAAGTTATAGCGTCTACAAAATAGGGGAAAGATTTAGGGACTTTTTTTTTTTTTTAATTGTTTTTACTGGCAATGGCAGCGATCTGCAATTTTTTGCAGGACTGCGACATTGTAGCAAACACATCTGACCCTAAGTTACACTTTTTGGTGACCGGTGACACCAATACAGTGATCAGTGCTATAAAAATGCACTGGCAGGAAAGGGGTTAACACTAGGGGGCGATCAAGGAGTTAAGTGTTCCCTAGGGAGGTGTTTCTAACTGTCAGAGGGAGTGGACTGATTAGGAGAAGAGAGAGATTGCTGTTCCTGATCATTAGAAACAGCAAATCTCTCTCTCCTCCCCTGTCAGAACAGGGATCTGTATGTTTACATTGATCCCCATTCTGGCTTACTTTCCCGTGATCGTGGGTGGGCGGCGGACATCGAGTCTGCCAAACCCGCGGTGGGCACGTACGCGCAAAAGCTAGTGCATGGACCGCCGTACCGGTACGGAGATTCGCGCAGGGGAGCCAACCTGCCACGGTGTAACTGCAGCGTCTGGTCGGGAAGTGGTTAAATTTATAAACAAAAAGTGTTCAAGTTTGAAGGTTTTAAAAATCTTTTTACTGTTCTGTTTCAACTGTCACTTTATGCAATGACAAACCTTCACAGATCTCAACCTGTTTGGACATTACGACTACTTGCTGAATCAGCAACCTCAACGGACAGCTTAACTCTCCAATAAGGCATGGAAGTTGAATCCAATGCAGTTTTTCTTCTAAACTACAGCACAGATGTTTTTCCAGTCTTCTGAAGTTTAAAAAGACAGATTTTCCCAGCGTAGTGTCTGCTATGAAGCTAGGAACTATACTAATGCCCCGTACACACGGTCGGATTTTCCGATGGAAAATGTCCGATCGGAGCGTGTTGTCGGAAATTCCGACCGTGTGTGGGCTCCATCGCACATTTTCCCTCGGATTTTCCGACACACAAAGTTTGAGAGCAGGATATAAAATTTTCCGACAACAAAATCCGTTGTCGGAAATTCCGATCGTGTGTACACAAATCCGACGCACAAAGTGCCACGCATGCTCAGAATAAATAAAGAGATGAAAGCTATTGCCCACTGCCCCGTTTATAGTCCCGACGTACGTGTTTTACGTCACCGCGTTTAGAACGATCGGATTTTCTGACAACTTCGTGTGACCGTATGTATGCAAGACAAGTTTGAGCCAACATCCGTCTGAAAAAATCCTAGGATTTTGTTGTCGGAATGTCCGAACAAAGTCCGACCGTGTGTACGGTGCATAAGGATACATGAAGAAGAAGGGAGGATCTGTCTACAGACTATACTATCTAGACCTAAGGCCCCATTCACACTATGATCCGCAATGGTAGAATTTATGCATTTGTGCATTTTTTTATATTGTTGGAATATTTTAAGCCAGGTTAAGCAAAATAAAACAAAAAGGGTTCAGCATAAAAGAGGGGTTGTATAGGATGCCAAAATTTGTGAACTACAGGCTTCAGTGATTGAAAACCAGTGCGGGATATGAGTCTACATCTGTGTTATCACAAGCAAGTATGGGGGTTTAAATATACAGTGCCTTGAAAAAGTATTCACACCCCTTGAAATTTTCCACATTTTGTCATGTTACAACCAAAAACAAATATATTTTATTGGGATTTTATGTGATAGACCATCGCAAAGTGGCACATAATTGTGAAGTGGAAGGAAAATGATAAATGGTTTCTACATTTTTTTACAAATAAATATGTGAAAAGTGTGGGGTACATTTGTATTCAGCCCCCCTGAGTCAATACTTTGTAGAACCACCTTTCACTGCAATTACAGCTGCAAGTCTTTTTGGGGATGTCTCTACCAGCTTTGCACATCTAGAGTGACATTTTTGCCCATTCTTCTTTGAAAACTAGCTCAAGCTCTGTCAGATTGGATGGAGAGCGTCTGTGAACAGCAATTTTCAAGTCTTGCCACAGATTCTCAACTAGATTTAGAGTCAAATATGTTTTTATTGTTTTTAACATATGATAAAACAATACAAATATCTTTCAGATGTCTATATCATGGGGTAAAACAATACAAATCTCACTTTTCTGTTATCATTGGAAACATGTCCATTATATGTATCATTACATGGCCGTCTACAAAAAGAGACAGTGACACACTATACCTGGAGTCGTGAGAGTCCATACCATTGTATAGCGCTACATCTGACTGTGATATAAGTAGAAAGGGAAAAGACCAATATGGAGAGAGAGGGTAAGAAAAGAATAAAAGGGTATGGGGGGAGTAGAGAGGGAAACAGAAGATAGGGGTAAAGGGGGACCGAGGGAGACTGAGCAGACCTTGGTATATCAAACCTGGCTTATGCAGTCATGGTAACCGGCCGGGTGGATTTAGGGGTGTCAATAATGTTTTAAGGGAGTCTGAGGTAGAATATTCTAACCAAATAAGCCAGAGGGTTTTGAATTTGTCAAAGGTGTCATTATCGAGGGCCAGCATCTCAACAAGATTTAGGTCTGGACTTTGACCGGGCCATTTTAACACATGAATATGCTTTGATCTAAATCATTCCATTGTAGCTCTAGCTGTATGTTTAGGGTCGTTGTCCTGCTGGAAGGTGAACCTCCGCCCCAGTCTCAAGTCTTTTGCAGACTCTAACAGGTTTTCCTCTAAGATTGCCCTGTATTTGGCTCCATCCTCCTTCCCATTAACTCTGACCAGCTTCCCTGTCCCTGCTGAAGAAAAGCATCCCCACAACACGATGCTGCCACCACCATGTTTCACAGTGGGGATGGTGTGTTCAGGGTGCTGTGTAGTGTTAGTTTTCCACCACACATAGCATTTTGCTTTTAGGCCAAAAAGTTCAATTTTGGTCTCATCTGACCAGAGCACCTTCTTCCACATGTTTGTTGTGTCCCTCACATGGCTTCTCGCAAACTGCAAATGGGATCTTTTATGGCTTTCTTTCAACAATGGCTTTCTTCTTGCCACTCTTCCATAAAGGCTAGATTTGTGGAGTGCACAACTAATAGTTGTCCTGTGGACAGATTCTCCCACCTGAGCTGTGGATCTCTGCAGCTCCTCCAGAGTTACCATGGGCCTCTTGGTGGCTTCTCTGATGAATGCTCTCCTTGCCCAGCCTGTCAGTTTAGGTGGGCGGCCATGTCTTGGTAGGTTTGCAGTTGTGCCATACTCTCACTGGATTGAACAGTGCTCTGTGAGATGTTCAAAGCTTGGGATATTTTTTAGTAACCTAACCTTGCTCTAAACTTCTCAACAACTTTATCCCTGACCTGTCCTGTGTGTTCCTTGTGTTCCTTGGCCTTCATGATGCTGTTTGTTCACTAAGGGTCTCTAACAAACCACAGAGGGCTTCAAAGAACAGCTGTATTTATACTGAGATTAAATTACACATAGGTGGACTCTATTTACTAATTAGGTGACTAGGAAATTAGGAAATTGGTTCCACTAGATTTTAGTTAGGGGTATCAGAGTAAAGGGGGCTGAATACAAATGCACGCCACACTTTTCAAATATTAATTTGTAAAAAAATTGGAAAACTCATTTATAATTTCCCTCCACTTCACAATTATGAGCCACTTTGTGTTGGTCTATCACATAAAATCCCAATAAAATACATTTACATTTTTGGTTGTAACATGACAAAATGTGTAAAATTTAAAGGGGTGTGAATACTTTTTCAAGGCACTGTAAATATCCAGTAGATGGGGAATATGGGTTATGAAAACTAAAAAAAAAGTTGGAACACACATTTAGATTTCCTACTTTGACTTTGTTCTACCTTATTTCCTCTACATCTCTGGACCATATCCCCGTTGGCAGGTCATTTTCCTTTAAACAGGATGCAGTCATGCTCCTACCAATCAGATTAAAAGATATTTTATATAAAAACTGTAGAGATCTTTCACGCTTGTACAATATCAATTACTATTCTTTGAGAAACAGACGGAAGACTAGGGGTCGGAGACATATCAATTTGGTTTAGAGAAAGAAACTGCACACAGCACAGTATGAAGGAAATAAGTACACGTAGGTTTACTGGAATGAGTGCTAAGCCCAGGAGATCTACATGGTGTGTCGTGTTTGTAATGAAACTATCTGTTTTACTCCCAGACCTAAATGTCAGGGAATGTAATTTCCTCCATGCCTGAGATAGACATATTACTTTTATCTCACATCATCCAGTTTATAATTTTCCTCCCACATTTTAGATCAGTGATGGACCCTGGCACAAGGTGCACTTCACTGGAAATTAAGTGATTTTTGTTATATTTACTTCTTGGTGGATATCATATTGTGTAGTTGTCAGCTTTCTAGAAATGTCCAGGCTAGGCCATCATCCTAGAACAGTGGTTCTCAACCTGGGGGTCAAATGACGATTTGCTAGGGGTCACCGAATCCTGGGCTGTTCCTGAAGTATGCATCGCTCTCCCAGCGTTTTCGCGGCCGCCCAGCAGGGCTGTCCTTGGAGCCCGCAGCCACCCACTCAGCCTGTTCACAGCCGCCCATTCAGTTCACGGCATGGCTGGGGGCAGAGACTAGAGGTCAGCTGACTGGTGAGGAATGTGAAGGGGGAGGGGCTGGAGGAGACCCTATCTCCTGATTTCGGCATAGGTGTCACTGCTGCGAGACACAACAAAGTCGGAGACACCGTGAAGCCGGAGACACAGTGAGTAACACTAACTGATTATACAAGTAGTTGCCATTAAAAGTCCCCACTACAGTTCTCAGATCAGCAGATGACCTTGATCAAGAGCATCTAAGTTGGCTGATCAGATTTCCCCCCAGCACTGCCACTCATCCCACCCACCACCAGCACTGCCACTCATCCCACCCACCACCAGCACTGCCACTCATCCCAACTCCTCGCCAGCACTGCCACTCATTATTATTATTATTATTATTCAGGATTTATATAGCGCCAACAGTTTACGCAGCGCTTTACAATAGAAAAGGGAGACAATACAGTTATAATATAATACAATACAATACAATACAATAGGATTAAGAGGGCCCTGCTCAGAAGAGCTTACAATCTAATAGGGTGGGGCAGGTGGTACAAAAGGTTGTAACTGTGGGGAATGAGCTGGTGGAAGTGGTAGGAGATTAGTTGGAGACGTGATAGGCTTTCCTGAAGAGATGAGTTTTCAGGGATTGCCTGAAGGTAGCAAGAGTAGGGGCTAGCCGGATAGATGGAGGTAGCGAGTTCCAGAGGATGGGAGAGGCTCTGGAGAAATCCTGGAGACGAGCATGGGAGGAGGAGATGAGAGAGCTTGAAAGCAGGAGGTCTTGAGAAGAGCGGAGAGGACGATTTGGGTGATATTTGGAGACAAGATTAGTGATGTAGCTTGGGGCAGAGTTGTGAATGGCTTTGTATGTTGTGGTTAGAATTTTGAATTTAATTCGCTGGGTGATTGGGAGCCAGTGTAGGGATTGAAGTAGAGGGTTGGCAGACACTGAGCGGTTGGTAAGGTGGATAAGTCTGGCAGCAGCATTCATGATAGACTGAAGAGGGGATAGCCTATGGAGCGGTAGGCCAATGAGAAGGGAGTTGCAATAGTCAAGGCGAGAGATAACAAGGGAGTGAATGAGGAGCTTGGTGGATTCATTTGTTAAAAAAGGGCGAATTTTAGAGATGTTACGGAGGTGAATTCTACAAACTTTTGACAATGATTGGATTTGAGGCTGAAATGACAAGTCGGAGTCTAGGATTACACCTAGTACCCTGGCGTGAGGGGAGGGACTGATGGTTGCATTGTTGATTTTGATGGAAAAGTCATGGAGGGGGGCACGGGCGGGGGGGAATATTAATAGCTCAGTTTTAGAGAGATTTAGTTTAAGGAAGTGGTGCGACATCCATGCTGATATGTCAGTTAGTAAGTTAGTAATGCGAGAGGAGACTGAAGGAGTGAGGTGAGGAGTAGACAGATAGATTTGGGTGTCATCAGCGTATAAGTGGTATTGGAAGCCGTGGGCAGTTATTAGGTGACCAAGGGAGGTGGTGTAGATAGAGAAGAGAAGGGGTCCAAGAACCGAGCCTTGGGGGACCCCCACAGAAAGGGGCAATGGAGAGGAGGAGACAGAGTTGTAGGTGACACTAAAGGAGCGCTGTGATAAATAGCCAGAGAACCAGGATAGAGCAGAATCTCGGAGGCCAAGGGAATGTAGTTTATTGAGAAGGAGCGGGTGGTCAACAGTATCAAAGGCCGCAGAGAGGTCAAGTAGTAGGAGTATGGAGTACTGGCTGTTGGTTTTAGCAGTTAGTAAATCGTTAGTGAGTTTTAGTAAGGTAGTTTCCGTGGAGTGCTGCGAGCGAAAGCCAGACTGTAAGGGGTCAAGAAGGTTATTTTCATTGAGGTAGGAGCTAAGACGGTTGTAGACTAAGCGTTCTAGAAGTTTAGAGGTGAATGGGAGTAATGAGATGGGTCTTAAGTTGTTCAGGTCGGTAGGGTCCAGTGAGGGCTTTTTAAGAATGGGAGTGATCTGTGCATGTTTTAGAGGGGAGGGGAAAATGCCACTAGAAAGGGAGAGATTGAAGATGTGGGTGAGGGAGCATAGGATAGAAGAAGAGGGTGACCGTAGTAGTTGTGAGGGAACAGGATCCAAGGGACAATTGGTTAGGTGGGCATTCGAGAAAATTTTTGTAACCTCTTCCGTAGTAGCCAATTCAAAAGAGGAGAGGGTTGAATGTGCTGCTGGGCAAGGTATGATGGGTGGGGAAGATGTACGCACAGTGGAGATGTCCTCACGAATTGCATCGATCTTGTCTTTGAAGTGATTGGCAATCTCTTGGGCAGTGAGTGAGTTAGTGGGTAGAGGGGGTGGTGGACGAAGCAGAGAGTTAAAGGTTGAGAAGAGCCGACGGGGACTGGATGACAAGGAATTAATAAGAGAGACAAAGTAGGCTTGTTTGGCAGCATGGAGGCATGAATTGTATTTTAGAAGGGCAGATTTATATAGGGTGAAATCTTGCAGGCATTTGGTTTTACGCCACAGTCGTTCAAGAGCACGGCAATGTCTCTTGAGATTTCTAGTGTTGTCAGTTTGCCAGGGTTGTAACGGTCGGGGCCTAATTCTGCGTGTGGTTAGGGGAGCAAGTGCATCTAGTGATGATGAGAGTGAACTGTTGTAGACAGAAGTGGCCAGGTCAGGACAGGACAGGGGAGAGATTATGTCATATAGGTTGTCAGTAGCAGAATAGAGAAGAGAAGGGTTAAAGTGGCGAAGGTTTCTACAAGTAATTGTTTGCTGCTTGGAGGGATGGGTGGTTGGAGGCAAGGATACAGTGAAAGTAATGAGGTTGTGATCAGATAGAGGAAAGGGGGTGTTGGTGAGGTTGCCAGGGTTGCAGAGATGGGAGAATACAAGGTCAAGGGTATTACCATTGGAGTGAGTGGAAGTATGTGTCCATTGGGTTAGGTCAAAAGATGAGGTTAAGTTGAGAAGTTTAGCTGTAGTTGGGCTGTTGACATTGACAGGAATGTTAAAGTCACCAAGAATAATGGTGGGTATTTCAGAGGAGAGAAAGTAGGGTAGCCAGGCAGCAAAGTCATCAATGAAGCGCGATACCGGTCCTGGAGGCCTATAAATTGCTGCAATCCTCAGAGAAATGGGAGAAAACAGACGAATACAGTGCATCTCGAAAGAAGAGAGGGATAGAGAGGGAGGGACAGTAAGGACTTGGAAGGTGCTTTGTGGGGACAGAAGGAAGCCAACTCCACCTCCTTTCTGTCTGTTGGGTCTGGAGGAGTGAGTCCAATGGAGACCACCATGGGAGAGGGCAGCAGGAGAAGCTGAGTCAAAATTTTGCAGCCAGGTTTCTGTTATGGCCAGTATGTTCAAGCCATGAGAGATGAAGAGGTCATGTACAGATGTTAGCTTGTTACAGATGGAGCGGGCGTTCCACAGGGCACATGAGATTGGTGGGGTGCTTTGAGGAAGTAGGGGGATAGAAATTAAACTGAGTGGATTGCGGTGGTTGCCAGAGGGGGAGGGGTATTGGATATGTGGCTTGCATTTGGAAAATGGCGGACCAGGATTAGGAGAAATATCACCTGAGACTAGGAGAAGGAGGAGGGTGAGGAAGGCAAGGTGGGAGTAGGATGTGCATGAGCGCACGTGTCTAGTGGCCCTGGAGTTTATGTCAGCATGTGGGTGCAGCAAATGCAGGAGATGATGGGTGCCATAGTAGGGAGAGGGTAGGAGTGAGGGTGATATGTGCATGCTGCAGGGAAGAGAGGAGGGGTAGAGTAAAGATAATTTGAGGATAGAAGACACCAATGTGAGAAGGAAGAGAATAAGGAGCATGTTAGTGGCTAGAGAGTGGGAAACTAACCTAATATAAAATAAATTTCAAAGTTGGTTTGCTTGTCGTCTTGCAGAGTGGAGCAGAGTTCCTGTTGTTCATGCAGCTTTAGTTATCCTGCTTTCGTTAAACTGCGTCGGTGAAACTGCGCATCACTCGTGACAGAGCCACTCAGGAAAGAGCCATGATGTCTGCGCCATGCCCCTGTCTGCGCCACCCCATAAGCTGCCATAAATTTATAGACAGCCTAAGCTGGGATGCATTTCTCAGTTGGTCATTATTGGGTCTGATGTGAGACACCTGAATATGGGGAGGAGATGGCCAGGGCCAGGCCAGACACAGGCTAGGGTCGTAAAGCTAATTACCTCTCTTGATCACTCAAGCCACATGGAGTTGAGAATCAATCACCAGTAATATTGCTATTGCAGTGTGTTTGTTATAGAGCTAGCAGTAAATATGGAAGTTTAAAGATATGGCAGCAGGAGACAATTACCAAAAATATTAATAGCAGACTCAGCAAAGCCAGTTCAGTGGGGATGTACAGTTGGATAGGAGATAGGAGACAATTACCTGTAAAAGAGCAGAGAAGACATGATCAGAATTGATAACTGCGTCGGTGAAACTGCGCATCACTCGTGACAGAGCCACTCAGGAAAGAGCCATCCCACTCATCCCACTAGCACTGCCACTCATCCCATCCCCCCACCATGGAGTAAGAGAAGGAATAAAAATATAGAATACATGGAAGGGAGATGAAAGGAAATACATTTTTCTTGTCTTTCTTCATTTTCAAAAATAAATGAGATCTGCAAAATACTCACCATGCCTCTTAGCAAATACCTTGGGGTGTCTACTTTCCAAAATGGGGTAATTTAAGTGGGGGTTGTGCTATCTGGACATTTCAGGGCCTCCGTAACTGTGATAGATAGTGAGGAGTAAAATCACAATTTTATGCCTTTAGAAAGCCTGAAGGCGGTGCTTGGATTTTGGGGTCCTGTATGTGGCGGGGGAGGAACAAAGAAAAAAGGGAGAGAAAGAATAAGAGAATGAAAAAGAAAGATGGTTAGAGAGAGGGATGGGAAAAAAAAAAAAAAAGAAATTAGGACAGCGAGGGATAAAAGGGAAAGAAAGGAGAACAAATAGAAAGAGTGGTACATCCTAAAATGTACCATAAGGGGTTTTAATACTGTACAAGTGGAAGGGACTCAGGGCGCGCTAAATGTCCATAGGTTAGGGGCTCAAATGACCTGTCTTGCCTTGGATGCTGACAACCCACGCTACGAAAATGTTACTGTTACGGGTCCCCACAACTTAGGAAATTTTATTAAGGGGTCACGGCACTAGGAAAGTTGAGAACCACTGTCCTAGAAGAAAATGATAGGGTCATTGTAGATCTGGTTTCAGCAGTTGAATCCTTCAAACTTTTGTAAAGACTGCTTGGACTAGAGTAGTGGTCTCCAAACTGCAGCCTGGGGGTTGGATGCAGCCCTTTGCTTGCCTTTATCTGGCCCTTGGGGCACTATTCCATCCACTGTCACCAATGATGGGGCACAATACCTGCCACTGACACTAATATTGGGACAAAATCCCTCCAAATGACACCAATCATAGGGCACAATTCCTGCCACTGACACCAACGATGTGGCACAATTACTCCCAATGACATCAATGCTGAGGCAAAAATCTTACCAATGACGCCAAAGAGGCATTCTTTCTCCCCACTGACATCGACGATGGGGTGAAATTCATCCAACAAACAGCAACGATGGGGTAAAATTCCTCCTAATGACACCAATGATGGGGCACTATTCCTACCCCTGAGACCAACAATGGGGCACTATTCCTACCAATGACACGATTAATGGGGCACTATTCCTCCCACTGATGGGGCACAATACCTCCCATTGGCACCAACAACGGGGTACGATTCCTACCAATGACACTAATAATGGGGCACTATTCCTCTCACTAATACCAATGATGGGGCACAATACCTCCCATTGGCACCAACAATGAGATACTATTAAATAAAAGAGGAAACCACCGCGCTATATGATCTATACAAAAAAGAACAATCAAGCAAATAAATAATTGACAGGCAATTGAAAAAAGAGCAGCCGCTTATATGTGAGATACACACACTATACAGTAAATAAACAAAAAGAAGCAGCGCTATGATTTAAATGATATAGGTAGAATCTCAAGTAGTGAATAGTGATAAATAAAACTCATAAACAATCAAGTGACAAAATAAAGTCCAATAAATGGAAGAAAATCTTCAAAGGTGCAATGGATAAACCGGACAACTAAGTCCCTTATAGGCAAACACAGATGGGGCTGGATGGACCTTCACCACACCACAGTGTTACGAATAAAATGGGCGCTTACCAAATGGCAAGCTTAAAAAGCTTGTGACCTTAACCCGGTCGGGGCCTTTAGTGAGATGGGAACACCGTTTAGACACTTCCTCAGACCGTAGATAGCTCACTATCTTCCACAAAAAGAGCCCAGGATGCAGAGAGGGCTATGCCCATAACTTAGAGTTGTTCTCACAAACAATGCCCCAAAAAGGAAGGAAGAGCAACATAGCGTAATCCTGGATGGATATTTATTTAAAAGACATTAAAAATACACTTACAGTGTGTAGAGTAAAAAACAGCATGGAAAGCCGGCCGGCTAGCACGAACACCCGTCCTACAGACGGTGGATACGGCACGTCAGCACGTCAGCACGCCCGACGTACGTTTCGTCACACTTCTGACGTCGTCTGGGGCACGGGCGACGCACTGACGTGTCGCTCATATGTAGCAAACAGATATACCCAAGCCTCGAAATCGACAAAGGCCGGAAATCACCTTGCGCTCCGCCGAGTAAGGGCGGAAGATATAGGAACGCCATCTTAACTAAGGGATCCCATATTATTATTACGGATACCGATTTTGTTAGTGTGGTAAACATTGTAAATTGATGGGAATGGAAAGGGGAAAAGGGAAGAGACAAAGAAAAACCAAATAAACTCACCCATATCACATATGGAAACGGATGCCAATTTAAATTAAATCAGACTTAAATTAAGATTAAATTCATTGAATTGGTTTTACGAGGGCCCAACTCACTACCGGTGAGGGGCACATCAGAACCCAGCCAAAACGCCAGGATCAATGAATATGATGATTGATCCAATTTTTGTTGGCATAATCAGGGGGCACCACAAAGGGACAAAATTCTAGATAGCACAGCCGGAGGGAAAGATGATTTCTCAGCCTCATATACCAAACAATTCAGAAATAATAAACAGTACTCATTTATTATTAAATAAATACATATGAAAAGCAAAAATAAAATAAAAATACAAAAATGTATTATAAACATGGTGGATGGCATAGAACCCCCATCACATAGAAACGTGGAATTGGGGACAGGGCTTATGGTAAGTGCACAAACACCAGAACAAGCCCCATTGGGATGTGAACCAACCCAAAGAGAGCTTGAATCGAACAAGTGAGATATAAGGGGTCAGGGTATAAGGAAAATACATAAACACCAGAACCAGCCTCATTGGGATATATAACAACCCAAAAAAATCTCTAAAGGGAGGTATAAGCCAATAGTGATATATACAACAGTGGTTATTAGTCAATAGTAAAACCAATGGACTAAACCAGGGGGTTTTTATTATGAGTTGTCAATAAAGGCATTGGTATCGGTATCAACATTAAGTCCATGTGGGACGTAACACCTGATTTTATGTATCCACAGCATCTCAAGTTTAGAAATGCTCCTAGTCAGGGAACTCCCCCTCCAGTGAGGCCGATACCTATCGATCCCTAAAAACAAAGTTTTAGAGGGATCTTTGTTATGAGAAACCAAATAATGCTTTGAAACAGAGTGTTTAGGAAAGCCATTAATAATGTTGGTAATATGTTCATTCAAACGAACAGAAAGGGGTCGTCTAGTCCTACCCACATATTGTAGGCCACAAGGGCACTGTAGTAGGTAGACGACCCCCTCTGTGGTACAGGTGATAAAGGGTTTTATGTCATGCTCCTCTTGTGTACTGGAGGAGGTAAATTTAAGGGTACGTCTAGATGGCACAGAATTTAGCCTACAAACCCGACACCTCCCACATTTGTAGTACCCTTTCAGGTTATCAAAAAGGCCTTGAATACCCCTAACGGGGGGATCAAGAGCATTCGGGGCTAATCTATTCCTAAGGGATGGTGCTCCCTTAAAAATCACTTGTGGCTTGTCTGGGATAACCCCTTTTAGGATGGGGTCATTGCCCAATAAGTGCCAGTGTTTATTGAACAGGCTTTTAATGTTATCATGTTGGATAGAATAAGTGGTAATAAAGGGCAAAGTAACAGAATTCTCTCTGGGAACCACCCTCTCGCTCAGAAGTTGTCTCCTATCTATAGCTTTTACCGCCTCCAAAGCATGAGTCAGAGATTCTCTGGTGTACCCCTTTTCCACAAACCTATTGATCAAAATTCCGGCCTGTTGTAAAAACTGGGAGTCGTCGGAACAATTGCGTTTAAGTCGCATAAATTGACTTTTAGGTATAGACCGAAGCCAAGACCTATGGTGGCAACTACTTAGAGGGATATAGGAGTTACGATCCGTTTTCTTAAAAAACGTAGAGGTCATAAACTGGTCGTCCTGTATGGTAATATTGAGGTCTAAAAATTGAACATTAGATTGGCTAGCCTCGAAATTAAGTACAATGCCCCTATTATTCTGGTTAAGTTCCTCCATAAAGAGGTCAAGATCATTGCGGTTCCCATCCCAAAGGAGGAGGATGTCGTCAATGTACCTAGCCCACAGCTTGAGCTGGGGCCTCTGGCAAACATGGACGACATCCTCCTCCCACAGGGCCATGAGATACTATTCCTCCCACTGACATCAACAATGGGGCACAATTTCTCCCATTGAAATCAGTTTTCCACAGTTTGGCACCCCCCTCCCCTAAAGCCTGAAGAACTATAAACTGGACCTTTGTTGAGAAAGTTTGAGGACCCTGGATGAGTAGTAGTATTAAAGGCTCCACATTTTTTAACTTAAAATTCCTCAGTAAACAATTTGTTAATATACAGTTTATAACTTTAGAATACTGCTGGGGCCTGCTGTTTCAGCGCTGTTTTCCTGAACTTTCAGTATTCAAAAGATAGAGGTAACACTGAACTCCAGGAATTCAGAGACTTTCTAAAATGTGCTGACTCACTATAGATTGGGTCCAACTAGGTACATGCCACCTCATGGACTTATCTCTTTTATTTACAATGGACAGTTTAACTGAGCGTCAGGAGTACAGCTTTTACTACACTGTTGGTGCTCAGACAGTACCGTTGACACTTTCTCATGCAGCAACAGCTCTGCCCCCCACCCCCACCTTTACTGTCCATACACAGAGGGCTTTGTATTTTGTAAATAGGTTCACATAATACAAAGTGCTCTATGATTGGGCAGGAGGAGGGGAGAGATGGGTAGAGTGGCTACCGATGACTCTGCAGCTGCAGAAGCTGAGACCCAAAGGTCCAGCGTTGGAGCATCAGAAATATAGCAATGGATATGTTCCCAGCATGTGTACCCGTTGCACTTTTTTGTGTTCACTCTTTATGTGTGTGCACATTTTTTTGGCACCGGGTGAAGTTTTTTGAGTGTGTTATGCATGCCATAGGCTTTCAAAAAAAAGAAAAATGCGTCATCGCCCGTACATGACGCTGGGGGGCCATCTTGATATCCAGAGTTTGTTGATTTATCTCAGACCTTCGGTAAGTATGAGGTCTCGGTTTCAGACCTCTCTTGCCAATTATTCCGCCTGCCCCCACTTATCAACAACATACATCTATTGATCTTATTACTTACATTGCAGATACAACATTCATGCATCTGCCCCTGAAGAAGTGAGCAGGGTCTTGCAAAATGCATAGGGCTTTATTGATGCTTGTTTTATGCCGGTACATGCTGGGTATTATTGATGTCTGCATTATGTTTACATACTTCCATGTCCACATGTATGTACATTTTATTTTCTTATTCTGTATGTGTATTTACTGACCCAGCAACTTTCAAGTTTTATTGTTGCTCATTGATGTATAATATTTGTAATAAATATTTGTATATTTGCTTTCATCTGTGTTGTGTACATTGGCTATTATGCCGGGTAACTCACAATCATTGTTGTTGCGGCTCCGTTACATAACATTTTGAAACAAATAAATTGATTTTGTCTCAGTGTTCGCTGTGGACATTGGCTAAATCTCTCTCACCTCATCTAAAGTCCCAGGGCTATTTTTCTTGTTTTTTTTGCGCACTATTAGGGATGGAGGTGTCAGAGGGGTCACACCGGACCTTAATCTCCTTTTTTTTTCAAGTATAGGAAACGGGCAGTGAAGCCTTTACAGCTGGCTCCTACTGTGCATGCACGAGCCGCGTTTCACCTTGTGAATGGTCCCATTGTCTTCTAGAACCTGTGTTGTGTGCGGGAAATCGCTGCGGCACATCTGACCGGAAGTGGTAGTAGATACCTGTCAAAACCAGGTAACCGCTCCCCTCCAAAAAGAGCCAAATGTGGCAGTGGAGGGGGTGAAGTTCCACTTTAAGTAAGTAATTAAATCAGCTGCTGAAAGCTCTTAAAAATATGACAGTTTAATAACACAAATTCCAGCATCCATATGTTATTTAGTAAAGGACCCAAAATGGACCCTTGTAGTACAAACTGATAGATTCTATTTTATGAAAGATTGAAAGAACAGTTGCCACTTCTGTAACACAAAAGTTAGAGTTGTGAAAATGTTGATTAGACTTCCACAGGGTCTAGTTCTAGCCAGGTATGTAGAATAAAATATAACTGCCTATTAATATTTTTAAGTAATAACACCGTAGATTGTTAAAGGAAATCTATGGACACAGCATATACTTGTAGCACCCTCTAGTGGGTGCTACTAGTAGCGAGAGTAGGTAAACTATATCCTGACTCATGGTACATGGTGAGTCTGTAATTGGGTCAGGGTTACAAGGGCTGGATGACTCACCCCGGCAGCTCTCTGGTGCCTCCCCATTTCTAGAATATCAGAGAATGTTCTGGAACTAGTGGGTGGAGGTGAGGAGGAGCCTTAAATATTTATGGGCCCTCCACCTTTTCCCAGGTATGGGCCTGACAGGAGACTAACATAGTCCATAAATAGGGCCATGCCAGCAGGGGAGTTGGGTGGAAGATAGAGAAGCAATGCTGAGGAGAGGCTGTCGGTGGCCCTTGGGTGACCACTGCTGGGAAGGAGTTTTACCTTGGGCTGGAGCTCAGGATAGCTGGCCTAGAAGGATCCCATGACAGGAGGCAGTTGGAGGAATTCATGCCGGAGAGGCAGCAGGAGAGAGCAAGCAGAGAGTGAGTAGATCAGCACGGTGCTGGGACAAGACAAGGGGAGAGACTGTCAGCTGTAACAGTGCTGTCTTGAAGACCGCGGTGTGCCAAATCTTTAGCTAAAAAATATATATAGAAGATATCCAGAGCTGACCCAAGAGAGCTTATACAATAATAAAATGCTAGCAAACACCAAAAGGCTAATTCAAAAACAAAACCTCAGATAAACATATAAAAATGAAGTGCTGCGTAATTTAAAAAGTCCATATAACATAAAGTCCCAGTAGGTGCCGGTGTGGATACAGCTAAGAACAAATGCTGTGCAGGTGACTCACTTAAAAATGGATCTCAGATAAGTGCCAGTGATCCCTCCACCGCAAACAGATGGACTCTCACCTCAACGTCTCGACCTGAGACAGGTCACAGAGCGGGAGTCAGTAACAGCTGACACAGCAATCCAGGCGAAATCACCAGAGAGAGCCGCTCCAGGGTCCGTCCATTCCAGTTGACAGATGTGGAAAAAGTGTTATCTAACCTTGCCCTGGGAAATCTCTATGTGTGCGTGCCAGTCAGAAACAAGCAGCCAGGTGGGCTGGTGGCAGGTGGATGGTCTGGGAGTGGTCTGGGAGTCTTCTACAGTGGTAGAACTGGGCTCAGTGTCTACAGGGAGGCAGAAGAAGATGCTGTTCACTACAAAATGTACTAAAACTTATCCACACAGGGACGGGATGTTCGTAGCCTGTAATGGGCTGCTGCTGAATTGACAAGACTGTTGAATCCACGGAGTGATCAGTGGGTGATGTAAATAGTGAACCAAGTTTCTGCAGGAGAAAGAAAGCAGAGAAACTTTGTGTAAATAGGGAGGAAGTTGTCCCCTTTTGTCCTTGTTCTGGACATTTTCCAAGTTGGGACTCCCATAATTCCCTACCCCATCAAAGTTATCATCCCCTAATTAAAAAAACAAAAAACAAGCCAAGGACTGTTTTCTGTGTAGGAAATGCTAAGTGACTGGCTGTGCAGCAGTGGGGACCTTAACATTAGCAACTCCTGCGGGGATATTGCTACACACTCATTTTATAACATCAGCATTGTAAGAAAAATACAAACAATAGTTATAACTGACAATCCAATAGATGCTTACTTGAAAAAAAAATGTTACATGTTGTGGGTTCTGCCTGTCTGCTGGCCATCTCTTTCCACTACTTCTTGGATTCCCTGCATGCTTTGAAGCTTCTCCTCTGCTATTTACTTTCAATTTTTAAGGACTACATATCCCATCAGTGGTGGCCCGTCCATTAGGGGGGCACAGGCGCTGCCCCTCCTATTCATGCGTCCAGCCCCCTGCTCTACATACTGAGCGCCGGACCATGGATTCCAAAGGGGATGGAGGCTCTAATAGGCTTCAAAAAAGGGTGGGCTTGAAGCACAGAGCACTGCGTTCTTAGCCCACCCAGTTGTGTGACAATAGCGAATGAATATTCGCTATTGCCACACTGATCCTCCTCCCGACCAATCAGGAAGTGGGTTTTGAGACCCGTCAACCAATCCTATTGGACGCCTAGGAGGAGGAGGGAGGAGACGCACGGCGGAAACCACCATGATGCAGAAGAGGCTGAGAGGACAAAGGAGCCGCTGCCCACCACCTGCCGATACAGGAGTGTGGGTGGGGGTTGTTTGCCGCCCCCTCCAAAAAAAAAAAAAAACACACCAGCCGCCACTGTATCCCATGGTACCTTACTGACTGCAAGCAGTGATTCCTGTACTGACTTCGTCCCCTGAAACTCCTCCTCTCAGCACCTCTGTAGCCAGAAGGCAGGCTCAAGGCATAGTGACTACATGTCACAGAATTTGAGGAAGTAAAACTTTAAAGTGGTTGTAAAGGCAAAAGGTTTTTTATCTTAATATATTCTATGCATTAAGATAAAAAGCCTTCTGTGTGCAGCAGCCCCCCTAATTCTTACCTGAGCCCCAGCTATGTTGCACGAGACACTTGGCTGTCTGGGACTTTCCCTCCCCATTGGCTGAGACAGCAGCGAAGCACCATTGGTTCCCGCTGCTGTCAATCAAAGTCAGTGAGCCAATGAGAAGAGAGAGGGGGCTGGGCGTGGCTCTGTGTCTGAATGGACACACGGAGCTGTGGCTCGGGTGCCCCCATAGCAAGCTGCTTGCTGTGGGGGCACTCAACAAGAGGGAGGGGCCAGGAGCGCTGAAGAGGGACCCGAGAAAAGGGGGATCTGGGCTGCAAAACAACTACACAGAGCAGGTAAGTATAACATGTTTGTTATTTTTAACAAAAAAAAAGACTTTAGTATCACTTTAAGGTCCTTCAGATTATTAGGAGTAGGCAAGAAATGATTGAAATACAAT
This sequence comes from Aquarana catesbeiana, assembly GCF_042186555.1. Lineage (NCBI taxonomy): Eukaryota > Metazoa > Chordata > Amphibia > Anura > Ranidae > Aquarana > Aquarana catesbeiana. The sequence goes on along the minus strand of NC_133326.1, from coordinate 45,944,653 downwards.
GTGGAAATGATATAGGATTTTCCATGTTGACCATGGATATACTTTGAAGGGTGTAACTAAATGCCTTAGGTAAAGGGATCTTAAAATTTTTAACCTGAAGACCCGAATAAGAAAATTGTTACTGTACTGCGACTCAAGAAGAGAATTCTTATCAAAATGTCAGCAAAGCCAAAGCACTGACAAATAATAAAGGTCGTATAACACACTGCAGATGTTCTCCGTAGTTTTTGTAATCTTTATGAAAACAGAAATAAATAAATTATTTTTGACATTTTCGACTAGCACCAAGGTCTTCTCACCTCACAACCTTGTCTCTGTTATTCCCTTCGCCCCCCTGCCTTGCATATGCTCTAGTCCCTCAAACAGGTCTGTGCTGTCAATCAAAAAAATGAACAATCTCTGTAAAAAATGAACCTTATTGTTCATAGGCTATAGGCATAGATCACATTAGTAAATTATTTGAAACATAGATTAAAAAAGTGTGCCATACCAGTCACCACTGATTATACAAACTAGGCAACATTTATTACACTGTCATGTGGCGAGCCATCCCAAACACGTTTGCTACGCAATTTGGGCCCTTCCGACCATAGCCTAACATCTTCCTGCCCAGTCCCAGCATTCGTTTAACTGGGTTATTACACTATGGTGACAAGACATTCCCAGTTTCTGGTGTCAGTCCCAAATTTTAGGGGCTGTCCACGATTCTATCTCCTATTTAAAGCGGAGTTCCACTGTTTTTTTTTTTTTTTTTTTTTTTAAGTCAGCAGCTACAAATACTGCAGCTGCTGACTTTTAAAATATGGACACTTACCTGTCCAGGGCGCCCGCGATGTCGGCACCCGAAGCCGATCTGTCCCTCGGCTCTAGGGTGGAGGAGCCGCCATCCTTGGTAAGGGAATCAGGAAGTGAAGCCTTGTGGCTTCACTACCTAGTTCCCTACTGCGCATGCGCGGCTCGCGCTGCGCTATCCCACTGGTCCCTGCTGTTTTCTGGGACCCGTGTGTCTCCCAGAATGCAGCGGGGGGGGGGGGCGGGAAGTGGTGTAGATACCCGCGGGTGGCTCGGGTATCTGTGCCCGGAAGTGGGAGCAAAATACCCGTATTAGACAGGTATTTGCTCCCCCCTCCCCCCTGAAAGGAATGTGTCTTTGGTTTGTTTACAGCTTTAATAATGGTGTTCCCAGCCCAGAAGGCTGCAGGGTAATCCATTTTAGCAACGTCTCTGTGATTGGCCTGGAGCAGGACAGGGGAGGGAAAGGGGTGTGTCTGGTCCCAGCTGTGTCTGGGGTTATTGATGATGTAACATGCCGATATTATGTGGTCTTCCCTTTTGATCCCCCCCTTGGCTAGTGCAGGCTTAAAGCAGAATTATAGGCAAAACTTTTGTTTTCATTTTGGATAGAGCAAGGGAGGGTTATAACCCCTGTCAGATTTTTTTTTTTTTTTTTTGCCATCTGGGTCTCATTGTGGAGATTTCCCTTTACTTCCTGTCCCATAGCTAAACAGGAAGATAGAGGAAATCCCTGTAAATTAGGGGAATCCTTTGGAGACCCCCAGGCCACCAGAACTAGTGCCTCCATAGGAAGATTTCCTCTCTATTGCTTTCCTTGGGATAACCCAAAATTTGGGACTTTTTACTTGCATTTAAAATGATAATGGTAATGAGAAACAATAGAGAGGGTGAATCTCCTTAACCGGGGCACAGACAGAAAAAAAAAAAAAAACGAGAGGCATTCTAATCCCTTTGCACTCTATCCAAAACTAAAAAAAAAAGTTTCCGCTCACCAGCTCCTATTACCCCTGCAGGGGTAGTTGACATATAGGAATAACCAGATGTCTCGTCCCTTGATAGCTCCTCCAACTGGTTCACCAGGTCAGGATACCTTGGGTTTTCCTCTGTTATATCCAGTGATTCCCAGGTACAGAGCAGTTCCAAAAATACATCTGTGAAATTCCAGTGATAAATCCTCATAGGAAAAGATATGGGCTCCCATAGTGTAGTATCAAAGGTTAGTTTATTAAAAAACGCATTAAAAACAAGCGTCCCATGCAATTGGTAAAAAACCTCCCAAACGAAACTACAGTCTATTGTAGACACAAGTGGTCAGGGGCCGGTATGCAGCGTGCGCGCCAACTGCGTTCCAAGCTCCCTGATAGCGTACCGGAAGTAATGTGGGCGCGTGGCTCCGCCTTACGCATTTCATCATAGACATCGTCTGAGGCGGCGCCATCTTACTACACCCCACATCTTTTAAGGGGGAGCGGCCATGTGGGTTCCTCCCCTTATTCATTACTCCATATGCAGAATCCCATTACCGCAATTAGAGGATCACCTCCCCCCGATGGAAATTAGGGGTAAATTACTATATGAATAGGGCCAGGAACATATGTATAAGCTTGTAAGCAGCATACTCCCTAATAATTAAAACAGTAAAAACACTGCATCGCCGCTCGCCCGTCCATTAACAGGATAACAGATAAGGAATATATATAAAATGCAACATTACAGTACTAGAAAGCATATCATACAAAGGTTTATCTATAGCAATATATTTATAAACCAATGTACCCTACTCCCAGTAGGGACTAACTTATATCTGCAGGAGGCTATCCTTGGTGGGAACAGCTCCACCGCAAAGAGCTTATTCCTTTCCTCAAAGTCATCAAATGTTAATGGGTTGATGCCACCTGCCCATAGTGGAGTACAGTACCTCTGGAAAACCTGTATTGTAGGATGATGGTGTTGTGGGTCTGTTCCGTCTATATGATGGCATTCTTTATTACACCCATCACTGGGGGGCTTTATATGGATTTCCATGACACCATCCGGATATAGATTCTCCACATTCTGGGATGGGAACACTATTTCCACCACTTGGGGGAGGCTGCAACTGTAGTTGTATCCTAAGCGCAGAGCCCTTATTATTTTTCTAAAAAAAAGTTTTGCCTTTAGGTATACTTTAATAGTGGGAGGTAAGGATATGGATTATTTGTCACCTTGTCCTTGCTTGTGACGATGAACTGCAGTACACACGTGGGACTGCACTCATGATCTAGAACAAAGGAGACCCAGGTGTTATTAAACCATACCCCTTCAAGCCCCTCCAGCTGTCAGCAGAGTTTGTCTGGGGTCATTGATGATGTCACATGCCGAAATTATCTGGTCTTCCCTGGTCCTTCCCCCTTGGCTTGTACAGACTTAATTGTGGGAGGTAAGGATATGGATTATTTGCCACCTTGCCCTTGCTTGTGACGGGGACCTGCACTTGGACCTGTACTCTTGACCCAGAACAGTAAATTGATACCCAACATGTCACGCTTCAAAATTGCGCCCGCTCATGGAATGGTGACAAATTTTTACCCTTAATCTCCATAGGCGACATTAAAAAAATTCTATCGGTTGCATGTTTTGCTTTAAAGAGGAGGTCAGGGGCTAGAATTATTGCTCTCGCTCTACCGATCGCGGTGATACCTCACATGTGTGGTTTGAACACTGTTTTCCTATGTGGGCACTACTCATGTATGCGTTCGCTTCTGCACGCGAGCTCGGTGGGAGGGGGCGCGTTTACTTTTTTTTTTTTTCTTATTTATTTTACTTTTTACTTTTTATTTTTACACTGTTTTAAAAAAAAAATGTGTCACTTTTATTCCTATTACAAGGAATGTAAACATTCCTTGTAATAGAAAAAAAGCATGACCAGACCTCTTAAATATGAGATCTGGGGGGTCAAAAAGACCTCAGATCTCATATTTACACTAAAATGCAATAAAAAAAGAAAAAAAAAATGTCATTTAAAAAAATAAAAAAAATAAATTGACCCTTTAAGAGCTATGGTCGGAAGTAACGTTTTGACGTCACTTCCGTCCTGCAGTGTCATGGAGATGGGTGGGGCCATCTTCCTCTCACTCGTGTTCATGTCAGCCCACGGGACAGACGCGATCGTCTCCGCTGCTGCCGACGGCTCCGGTAAGCGGCAGAGGGTACCTGATTGCGGTGGGAGGGGAGGCCCCTCTCCCGCCACCGGTAAAAAGTGATCTTGCTGCGAATCCGCCGCAGAGACCACTTTTATCTTGTAGCTGACCGCTAGTTAGCTGCTGCCATAACAATGATATCCGTCCCCAAAGTAGGGACGTACATCGGCGTGCGGCGGTCGGCAAGTGGAGATGGTCACCTTATGTTAGGCAGGACGGTCTGCTTGATCACTTATCCCTGTGATTGACTGTCGTGGTGGTCACATGTTTGGGAGCCGACTTTCAGAAGTTGGCAGGATCGCCTACCTAGCAACAGTGAGCATGTGTGAACTAAAAAAACATGAGGTGGCAACCCTACTGAAAACATGCATTTTTGACCACATTGGCACGTTAATGCCTCTGGAAGAGTGATGGTGGAAAGTAAACACATTTATTTGGCAGTGGCCTAATTTTACAGGAAAACTGCTAACAGTGGTCCTCTGATACCTCAGAAGAGTATAGTCACTTTAAATGGCTGTAATCTGCTTTATATGGCAAACACCATCTAATAGAAAAAGTTGGCCATGCACATGGCAATTTTCAATCAATTTCAACTACTTTTTTCCACTGGGAATTGCAAATACGATTGCATGTTATCCTCTGAATCTAAGCAATCTACAACACATGAGCTTCATTAACCACCAGAATGCAATCAATTCCGAATCAAAACTGGGCAATAAACTGACAGCTTCAATACAGTTTATTGAAGGAATCAATGGAAAAAGAAAAAAAGGAATTGTCTTCAAAAGCAATTGGATTGGGGGCTGTGGCTTGACTATGGAGGAGTGAGGACGTGCATCTCCTTAGCTCCGTGTCCACCGGCGCTAAATCATTAGCACACAGGGGAGATATCGCCCCCAAAACAGCAGAAAACATGTACCAGGGACGGCGGGCACTCTCCCAGCAGTTGAGGACGGATGGGACCCGGCAAGAGCAGCTGGAGGCTTTCTTCAACGGGATCCACGGACCGGGACATGAGGCCTCCAAGATCGGCCTCACATGATAGGGGCTCTGACATGGTGGACTTCCTAGGGGATGAGGACATTAAACGCCACATCTGGTTCCTCCCCACCTGGGAGGACCTAGTGAAATTTACCACCAGGGTTGAGAGGCCTTTAAGGAGGACATAGCCCAGCTCAAAACTGATACCAATTAATCGGGGGTCAGAGTGGAAACCTTGGAACAGAGACTTGATGAGGTCCTGCCTGCCATCTCTATGCTCCAGGACAGATGCAACACCCAAGATCAGAAAATTGAGACTTTATTGTGTCAGTTGGATGACTTTGAGAACCGCAGCCGGCAGGAAAATATCCTCATTCGCGGCCTGCCGGAACCCACGGCTCCTAAAGGTATTGTCCCTACTCTGGAGGATATATTCCGGGAAATCTGAGGGTTGCCTGCTACAGCATCCATTGAGATTGATCGTGCCCACAGGGCACTCAGGCCTCCTTCCCAAGATGTGGATAACCCTAGATTTGTAAACTTCACAAATATACACTTAAGGACCGGATCATGCAAAAAATGCGTTGAAAACCATACTTTGATTTCAGTGGGGCGCATCTTTTCTTTTACCAGAACATTTCTAGGCGTACCCTCATGCAGCGCAGAGCACTCTGCCCCCTGCTAGAGGCTATCGAAAAAGCGGGCCTGCCTTACTGGAGATTTCCCTTCTACCTTCAGGATGACACTTCCTGACCACCCTGGGGCTTGGACCAGTTGAATTTGCAGACTGGAGGGGACCGCAGGAATACCCCCTCATTCAACTCCCTCAGCCCTGGATTCCAGCCAAGCGCAGAAGTCACAAGAGAGACCGCAGACGTCCGCCCTCTGTCTCTCCCCCTGGCCCAACGTCTCCAAGGGACTGAAAGGACAGTCTCCGGCATTCCTCTCCCTATATATTTTTTAGTCTTTCTTATTTTTTTGTATTTTTTGATCTCTGAGAGAGGTCTTGGTCCTCAGGGGCAGCCCCCTGCCTTGGGCCTGGATATGGACTCCGCCAAGCCGGTTTCCCTTTGAGTGAATCCCCAGTGGAATATACAACACTACAAGTTAAATGGACTATGCTCTCCCTTGTTGCCTTTTGCCTCTATCACACCCCTTAGTGGCTGCCCTAGCTCTAAACAGAACCCCTCAGTTAAGCCACAGTGCTCTCCCCCCTTGTCAGCAGACAAACAGCCGAGGGGCGGTAGTGGATGGGGGCTGAACCTCGCGACCTTCCCTCTCATGTTGGCCCACATTCCAAACGTAGGCCGTACCTTACTAGGTACAGGTATATTTCCCTTTTGGGATATAGGGCCGGGGTCTGTTGGCTTCTCGCTAGTGGAGTCGCACCCGGCACCCGCCTCACAGGTATTTCATAACGTGGTACTGTTACCAATGACATTTTATGTTTTTTATGTTTATTCTGATGTTTCTAAACACTATTTCTTCCCTTCCCCTCGTTTCCTTTCTCTTGCTCCACACCTCTTCACAGGAACTGCCTCTTGCTCCACCTCTCATGCCCTGCCCGCCATCGTAGCACACAACTTACCTGTCCTACGGATCCCCTATGGCGTTTCTTAAGGTAGCTACCTACAATGTACGTGGTCTCTATTCTCCATGTAAGCGTAGCAAGCTGTGGTGGTAACTGAAGCAGTTAGGGGCTCGGGTGGTTTTCTTGCAGGAGACACACTTCACCCCCCAGTCGATGCCCAAGCTGCCTACTCACCTGTATAGCCAGTGGTTCTTGAGCAACTTGCCGGTCGCAAAACCCAGGAGTACGGCTATTGCTATACACAAGCCTTGCCCCTTCCAAGCCACAGGGTGGATCCTCAGGGTCGATACCCCTTCATAAAGGGGACTATCGTGGGACAGAAGTTCACATTTGCTACTATTTCCTCCCCCAATACCAACCAACTTACCTTTATAGACAAAACTCTAGATGGCTTAGTGGACTTCAGAAAGGGCTCTTTGATTTTGGGGGGCGACTTTAAGGTTAGCCCAGACCCACTGCTTGACACGTCGCACTGGCGTCCCTCTCACTCCCACGCTTTTCTCAAGCACTTTCGCATATCCTTACAGACTCACCTTCTGATAGGCAGCTGGCGAGTTCTTCACCCCTCAGACAGGGACTACAGCTACTACTCAAAGGTACATGATGTATATACCCGTATAGATCTTCTCTGTGTGGATCATCCGACCCTTGAGCTGTTGCAGGCTTTGTTCATTGGGAATACAACCATTTCTGATCATGCCCAGTGATGGTCACACTCTAGCTTTGCTGACGGGTAGCCATAGGGCCTGGTCGTGGCGACTGAACAAACCCCTGTTGGACGATGCAGGGGTGGTTTCTGGAGTCATGAATGTCCTGACCCATTACTTTAAAGAGAATAACATGAAAGGTATTAGTAAGTGGTTTATCTGGGAGGGTCATAAGGCGGTGGTGAGGGGAGAACTGATCTCTTTGGGCTCCAAGCTCAAGAAAGCCCGTCAAGCTGACTTCCACAGGGTACTTCAGGCCCTCCAACAGGCGGAACTTCGGCATAAATATGGCGGAGACCCAGAGGCTCTGACACAACTGACTGAATTGAGAGCACTATTCCTACGCTTACTAGATCATCAGGCACGTACACAATTATGTTACATGTCACATAAATAATATGAGCACGGCAATAAACGTGGCCTAATGCTGGCAAGAGCTCTCAGGAAGAAGCGTGCGCTGATGTATGTACATAAGTTGCGCCTATCCTCTGATGAGTTCTCAGTCAGGTCCTCTCAAATTGCCTCTGAGTTTCGTGATTATTATTCTGCACTTTATAACTTAGGCTCAGACCAGACCCCAGATGCCAGATGTAACTTTGCAAAAATATCCATACCTGGAATTCTTTTTTAAGGCTTGGTTCACACTATGAATCTCACAGGAATGCACAGCGCGTTCCTGTTCAATTTACATGCGTTCACCCTAAATGGGCCTAGATTGCACTACATTGCACCATACATAGTACATGCACTACTTTTGGAAATGCACTGCAACCAGATCACATGGTACATTTATACCATGCGACCTGGTGCAAGGCAAACGCATTGCGTTTTGGGTGTCATTAACTTAACATTGACACCCATTGCAGATCGCAGTGCGTTTTGAACGCCATGCGGAAAACACACACAGATCACGGGTTTTCCACACTGCAATCTAGTGTGAACCTAGCCTAGGTTATCTTGGGGACAACTCTTCAGCTTCTCATACCAAATCTCCACATGGTGTAGAAGCCATTAGGAAATATCCTGATCTTATCAGATGTGGTTCCTATTTAGAAGGAGAGACGCTTGTTAAGTAGGATCTCCAGTATGAATACACAGCCCAAAAAAGCTCTCAAGTGCCCCCTGCCATTGATTTGAGTTTGTGAGTTCCCTGTTGGGTTGTGCTACTATTAACCCCTATATGTGAGACTCTATTAGACAAAGAAGTAGTGATTATTTGAAAAAAAAAAAAGTATTATGAAAAGATTAATTTAAACAAGGCAATATAATTATTCATGAAGCAGATGCTGAATGCTTTTCACGGTAAGTTTTTGACATCTAATCCCTTTTCAAGAGAGAGATAGAACATGAGCGGGAATTAAATGAATCGCCGCTAATTGCATTTTTATTCATGAGGTTCCTGAATTGCAGGTGACCCATAAAAGGCGAAGAAAAGAAAGAAAACTTACATAGTTAGAGATCTATGGTTGAAATAAATGACATGTATGAATACATGGGCGAGCTGGGTTCATTATTTGTACAAGAAACAAAAAAGAACTAAGAAACAAAGGGCAAAGTCCATCCTCTTCTTTAAAATGGTTATTATTACATTTTTAATGGAGAATTCCAAGATAAGCAAACAATAAAAATGTAGTGATATGTTGTTCACCTGTGCGTGCTTTGGTTTTTTGATGCTCTTTATAAAACAAATGTTTTATAAAGATTTCTGCCTGTTGCAGAAAATTAAACATGCCTATGGCAAGTTTCTGAAGGATCCATAAAGCAGGCAGCCATTCCATATAATTTTTGATCAAACATTAATTTTTTCTCCCTTACTTAAAGTGACACTAAAGGATATCTTTAGTTTCCAAATATAAACAATACACATCAACTACTTAATGGCCCTGTAATCTGTTTTTTAAATGGTTTCTTATTGTTCTTCTGCCCCCTTGTAATGTTCTTGTCCTTTTCCTCCGCACTTTCTTTTGTTTGGAATGAGCAGTGCACGTTAGTTGCAGTCATGTGCACTGCTCTATGACCACTACAAATCCCCTAGTTTATTGGTCTCCAAACTGAGGTCCACAGGATGGATGCAGCTCTTTGCTTTCCTGTATCTGCCCCTTAGGGCACTATTCCTCCCACTGATACAAGGAGCTATTCCTCCCACTAACCCCAATGATGAGGCACTATTCCTCCCACTAACCCCAACGATGGGGCACTATTCCTCCACCTGATACCAGTTATGAAGAACTATTCCTTCCTCCAACAAGGGGACATTTCCTCCCACAGACATAAATGATGGAACACCATCCCCCCCCCCCCCCACTATTCCTCCCATTAACACCAACAATGGGGCACTATTTCTCCCATTAGCACCAACAATGGGGCACTATTCCTCCCACTAACACCAACAATGAGGCACTATTCCCTCTACTTATAACAATGGGGCACTATTCCTCCCACTGACACCAACAATGAGGCACCATTCCCCCTACTAATACCAACAATGGGGCACTATTTCTTCTCCTACTGACCATGTAAATTTGTAATGTAATTTTTTCCTCCCACTGACCACCGAGCCTAAAGCATTGTTTACTCCCACTAACAATGGGGCATTTTTTACTCCCACTGGCCAAAGTCCTGCCCCCTAAAGTCTAAAGGACAGTTATCTGGCCCTTTATTTACAAGTTTGGAGACCATGGAGACCCCTAGTCCATCGTGGGAGTGAGTAAGAGAGGGTGGCTACGCTCCTACTTACAGGTTGAGAGCAATAGAAGGTACTTTTTTGATTCAGTATATACTTGAATATAACCAGCATTTCGTGTCACTTTAAGTAGAGTGTGCTGCAGGGATTTCCAATCTATTATAGCAGGGCAATCATTTCGTCTGAGTTCCTGTCTAAAGTTCAGTCTCATCGACCTTTTGTTCAAGTTGGAACTTCACTACATTCTGAGTGATCTCAAAAGCATCTTAAACTGATGTCCAAAACACCCTGCATTTGCAGCCCAAGGATCGTCAATACTGGTCCTACATAACATCCAATACTTCTCATATATTAAAAAAAAATCCTTGCTGTATCAACTTTCTACAATAGTATTTCTCAATAAAGTGGACCTTTCACTTTATTTAAATGATTCTCGTTACAGTAACTCCCCTTTACATAATCATATACTGTATACATTTTAATTGTTTTGTTTAGTAAATACCTCCTTTTCTATGGATTTCTCTTTTCTCTCTCTTATTTCTCACCTAGGCCAAAGTGAAGTAGCTTTGGATGCTGATAGTCTTCTGGGATATCCACATCACATATCCAAGAAGGCTGGGAGATAGCAAGTGCAGAAATTTTGGATAAGTTTGGGCATAAAAGACAACATCCACCTGGAGCTCCATGTGCGTGGGATCTAGCAGTGCGTCTCGGAAGGTTGCCTGTGAAAGTCAAGTAGTGTATTTAAAAGATGATTGTATTCTGTATCAAATCTTTATATTCCAGGTTTCTTTTAATTTATATAGCCTTCCAATGAGCCTTACAAAGGTCATATACCAGTTACATCATTCCCTGGTCCCAAAGAACAACCCTACAGTCCTACCACAGTTCTTTAGATAAGCAGACTCACATTAGGGTCAACCTGGGTGAAAGTTAATTAAAGAGTATTTACACCCCTAAATCTATTTATCAGTATGTTTAGAATTATGTCTGATTGTGTAGCGATTAATATAGCAAATGTTTTTTCGTGAATCTGTTGCAAGGTTTCTTTCCTGGAGATCCTGCCAGAAGAAGAACTTCCATAAATTGACTCTAGGAGGGGATTATTTGTATTTATATGTAAAGCCCTTGCCTGTGATGTGGCTGTTCAATTAGCAGCATATTTATTGAATTACACGGAACAGTTCTTAATATGCATGGTGGAGTCTGATACCCATGCTTAAGTATTTTTTCTCATCAATACCATCTAACAACTAGCTCTGTTTGAATTTATGGTGGACTGTGAACTAAATAATTAAAGGCTTAGCCTGTGAATCCAATTAATGACAGGAGAACGGTGCATTGCTGCATTGAAATCAGCATGCAGCTCCCAAAAGCGATGACCTTTGACCTCAATTAAAAAAAAAAAAAAAATTACACATGAAATTCTAAAGAGTTAATATCATAATCTGTGCACAGAAACAGGAAATTACATTAATTGTCCCATTAACATAAATTAAAGTTTTTTCCGATCCATATTTTCCACTTGCATAGATGCCAGCTATCCAAGATATGGACAGTCCCACACCTCTATCCTGATGATATCATGTCTTGGGCTATGTCTTGAGATCACAGCATCACCATTATTTGAGTTACTGAGCATATACAGCAACTCAAAAAGTGTATTAGCTGAGGGGATTCTGGCTGTGAGTGGGCGGTCCCTACATACGTAAGGGTGGGGCTGACCAGAAAGTGGATGTGGTCTTGGCAGGACCACCTGGAAAGTGGGTGTGGTCTGGGTGGGACCGTCCAGAAGCTGGGCATATCAAGTGTGGGTTGGGGTGCACTGGAGACTAATGTCCTGTACACACGATCGAACTTTCCGACGGAAAATGTGCAATCGGAGCTTGTTGTCGGAAATTCCGACCGTGTGTAGGCTCCATCAGACAGTTTCCTTCGGAATTTCCGACACACAAAGTTTGAGAGCTGGATCTAACAACAAAATCCGTTCGCATAAATTCCGATCGTGTGTAGACAATTCCGACGCACAAAGTGCTACGCATGCTACGAATCAAGCAGAAGAGCTGCACTGGCTATTGAACTTCATTTTTCTCAGCTCATCGTACGTGTTGTACGTCACCGCGTTCTTGACGTTCGGAATTTCCAACCAACTTTGTGTGACCGTGTGTATGCAAGACAAGTTTGAGCCACCATTCGTCGGAAAGAATCCAATGGATTATGTTGTCGGAATGTCCGATCGTGTGTACAGGGCATAAGATGAAGATGCTGGTAAGTATACATTTAGTGATGCTTGCAGAGTAAAATGGTTTCATCCTCAGTCACAACTGGATTTTTGTTTGTGAAATTCTACATCTCTTATTAAGATGAACACTAGAACTATCAAACAGAGGTTGACTGCTGAAACATTGCTGCTGTTAGGAAGTGATGTGGCCCTGGTTCGGGGAGGAGAACATGGAGACAAGACACTGTATAGCAGAACTCTACACTCATAGGAATAAGAACACCTTGAGATCAGGGCTAGATTAAGAGCATCATAGGTCTGGTGCTGAGGATTTTGGTGGGCCTTTTTATGGAAACAAAATGAAAATGCAAACAATTTTTCGCTAAAACAAATTAAATATACTCTCACCAGTAATACCAGCTGTGCAGCCTTTGAGCAGCAGCAACCCCACTAATACCACCTGCTATGTAGTCTCTCACCAGCAGCAACATAGGGAGACCACATTTCCAAACTGCCATTCAGGGACAACCCCCCCTTCCCAAAAAAAGATGAGGGTGGGGGATGTAGTCTCGGGGTTGATGGGGAAATCGGCGGTGGAGGTGATTTGTCAGGAAAATGGCTAGTGTTAGCACTTAAAATCATCCTGACACCATGCTTGATGGTGTCAGGATGATCAAATTCCATTATTTCTATTACTACGTTGTAATATATAGTGAAATTGTTCAACTCACCATCATGCAGAATCAGTGGGAACCTGAGCTTGTCACTTCCCACCAGATGCAGCTTGTTACTTGCCACCATTGCTTGCCACCAGATGCAGCTTGTCACTTGCTACCATTAGCCTGCCACCAGATGTAGCGTATCACTTTCCACAGTTGCCTGCTGCTAGATGCAGCATGTCATATGCCACCAGCAGCCTGCCACCAGATACACTGTGCCACTTGCCACCAGCAGCCTGCCACCAGATACACTGTGCCACTTGCCACCAGCAGCCTGCCACCAGATACACTGTGCCACTTGCCACCAGCAGCCTGCCACCAGATAGTGTGCCACTAGCAGCCTGCCACCAGATACAGTGTGCCACTTGCCACCAGCAGCCTGCCACCAGATACACCGTGCCACTTGCTACCAGCAGCCTTCCACCAGATACAGTGTGCCGCCTGCCACCAGATGCAGTGTGCCATTTGCCACTAGCAGCCTGCCACCAGATACAGTGTGCCACTTGCCACCCATAGCCTGCCACCAGATACAGTGTGTCACTTGCCACCAGCAGCCTTCCACCAGATACAGTGTGCCACTTGCCAACCACAGCCTGTCACCAGATACAGTGTGCCACTTGCCACTGACAGCCTGCCACCAGATACAGTGTGCCACTTGCCACTAGCAGCCTGCCACCAGATACAGTGTGCTACTTGCCACCAGCACCCTGCCACCAGATACAGTGTGCCACTTGCCACCAGCAGCCTGTCACCAGATACAGTGTGCAACTTGCTACCAGATACAGTGTGCCACTTACCACCCACAGGCTGCCACCAGATACAGTGTGCCACTTGCCACCAGCAGCCTACCACCAGATACAGTGTGCCACTTGCCACCAGCAGCCTGTCACCAGATACAGTGTGCAACTTGCTACCAGATACAGTGTGCCACTTACCACCCACAGGCTGCCACCAGATACAGTGTGCCACTTGCCACCAGCAGTCTGCCACCAGATGCAATTTGCCTGGTGGCACTCTGGTGGCACCTTCACTATATAAATGCTGCGCTTCACCTTCACTATATAAATCCTCCTGTTACAGTATATAATAAAACCACAATAATAATAAATTAAATAGAAAACATCATAAAAACTCATGGAAAAAAAACATGGCATATAACATATAAACTCATAGAACCAGTCCATGCATATGTAACTGAACTATGTAAATGTGGAAAAAAATTGTCCACATAAAATTAATTTGTGTAGAAATATTTGTGTGCGACTACTTGTTGAATCTCACAACACTGAGCTCACACTCAAATTTGTGCTTATTGTGCACCCTCCACCAGATGTGCTCCCACCTTGAGATCTGACCACACGTTTACATATGGTCAGAAAAGCTTTTTGTCCTATTATTGAGGACTAGCTGTGCTCCCTGGAGGGATCTACAACCCCCTAAGGAAGCCACATGAACCTGTGGCGTAACACGTAAGGGATGGGCTTTCATGACGTCACGATGTTCTCTGAGATACACCGAGCTCCCCTCTAAGGAGCACATGTAGTCTTCAATAATAGGACAAAAAGCTTTTTATGTTTTTATTCACATGAATTTTATGATGTTTTCTATTTAGTTTATTATTATTGTGGTTTCATAATATAACAGGAAGATTTTTATAGCGAAGGTGAAGTGCAGCACTTATTAATTTGTTTTATAAAGTTTTAGCACAAGTAGTGCAGTGCAGAGTGTGAGCGATTCACTAAACATACACAGTAGGCACTATAAAATATATATTTTTTTCATTTTTACTTATATTACATGTTTTTTTTTGTACAAATACCATAGCCGCTGACAAGGATCCAACCTATATAAAATGCATTGTTCAACTACCAAAAGTGTTATACAACACTAAATCTTTCCTTCCGTCTCTATATTATTGCATTCATTACTAAAAATTAAAACCAGAATAAAGAAAAAGTAGGGAAAAGGGAAAAATTTGCACTTGTGGGTTTAACCAATTATTTTTGGTTTATTCATTTTTCATAGTCCACATAAGGAGCGCCTTAATCCTACATATTTTCTACTAAAAAAGCTGTCCCTTTTTCTTATCTCAGAAAATTTGGAGGTGTGTTAGTATTCTGAAGGAAGTGGGTATTCCAAGGGTAAAAAATTGGTTCATTAAAAATTTAATCAAACACAGCACACAGCTGAACGTCCTCATTAGGTTCCACTGCCAGCATACTTTTTCCCCATCAAAAAAACAGTAGTCACTATTATTTTTTTTATATTTTAATCCCAATTCTAAATAGGCCCCTGTTAATTTTTATTAGACCTTTTCCCTTTAGATACATTATTTTGTCAAAGGTATTGGGACGCCTGCCTTTACACGCGCATGAACATTAATGGCATCCCAGTCTTAAGCTGGCCATACATTATACAATTTTCTTATTTAATTTCCTTTAGATCTACCTTCAACTATGTAGTGCAAGGGCCTGCCTGATTGCATACCCTTTGAGAGTGTTTAGGTTTGACCTCATATTATATGGTTTTGGTAAATCTAAAGAAAAATTGTACAAGAAAGTTGTATAATGTATGGTCAGTCTTAGTCCGTAGGGTTCAATATTGAGTTGACCCACCCTTTGCAGCTATAACAGCTTCAACTCTTCTGGGAAGGCCGTCCACAAGGTTTAGGAGTGTGTCTATGGGAATGTTTGACCATTCTTCCAGAAGAGCATTTATAAAGTCTGGCACTGATGTTGGATGAGAAGGCCTGGCTTGCAGTCTCCACTCTAATCCAATCCAAAGGTGTTCTGTCGGGTGTATCCATGTCTTTATGGAGGTTGCTTTGTACACTGGTGCAGAGTCATGTTGGAACAGGAAGAGGCCATCCCCAAACTGTTACCACAAAGTTGGGCGCATTGTCCAAAATGTCTTGGTATGATTCGGGCCACCAAATGATTCGGGCCAGTGCCCAAACAAGGTCCATAAAGACATGGATGAGCGAGTTTGGGGTGGAGGAACTTGACTGGCCTGTACAGAGTCCTGACCTCAACCCGATAGAGCACCTTTGGGATGAATTAGAGCGGAGACTGTGACCTCATGACTGCCATTCAAGAGAAGAAATATTTAATAGAGCAAATTTTCATACTGATGAATGAGAGCTCACCTTATTAGCCATCAACTTATAAGAGCCATTAATGGCTTATAATGGGTTAGGGGTTTGTACAAGATGTGCCACCACTAAGCCTTAGCATGTGACCAGCCAGCATATTCATCTATGTAAAACAATATTACTGTGTAAGGTTACTCTGACATCTCAATCACGGCTTCGAACGTAAGATTCAGAAGTTACCGAAAAAAAAACAGCTCATTCTGGCACTTGTGATCCTAAATAACAGTTATTTGACAGCACTCAACACTTTTCAATATGCTGAATGAATTCATCCTTATGATGACATATCTTCTTGGAATCCTTTCAATATATACAATTATTTGAGACCGGTTGGTATTTTTCTTTCCAGCCAATCTCACAAACAGGGTATGAGAAAATCTGAATTTTTAAGTTCTAACTATGGTTCAAATGAAATAAAAAATGACATACAGTACCGGGTCGGACCCCCTTTTGCATTCAGAACTGCCTTAATTCTTCATGGCATAGATTCAACAAGGTGTTGGAAACCTTCCTTAGAGATTTTGTTCAATAATAACATGATAGCATCACGCAGTTCCTGCAAATTTGTCAGCTGTACATCCATGATGCGAATCTCCCGTTCCACCACTTCCCTGGTCATTGGAGTACCGTGACCTCATTGTCCAGTGGTGGGATGATTTGAGCTTTGTGACATGGTGCATTATCCTGCTGGAAGGAGCCATCAAAAGATGGGGACACTGTTGTCATAAAGGGATGGACATGGTCAGCAACAATACTCAGGTAGGCCGTGGCATTTAAACAATGCTCAATTGGTACTAAGGGGCCCAAAGTGTGCCAAGAAAATATCCCCCACACCATTACACCATCAGCCTGAACCATTGATACAAGGCAGGATGGATCGATGCTTTCATGTTGTTTACACCAAATTCTGATCCTACCATCTGAATATCGCAGCTGAGATCGAGACTCATCAGACCAGGCAACATTTTTCCAATCTTCTATTGTCCAATTTTGGTGAGCCTGTGTGAATTGTAGCCTCAGTTTCCTGTTCTTAGCTGACAGGAGTAGCGCTCGGTGTGGTCTTCTGCTGCTGTAGCCCATCTGCTTCAATGTGTTGTGCAATCAGAGATGGTATTCTGCATACCTTGGTTGTAACGAGTGGTTATTTGAGTTACTGTTGCCTTTCTATCATCTCAAGCCAGTCTGCCCATTCTCCTCTGACCTCTGACATCAACAAGGCATTTTCATCCACACAACTGCCACTCACTGGATATTTTATCTTTTTCGGACCATTCTCTGTAAACCATACAGATGGCTGTGTGTGAAAATCCCAGTAGATCAGCAGTTTTTGAAATACTCAGACCAGCCCGTCTGGCACCAACAACAATGCCACGTTCAAAGTCACTTAAATCCGCTTTTTTTCCCATTCTGATGCTCGGGTGGAACTTCAGCAAGTCGTCTTCACCACGTCGAGATGCCTAGATGCATTGAGTTGCTGCCATGTGATTGGTTGGTTAGCAATTTGTGTTACCAAACAATTGAACAGGTTACATAGTTACATAGTTACATTGTAGGTGAGGTTGAAAAAAGACACAAGTCCATCAAGTCCAACCTATGTGTGAGATTATGTGTCAGTATTACATTACATATCCCTGTATGTTGCGGTCCTTCAGGTGATTATCTAATAGTTTTTTGAAACCATCGATGCTCCCCGCTGAGACCACCGCCTGTGGAAGAGAATTCCACATCCTTGCCGCTCTTACAGTAAAGAACCCTCTACGTAGTTTAAGGTTAAACCTCTTTTCTTTTAATTGTAATGAGTGGCCACGAGTCTTGTTAAACT
Source organism: Aquarana catesbeiana (assembly GCF_042186555.1). Lineage (NCBI taxonomy): Eukaryota > Metazoa > Chordata > Amphibia > Anura > Ranidae > Aquarana > Aquarana catesbeiana. The sequence goes on along the minus strand of NC_133326.1, from coordinate 45,926,804 downwards.
CTCTTCTGTGAAAAAGTTTTATCCCTATTGTGGGGTCACCAGTACAGTATTTGTAAATTGAAATCATATCCCCTCTCAAGCGTCTCTTCTCCAGAGAGAATAAGTTCAGTGCTCGCAACCTTTCCTCATAACTAATATCCTCCAGACCCTTTACTAGCTTTGTTGCCCTTCTTTGTACTCGCTCCATTTCCAGTACATCCTTCCTGAGGACTGGTGCCCAGAACTGGACAGCATACTCTAGGTGCGGCCGGACCAGAGTCTTGTAGAGTGGGAGAATTATCGTTTTATCTCTGGAGTTGATCCCCTTTTAATGCCAATATTCAGTTTGCTTTGTTAGCAGCAGCTTGGCATTTCATGCCATTGCTGAGCCTATCATCCACTAGGACCCCCAGGTCCTTTTCCATCCTAGATTCCCCCAGAGGTTCTCCCCCCAGTGTATAGATTGCAGTCATATTTTTGCCACCCAAATGCATTATTTTACATTTTTCTACATTAAACCTCATTTGCCATGTAGTCGCCCACCCCATTAATTTGTTCAGATCTTTTTGCAAGGTTTCCACATCCTACGTAGAAGTTACTGCCCTGCTTAGCTTAGTATTGTCCACAAATACAGAGATTGAACTGTTTATCCCATCCTCCAGGTCATTTATGAACAAATAAATAGGATTGGCCCCAGCAAAGAACCCCGGTGTACCTAATAAAGCGGCCGGTGAGTGTATATGATACAGTCTGTCAGTAGCATTAGCACAACAGTCTTTGTTTGTATATATCTATTTTATACTGTTGATGAAAAAAGGTATTTAGCCGTTTATATTTACTAAAATAATTGAATTTCCATGTTCTGTGTACTGTGGCAGACCAGATATAGTGAATGCAGGCTCCTGGGTTTAGTAACACGTTAAGGCCAGGAAAAAAAGAAAACAAATGCAGCCACCCCATCCAATGACTGATAACCTATAACATACAGTATTACATTTTGAAATTTTAGGGTTTAGTTCTTGTTTTTTTTTTTCTTGCTTTTCAGGGGAAGTCTATGAATATTTGTGAATATTTGTGCTTACAAGTGGTGCACTGTGATGGAGTATATTTTCTGAACAAAAGTGTATTCAGTTGAATGTCAGCACCACATCCTGGAATAAAGTATAGACAAAAAAGGAAAAAAGTTGGGACTTTGAAGGTGCTGAAAACCTCCCTTTGGAATAACTAGTCGTATAGCATTTAAAAATATTACATTATTTTATTACTTATTTATTATTTATTTATTTATTATTTTATTTGTTAAAATGTTTCTCAAAAGACATAAAACACTACAATAAAACATAATGTACCAGCATCATACTACTGTGATGGAGTATAACTGAACTCCTGTATATAGCACCCTGATGTTTAGGCAGGGTTGCTATCAAATTTAGTTGCCAGGCGATAGTTGCCTTGGCCAATTGTTAGGAGATCAATTGACTCCTCTCTAAATCTGGACTTGTTGCAACCTTTCTTTTTTGTCACTAGGTGGCACAATGCTAGTTATATTAGATACAACAAGGGCTTTGCAGGCTCAGACATGAATGGATGGGGTGTCTCAGCCAATGGGCAGGGATTTTCTTTGGTCCCTTGGCCTCCTGGGAGAGCCTATTTATTGGGGTGGAGTCAGGTGATTGGGGTTCGGTGCCACCTGGACGTGTGTTGTGCTGCTAGGCCAGAAGCCTGAGGTCTATCCTGGGGACATTTAGCTGCTAGGCTGCTTGAGGGCCTTTCCAGGAGCCGGAGAGCAGCGTAGGGTTGGGACTGCTGGCTTGTAGTCCAACCAGAAGTAGCGGTTCAGCGCGAATGGGAAACCAGTTGTGGTCAGAGGTAGATGGAAAGCTGTCAACACTAAGGGACCATCCACCTTGTTACCGGAGACAGAGCCGGTGCAAGGATTTTTGACACCCTAGGCTAAACCTCAAATGCAGCCTCACCAGCACCTATCAAAAGCAGCCTCACCGGTGCCCATCAAATGCAGCCTCACCAGCACCTATCAAAAGCAGCCTCACCGGCGCCCATCAAATGCAGCCTCACCAGCACCTATCAAAAGCAGCCTCACCGGCGCCCATCAAATGCAGCCTCACCAGCGCCCATCAAATGTAGCCTCACCAGCGCCCTTTAAATGTAGCCTCACCAGCGCCCATCAAATGTAGCCTCACCAGCGCCCTTTAAATGTAGCCTCACCAGCGTCCATCAAATGCAGCCTCACCAGCATCCATCAAATGCAGCCTCACCAGCGTCCATCAAATGCAGCCTCACCAGCATCCATCAAATGCAGCCTCACCAGCGTCCATCAAATGTAGCCTCACCAGCGTCCATCAAATGCAGCCTCACCAGCGTCCATCAAATGCAGCCTCACCAGCGCCCATCAAATGCTGCCACACCAGCGCCCATCAATGAATGTTTGCTTGCTGCGGGAGTCGAGACACAGACACGGTCCTCCACCACTGCTGCGCCTCTGACACTATGTGTGAACAGAGCGGCTGCTGCCTGCTGATGCTGAGACTCAGTTGCTTGCTGCAGAGAGAAGAGAGTAGGAAAACCAGTGGCTGGGCGCCCTAGGCAGCAGGGTGCCCTAGGCGGCTGCCTAGTTTGCCTAGTAGTAGCACCGGGCCTGACTGGAGATCACTGTGAGTAAGCTAAAGCCAGTACCAGAGCAGTCTTCTCACCAGCCGGGGACGGTGAAGAAGTGGGAAAACTTCAGCGAGTGCCAAGCCAGCGACCCAGCGGGACAGCAGAGGTGACGCTTGCGGAGCATCAGTGGGTGCCAAGCCAGGGACCTAACGGGTCAGCAGGGGTGATGCTTGAAGAGTATCTGTGAGTGCCAAGCCAAGGACCCAGCAGGGAAGTGGGGGTGATGCTTGAGGAAGATACTGAGTGCTAAAAGTGGAGAAGCTCAGGGGATCCAGTGGCTATTGGATCCGAAGTCTAGTAAAAGACTGGGAGTTCGTTGAGTGAAGACCCACAGTGAGTGACTGTGGAGTAAGTGGAGAACTGTTTGTGTTGCCAATAGTTAAATACGAATACCGTTATTAACTGCTACAAGATTGTTGCCATAGGAGACAGCAGTCCTACCTATACAGAGGTGTTGTCTGGCTGGAGCCCTTCACCTGTATAGCTGTCTGCCTATAGACATCTCAGAGTCTGCCAATAATCATTGCATCTACTTAAGGGTGTCCTGGCCCTAACCTTCTCTCCCACAGTTCTGTTCAAGAGACAGTAAATCTCTTGGCATTCAAAAAGTGTCTGGCGCCCACCACTTCATCTTGCAGTACACCCACCATGCCTTGTAACCTGCACTACAATGAAGGATGTCAGCTGTCCCTAACTCTGGAGGTCACCATTAGGTCTCAAGGGACCCGGGACTATGCTACATGTGTGTAGCTGTTTCCATGCACTTTATATAGAGTGCAGTGTTTAGAACAAATTATTACGCACTCAAACTGCACAATTATATAGTTCAAGTGCCACCATTTCACACAACCTCGGATTGATGCAGTTCCAGGAACTGACAAAGCAAACTCCCTGAATTTGGGAACCCACAACATTTGTTCCCACATGTCTGAAGTTCAATTTACAACACAAAAGATAATTAGTGACCAATATGTGTAATGAAATAAATAACATTATAAAGCTAATCTGATCTGGTGAATTGAATAAAAGCCTGAAAACATGACTGAGTGTAGATAATGGAACGCTCGTTTTTATGGTTTCAGGCTGCATCATTTTGTTTTGTGTTCAGAGCTCCGTCCCCTGCTTAGTATTTATTACATTATCTGGGAAGATATAGCATGTCTGGCTCTGTTAATACATAAAATATTCTACATTACTGCACACTGATCATACACTAGATCCATCACAGAGTTCATATAGTGTCACCTTTATATTGATCCTTTCTCAGACATCTGTTGATTTTCCATTTATGAACAGGATGTTAATGTAATTACACAAGTGGTAGGAATGTGTTTTCCTGCTCTGCTAATAAGCTGAGGTTGTAGTGAATATGTCACGGTCACTTCAATCTCCCTGTGTGAAATGGAAATCCAAGGTTTTGTGCAGCAAGGTCCTGAATTTAAACGTGTTTCTGGACGAAACGTACTGAGAAGGTGCTTGTTAACCCAATACTAGATCCAGCCTAGTCCTTACGGCCCACTTAAAGGGCCAGTCCACACAAAACTGATATTTCAATTTTGCATAGTTACCATCAGACTGACTCATGCACCAGCTTTGTATCTCTCAGTTTTGTCTGCTGATGGGTTTCCAGTCCCATCCATCTACACATGGTTGTTATTAAAGCGGAGTTCCAACTGTTAAAAAAAAATTTTTTTTTGGATGAATATCTTTATTTTAAAAATCTTATTAATAGCACTCATGTTTCTCTTTTCAATCGCCGCTCGATTGCCGATTTAATAGAGCAAGATATGTTTTATTCCTCGTTCTTGGCAATTTCCATCTTGCTTGTAGGCATGTGAAGCCCACAAGCACTATCTTCCAGGCTCTGGTGCAGCTGAGCGACCAGCATGCACCGCCCGTTCTCGCGCATGCGCAGTATGTACGGCTCGCAGCGCCGTACACTTCTGACATTGCCATCACAACGGTCGTCGTCGTCGGAAGTGCCTGCCCTGTTGTGATGGCAACGAAGCCCTCGACGCTGCCCACTGACTCCTGGGAAATGATGACACACATCTCTCAAGAGCACTAGTGAGCACGGGCGTCGAGGGAAATGACGTCAGGCACCAGGGAGAGGAAGAGGCAGATTGCAAGGCACCCCTTAGCAACAGACATTAAAACGTGAGTAAAAAAAAAAGTTTTTTTCCCAAATGTTGTTTATTAGGTTTAATGGTGCTGAATAATGCAAAGTTAATTCTATGGTGGAACTCGGCTTTAAAATGTCACTAAACCCACATCATAAAAAAAACGAAATAAATAAATGGTGTATTACATGCTGCTCATACTCACTCAGTCATTATGAGATTTGTTTTCTTTATTCTGCAAAAAAAAATCTGGTTGATCCTGCTGTTCTCCATTCCCCCTTCTGTCCATGTCCCCAATTCAGCTAGGGATTTTGCAGAGCAGTGTTGGCAGCTCTGCACATGCTCAGTTTCAGTGAGTTTCTATGCTGAGCATTTCCTCCCTATCACATCTGAGCAGCCCATAAAGTCACATATGTGGGTGTGTACACAGTGGTAAATGACAGCCCACTCCCTCCCTCCTCCTCCATGACCACTAACCAGATAAACACAATGATTGATGGGGGCTTCACCTCCCTCATATTCTAAAACACAGGCTGGAGGGGCACAACACAGCCTGTGACTGGCAGAAATCTGCCCACACCATGTTATTGCCAAAAAATAATAAAGATTTGATGCCAAATATATATTTGTATGACAATGTAAAACAATTTATTGATATTAAACCGTTTATTACTCTAAAAAAAAATAGATGCTGCTCATTTGAAGCATGAATATTAGCACAGTGCTTGTGCTGTGTAATTTGGCCTCCTGTATCACCTGAAATACCTGGCTGATCCTGCCTGGTGCTTCCCTCCCCCTGTAAACTGACCACGGTTTATCATGGCTGCTGAGTCCTGACACCGTGGTCAGTTTATGTGCCTCCATCATCCGCTGCTCTCCTCTGTCCTCCTCCCCTCCCTGCCTGGGAGAAGTGAGAAGATATGAGGAACACGTGGGTTGGTCCCAGAAGAGCAGGGGTGAGCAAACTGCAGTCATCTAGCTGTTGCAGAACTACAAATCCCACCATTGCCTCATGGGAAATGTAGGTTCACAACAGCTGGAGGGCCAAAGTTTGGCTACCCTTGTAGAAGAGTAACAGCCCTTCCAAGTGAGCAACTGTTGGGAGCTATGAATGCGTATTTACTGCACCAGGGCCCACAGTGAATGTTTCAAGACAGCAGATCCAAAAACCTACTTGTCATCCACTGGTCACACACAATCTCAGGTTCCATACTTCACTTGGCCCTAAGTCTAGTTAGGAATTACTCATTGCAGTTTATTTGAAAGGCCTCTCTTTTACCAGTGGTTACACATTTAACACATTGGGAACCTTTTCCACACCTGAGGTCCATAATAATGGGGGCCCATAGTACAAAGTCAGTGCTCCCTAGAGAGCCATCCCAGGCCAGTGCCTTTGACAGACTCTCCTTCACTAAGCCACTATTCACCACCAACACAAACCAGATGTTTTGTTCACACTCTTAAAAAAAAATGAATTTTTACAGTCAAAAAATACTGTATGTTGGCAAGAACGACATAGTAAAGGTTGCAAAATATAGCGGGCCAATTCTTATGTCTCTTTACCTTATTGTTGGGTGTTTCAGGAGGTGTACTGTGGGGCTCACATTGCAGTACATAAGTCACACCAGTGGTGTAACTAGGGTTGATAGCACCCCCCCCCATCCCCCCAATTAAGGAAATTACTTTTTTTTTTAATTATTTTTTCCAATTTAAAAAATGTTTTTTATTTTTTTTTTTACATACGGCAAAGAACGTCTCCCTTTAAACCTCTACATCAGTGTTTCTCAACTAGGGTTCCTTCAGAGGTTGCTAGGGTTTGCTTGAGCTGATGCGATTGATTAACATCTACTGCTCTAGGCATTGTCAGATGGGGAGGGAGTTTTTTCCCACCAGCTGCTCATCACACAGGGGCCGGGGCTTTGCAGTCATATGATCGTATAGGAAAACTAGGAAAAAAAGGTATTTACATAGCGTTTTGAGCTTAAAGTGATATTAAAGGCACAAATTAAAAATAAAATAAGAAACATGTCATACTTACCTGCTCTGTGTAGTGGTTTTGCACAGAGTAGCAACGATCCCCCTCTTCTCAGCTCCCCCGCCTGTGCTCCTGGCTCCTGTCGAGTGCACCCAGAGCAAGCAGCTTGCAATGGGGGCACCCAAGCAGGCGCGCTCCCGAGCTGCTGCTCTGCATGTCCATTCAGACACCCCTCTCTCTCCTCACTGGCTCGGCTCTCCAGGGACTCTCCCTCCTCATTGGCTCACTGGCTATAATTGACAGAGAGTCAATGGCTCTTGCTACTGTCTCAGCCAATGAATAGGGAGAGTCTCTGGGAAGTTGAGACACTCGTGCACATCGCTGGATTGCGATGGAGCTCAGGTGAGTATTAGGGGGGCTGCTGCACACAGAAGGTTTTTTTTTACCTTCATGCACAGAATGCATGAGGGTAAAAAAACCTTCAGCCTTTAGAACCACTTTAATTGTACACAGCACAATGGGGGACAGTGGGGTTTGCAGCGTTTAAAAGGTGAATGGTATTTAGCCTGAATTTCTACTTTCAGATAAGAACTAGGACATCATATAATGCACATAGACAATAATATATAGAGATCTTTGCTTAATCCCCAAAACAGAGTTTCTGTAAAGCAGACTGTGAGAATACAGGCAGTAAAATACATATATATACAGCATGAGCCTCCTGGATTCAGGTACACAAAGTGATCTTGAGGTTTGAATTTATGTGTACAAATAAGCAATCTTTCCTGAGGAATCAGTTCTCTTTTATAGTCTACAGCAGTGGTCGCCAACCTTTCGGACCTCACGGACCACTAAATTCACATTTTTGAATCCCGCAGACCACTAACATGAATTACATGCCTTATACACATAATGCTCTGGCTCTCTGCCCCCCTTACCCTGGATCACACTGCTGCCTTATACAAACAATGCTCCGGCTCTCTGCCCTCTGCAGCACACACCCCCCCCTCCGCACTCTGCATCACATTGCTGCCTAATACAGACTCATCAATGAATCTCACCTCCTTATCAAGATCCGTGCTCCTTCACGCTGTCATTGGAAGTCCCCACCTTCTTCACCTCCCGCTCTCTGAACTACTCCCAGCGCCTCCTTCTGAGTTCGCAGGAGCCCGAACTACAAAGGAGGCATCAGGTATCAATGTGCGTTGACAGTCAATACTGCATTAAGAACAACACTGGAAACAACATTGGGATGTATACATCTGCCACAATGTTGATTGAAGCAGAACCCCTGGGGACCACCACACCAAAATTTTCTCGTGGACCACCAGTGGTCCACAGACCACTGGTTGGCGAATGGTGGTCTACATACAGTACATAGTTGCATAATATGTCAGGTTAAAAAAAAGACACAAGTCCATGTAGTTCAACCAATAGAAAAAAACAATAAACAGAATAAATAGAAAACCTCCATATACAGAATTCTACACCCACAGTTTATGCAGAGGAACGCAAAAAAAAAAAAAAAAAAACAGGATTCAATTTGCTCCAGCAGAAGATTAATAAATGCCTTCTTGATCTCCAAGAAGGTAATTGGATTTTCCATGAATCAACAATCTCTGGTTTTATTACCTATAAGTACCAGTGGTGTATTTAGGTTTTGTGCTACCCTAGGCCTGACTAAACTCGTACACCCCCTATATTAAATATGGCCAGCTCCATCCTGTCGAAGGCCACACCCCTTTCTGTTTAAGACCCACCCGGTCATCTGTAAAGCACACCGCTTCCTCTTTAGGCTCCACCTCTTCCTCTCTGTACATTAAAAGTGGGTACCAAGTGCCTACTTTAAAGCTCCATGAGGGCAGGGACCAATGTGAATGTACAACGCAGGCCTCAAAATTTCACATCATGAGCCACTAGCCAGGCCTTAAGAGTTACTCACCACCACTTGCCCCACCCAACCCCTACCCTGCCCTGCCCCTAAACACTCTCTTGTAAATGATCTCATGAGGCGACACTGTAAGGCCCCTTTCACATGGGGTCGATCCGTTTTGACGGACATCGCTAGCTCAGTGGGGATCACTCTGTTGATCCCCGCTGAGCAGGCGGATGACAGGTCCGTCTCTGCTCAGCGTGTTGAGATAGACCTGTCAGAGCCCCGCACTCCTCTATGGGGAGATCGGATGTCACCTGGTGCGGTAAAACATGGTGTCACCCCCCCTCAGTACCTAGTAGGATCAGTAATGCATAATGGCCGACAGGCCCTCTTACCAGACCCAGCGAAACAGCAGCAGTGATCCCTCCAGCTGGATGTTCACTCACCCTGTGTTGTGTAGCGCTCTCTCTGGTGGTGCTGGGCAGCGTAGCTCTCTCTGGTTGTGATGGGCAGCGTGGCACTCTCTGGTGGTCCTGGGCAGTGTGGTACTCTCTCTGGTGGTGCTGGGCAGTGTGGTGCTCTCTCTGGTGGTGCTAAGCAATGTGGTGCGCTCTCTGGTGGTGCTGGGCAACGTGGCGCTCTCTCTGGCTTCCCCCAACACAGTCCTCTTTTTCCTGTCTCCTGTAACTGGCTGCTCTCACTCCCTCAGCTTGTTCCTGGGTAGGGATGAGCCGAACACCCCCCTGTTCGGTTCGCACCAGAACATGCGAACAGGCAAAAAATTAGTTCGAACATGCGAACACAATAAAAGTCTATCGGACACGAACATGAATAATCAAAAGTGCTAATTTTAAAGGCTTATATTCATGGTATTGTCATAAAAAAGTGTTTGGGGACCTGGGTCCGGCCCCAGGGGACATGGATCAATGCAAAAGTTTTAAAAACGGCCGTTTTTTCGGGAGCAGTGATTTTAATAATGCTTAAAGTCAAACAATAAAAGTGTAATATCCCTTTAAATTTCGTACCTGGGGGGTGTCTATAGTATGCCTGTAAAGGGGCGCATGTTTCCCGTGTTTAGAGCAGTCTGACAGCAAAATGACATTTCAAAGGAAAAAAGTCATTTAAAACTACTGGCGGCTATTAAGGCATTGCTGGTCCGACAATACACATAGAAGTTCATTGATAAAAACGGCATGGGAATTCCCCACAGGGGAACCCCGAACCAAAATTAAAAAAAAAAAATGACGTGGGGGGTCCCCCTAAATTCCATACCAGGCCCTTCAGGTCTGGTTTGGATATTAAGGGGAACCCGGCCAAATTTTTTTTTTAAAAACGGCGTGGAGTCCCCCTAAAAATCCATACCAGACCCTTATCCGAGCACGCAACCTGGCAGGCCCCAGGAAAAGAGGGGGGGACGAGTGAGCGCCCCCCCTCCTGAACCGTACCAGGCCACATGCCCTCAACATTGGGAGGGTGTTTTGGGGTAGCCCCCCAAAACACCTTGTCCCCATGTTGATGAGGACAAGGGCCTCATCCCCACAACCCTGGCCGGTGGTTGTGGGGGTCTGCGGGCGGGGGGCTTATCAGAATCTGGAAGCCCTCTTTAACAAGGGGACCCCCAGATCCCGGCCCTCCCCCCTGTGTGAAATGGTAAGGGGGTACAAAAGTACCCCTACCATTTCACTAAAAAACTGTCAAAAATGTTAAAAATGACAAGAGACAGTTTTTGACAATTCCTTTATTTAAATGCTTCTTCTTTCTTCTTTCTTCTATCTTCTATCTTCCTTCGGTTTCTTCCTCCATCTTCTTCTTCTTCTGGTTTTTCTGGTTCTTCCTCCGGTGTTCTTGTCCGGCATCTCCTCCGCGGCATCCTCTTCCCTTCTCCTCGGGCCGCTCCACATCCATGATGGCATGGGGGGAGGCTCCCGCTCTTCTCTTCATCTTCTTCTCCTTATCTTCTTGTCTTCATCTTCATCTTCTTCTCTTCATCTTCTTGTCTTCATCTTCTTCTCTTCATCTTCTTTTCGGGCCGCTCCACATCCAGGATGGCATAGAGGGAGGCTCCCGCTCTGTGATGCTTCTCCTCTTCTGACGGTTCTTAAATAATGGGGCGGGGCCACCCGGTGACCCCTGCCCCCTCTGACGCACAGTGACTTGACGGGACTTCCCTGTGGCATTCCCCGTGACGCCACAGGGAAGTCCCGTCAAGTCACCGTGCGTCAGAGGGGCGGGGTCACTGGGTGGCCCCGCCCCCCGTTATTTAAGATCCGTCAGAACAGGAGAAGCGTCACACAGCGGGAGCCTCCCTCCATGCCATCATGGATGCGAAGAGGCCCAAGGAGAAGGGAAGAAGACGCCGCAGGGGAGATGCCGGACGAGAACACCGGAGGAAGAACCAGAAGAGCCAGTGGCCTGGTACAGTTCAGGAGGGGGGGCCGCTCTCTCGTCCCCCCCTCTTTTCCTGCGGCCTGTCAGGTTGCGTGCTCGGATAAGGGCCTGGTATGGAATTTAGGGGGACCCCCCACGTCATTTTTTTTTTTTAATTTTGGTTCGGGATTCCCCTGTGGGGAATTCCCATGCCGTTTTTATCAATGAACTTCTATGTGTATTGTCGGACCGGCAAGTTTTAAATGACTTTTTTTCCTTTGAAATGTCATTTTGCTGTCAGACTGTTCTAAACACGGGAAACGTGCGCCCCTTTACAGGCATACTATAGACACCCCCCAAGTACGAAATTTAAAGGGATATTACACTTTTATTGTTTGACTTTAAGCATTATTAAAATCACTGCTCCCGAAAAAACGGCCGTTTTTAAAACTTTTTTTGCATTGACCCAGGTCCCCAAACACTTTTAATGACAATACCATGAATATAAGCCTTTAAAATTAGCACTTTTGATTTCTCCCATAGACTTTTAAAGGGTGTTCCGCGGCATTCGAATTTGCCGCGAACACCCCAAATTGTTCGCTGTTCGGCGAACTTGCGAACAGCCGATGTTCGATTCGAACATGAGTTCGACTCGAACTCGAAGCTCATCCCTATTCCTGGGATCTCTCTCTCTCTTCCCCCAGCAGAGTGCATGCTGGGGGGTGTATCCAGCTCCCTCTGGAGAACAATGGGGCCGCCAATCTTCTGGAACTACATGTCCCATGATGCTCCCCTAGTCTCTTTTGATTGGCCTCCGCTGTGGCCAATGGGGAGGGGGGAAAAAATAGGCAGGAAGCTGGGCGTAAAATCTGAAAAGAGCCCTCTCTCTCATCCTGCGCGGCTTACAGGAAAAGAGAAAGGGGAAGGGGTGAGCGGGGGAAACCATCCGACAGCCCGCCTCTCCCCTGTCACAGTGCCAGTACCTTCAGTCTTCAGCTGAGAAGCAGTGCGCTGTCACCACTTCACAGCTGGGGGGGATCGACAACACCTGCTTCCAGTGAACATCACTGGGTGCGTTCCGCCCTCCACCCCCATAGCAACGCCACTGCCTGGGGGTTCCCCACGTCCTCTTCCCTCTCCTCCTGGACACAGACAGACCCCGCCCCGGGGAGGAGTTGCAACATGTAATGCCAGTGAAGGGGAGTAGGCGGAGCATCAACCAGTTTCAAGGCCAGTCACTGGCCGCTCTATGGGTGTGCTATTCCCCCCCCCACCTGGCCACTCCATACTGCACATAACAACTGCCGTGCTACAGCAAGCTGCCGGCCGCCGGGGATTGTATATGTGTGGGAGGTGGCCGTGCGAGGCGAGACTGGGGAGGATGGGTTGGGGGGGGCTTTTTTCATGCGGGGTGAGGATTTTTTGCCATCCCCACAAAGTGCCGCCCTAGGCCTGGGCCTTGTCGACCTAGGCCAAGAGACAGCACTGGCTCTTACTGTAAAGAAGCCTTTCTGTATGTGGAGGTTAAATCTCTTTTCCTCTAGACGTAAAGAGTGCCCCCATGTCTTTTGTGATGACCTTAAAGTGAATAACTCTACACCAAATTCACTATATGAACCACTTATGTATTTCTACATGGTGATCATATCTCCCTTAATCATTTCTTCTCAAGAGAGAATAAGTTCAGTTCAGCTAATCTCATCATAGCTGAGCTCCTTCATGGCTCTTATCAGCTTGGTTGCCCTTCTTTCTACTTTCTCCCGTTCACCGATATCCTTTGCGTCAATAATAAATTCTTGTTTTGGGAGTGTTTAATGATGGATGAAATGCGATTTCTACTAGGCACCATTTTGTGGTGGTTGAAAGAACTGCATTGACTGAGGAAGTCTCATGTTGGAACTGCAGGAAACTGCATACTCAAATACCTTGTCACCTGGTAATATTTTTTTCATGTCTATGGTGACCTGGCAACCAGTCAGGACTGTGACCACAAGAAACAGTGTGAGCAGCTGGTATGGGCTGAATCATACATTCTCAAATGTTCAGAGCTGAGTAGTGGGAGAGTTGTGTAGCGCCCAATTCAAGAAACTTGCCATTGCCTGGAGTATCCCAGGTATACACACTGAGGGATCCTTTGTTAGCATCTACATATTAAAACCATTTCAAGGGATCTTCTGTCTTCCCCAGGGTGGAGCCTAAAGAATAGTGTGGATTTATCAAAAGCTTTTGGGCAGGGCCTCCTTGCCCTTGCACAGACAGGAGTACCTCACCTCTCATGTACGCACTGATCAATACCTGGGAACAGCCGAAGTCAACATTAAGGCGGAACTCCAGCTTAGAGATGAGCCGTACTCTGAGTACAGTTGTGTAACATACAGAGTTCATCTGTGAAGTGTTCCGTCCCATGTCACTACACACCTTTGCCTGATTAATGTTGCAATTAGGAGAGACACTGCTGAGTTCATGCCCTATCCACCAGTCCAGCATATCTCTGCCACCTCACTCTCAGTGACAGAAAGGGGTCCCACTGTGCACCTAGCACACACCTCATGTGTGCACTTACTTAACACCTTCACTCTCCCATACCATGCGGCTGATTACATGGGATCTCTTTACCAATGGGTCGGTCCCGGTTGCTTTTTGGGGGAACAACTACTAGGGAGGGAGCCAGAGCACTACCTGTCACCCGAGCCTGGTACCGCTCCTCACTGGCTGGCTGCTGTTCCTCTCACCAGTTCAGGGTTACCTGAGGTAACTATTCTCCTACTCCAACTTTCCTTCCGAGTTACCCTTTGTGGTGGCTTTCCTCCTGCACCCTGTGTGTACTTTACAGGCCTTGTTCTTCTGATATGCCACGTACTACCATGCGCCCATTTAAAAAAACTTCAGACCAGGCTTAACAACAGTTAAAATTTTACTTGAAGGCTGCAACAGTACATTCCTTGAACATAGTCCCTAACTAACTATTTCTCATCTGCCCAGGCATATCTTTGCAGGTAGAAGTCCATTAGGGTCCCTTAGAGTGGTGGTGATCGAGGGTTGCTCTGGGTCACATCTTCTTTTGGACTGGACCTTCTTCTCTTTCCCATGCAGTCCCGTTCACTCTCTGAGCCCAGCCTTCTTCCTGATTTATAGGCTGAAAAAAGTGAAGGGTAGAAACAAAAAATCCAGAAAACGGGCAGACACAATATTAATCCTTCCCCACCTGGGCAGCCCGTACTCCCTAACCAGCAGCAAGCAACCAAGTAGGCACCTGCCTACGTACATGCTTCTCTTTAAAAAATCCTAATGGAAAATTATTGCTCTTTTTTTATGCTATGGTTTGGATTGTTATTTCTTCCAAGTGGAGTACAATAAAGCCGGCCAACAATAGTACTAGCCCACATCCATGTGGGTGTATTCTACAACCTGCCATCCTTCCTGAGGGCCAATTACAAATATAATTTATGCCCTTGGTTGAATGTCAGTTTAACAGGAAGTCATTTACAAAGTGATTTGTGTTACGAAAATGAATCAACATATCTTTTCCATGGGTGTCAGAGTATGTACGGTGAGGAAAGTAATCAAGATAATTGCGGACTGTTCTGATGACTGTGTTCTATCAGTACATAACCTTGAGGTGTCCTTGCCAGCTTACAGATTGGATCACCAAGTTCAGTGCATGTGGAAATAAAGGCAGTCACAAACTGGGGGACACTTTGTACCTTTTAAAGGCCTCTTCCTTCCACTTCTCGAAAACATATTAAATCTACAAAATCACTAAACTGATATATAATTATTTATTCTGCTTCTAACATTATTTTTTCGTTATAGCTAAATATTACTATGTACTGATAAAAACGACTTATTAATAAAAACTGAACTAAGCACTATTTGGTGTATCCGGAGAGGCTGTCCTTAGTAAACAGTGTATTCCGAGAGGTTAATTGAGTTTATGAGTCATCAACAGGCATATTCATATTCAAATGCTGAAGGTGGACAGGTGGAGTGGTGCTGTCACACTCTCCACCTCGCCCAATCACAGAATGCTATGTATTAATTCTGAAAATGCAGAGCATTCTCTAAATGGCGCCCATACCTTTTTTTTCCAGTGGGGCCATGTGATCCAGCAGCTCCGGTTGTGTAAGGGGGCATTCGACAACTGGTGTGAATTCCCAGACATCACCCATAGGTTCTCATGGCCCAGCCGTTGTCAGTGCTCCCTCCCCCACCCTGCAGTAGCTGCTCTCTGACACAGGGAAGCTGCTGAATCACTTAACCAAACCACAGTGGATTAAAAAAAAGTATGTACACAGATCTTATTTTTTTTTTTTTTAAATACAGGCAATCAGGATAGGTAGGAGGAGGTGAGAGGGAACATGTGTAAGAATAGTTAAAACTAGCCTTTTCTTTAACTTTAATGCAGAATTCCAGGAATTGCAATTTTTACACAATTGCAGCTCAGGCCAATGTACTGTAATGCCCCGTACACACGGTCGGATTTTCCGACGGAAAATGTGTGATAGGAACTTGTTGTCGGAAATTCCGACCGTGTGTAGGCTCCATCACACATTTTCCATCGGATTTTCCGACACACAAAGTTTGAGAGCAGGCTATAAAATTTTCCGACAACAAAATCCGTTGTCGGAATTTCCGATCGTGTGTACACAAATCCCATGCACAAAGTGCCACGCATGCTCAGAATAAATAAAGAGATCAAAGCTATTGGCTACTGCCCCGTTTATAGTCCCGACGTACGTGTTTTACGTCACTGCATTCAGAATGATCGGATTTTCCGACAAGTTTGTGTGACCGTGTGTATGCAAGACAAGTTTGAGCCAACATCCGTCGGAAAAAATCCTAGGATTTTGTGGTCGGAATGTCCGATCAATGTCTGACCGTGTGTACAGGGCATTCGTATGTATTTGCTATACCAGAGATAGAAGAACAAAAACAAAGTATAGGACTTTAACAGTTGCCAGCTATAATCCCAAGTATGAAAAAAGGAGTACTTATGTTACAAAAAAATATCAAAATGTATTTAACAACATAGTTAAAACCTCATAAAAACATATCAAAAGTAGGTGCAAACAAATGAGTGTAACATTCCCCCTTAGGTAGGATAGCTAAGGTGTGTACATATACAAAAAGACCTGTCTCAATGGCCCACTCCAATTCAGATTGTGGTAGTAAGAAAAAAGGATAAGAATTATTCCTCCATATGCAGGGCCAGATGTAGGGATCAATGTACCATCAATAATAGTGATCATTACGCGTTTCGCCAGAGGCTTCTTCAGGGAATCCTATTGGTATTATATATCAAGCAAAGATGAGAACCATGGAGTATCTGGTCCACAACACCAGGGGAAAGGGGGTCTCACACATCCAGCTCAGGATGGGGGGAGAACATGCATTCTGATTCATAGTTCAGAAACCGCTGTACAATTCTAAAGGGACAAATTGTCCTATATACAGTTGTTCTCTCGTGGTCCTTAAAAAGAAAGAATTCTCTCATCCCAGTCCTGACTGTACCCTCCGTTCACTCACTGTAAATGAGACAAGGCGCAGTATCAAAACCATGAATCAGGAGCCTACCTATCATGCTAACTGATCCCTGGATGGTGCAGGATCTGGAAGCTCATGGAGATCATTGTGGTAGCAGTGCCTACTCCAGTGATTTCCAGCTTCTAGAGGGATCCCACAGCTATGGCAGATACATATTTACATTGGCCCAAGCAGGACCATTATAACTAAAATAACCATACCAGGAATTCAGCTTTAACATTGTTTTTTTTTTTTTAAACCTTCACATACCCACCTGGTGAATAGGAAGTGGGTCCCAGGGGCCTTTACCCAATCTCCAGGGGAAGCTATGACAATCTGGTGCCTTCCCATGAAAGGGGGCAAGTAGTGTGCACATGACTGATGTATGGCCATATATGGTCAAATAATTGTATATTGCATTTTCACAATCTACAATTCTTCTTTTTTTATGGCGTTATTCTGACAAGTTCAGCTAAATGGATCACAACGCACAGCCTTGTTAACACAACACATCCATAACACATCAGAAACTTTTAATTCCTCTTTGAAAATAAATAAGCAGTACCTCAGAGAATTAGGTGACCTATGCATTCAAAGAGCTGAAATCTGCCATTGGAACCCACAGAATGACCTCTGCTCCAAGGCTGCAATAATTCCCCAACTGTAAATGACTTGACAAGCAAAGTGCTGAAATTAGATTAAATTTTTAATCATAGAGGCTTCTTTAGAGTAAAACTTAATTGTGTTAAATCATATTTGTCTGGGATCAATAATTTAGTTCACGTACCCGTCCTCATTTCTTTGTGAAAATGTTGCTTATGTATGTTTGTTCTGTGACAGCTCTGATACATTTTTAATGAAACCTAAAGCCATATGCATTATTAAGATCTTATTCATAATCAAAACTATCTTTGTTGTTAAAGCAATAAAAAAAAACATACTAGTGAATATTCATGTGGATGCAGAAAAACTAAAGTAAACCCTAGCAGGGTCTGTGGCAGAGAAATGCTGGTGGTCCTGGGTTTGCTGGTGGTCCTATGACCCCAAGCTGCTTCCATCAATAATGTACAAGAATGAAGAAACAGAGATTCCATTTATTTCCAATGTTAGAAAGGCCAAGACAGTAAGGAGAGGGCTTAATATGAATTATTTTAGTAGAATGAGTGTAAAGCTGCTTTCTAGTAGTACCCTGAGAAGCTTAAATTGACAATTTGCTTCATATGGTCCCCATACTCTTTTAAAACCATGTAAATGAGTTTATTGTTAGCATACTGTTTATACAGACAAAGGTGCAACAACGATTCTCATATATTATACTATGCTTAGTAGTTATGCCATTAGGTGGTAGTGTTGTGTACAGGCCTGGACTGGGACAAAAAAATAGGCCCAGGCATTTTAGAGTAAGCAGACTATTTTTTTTTTTATAACCACTTCAGACCCACGCTATAGCCGAAAGACTACAACCCCCCCCCCCAACCCCCTGCGCTCCCTGGGGTGCATACAGCGCCCTTCTGTGATCGCTGTGTGCTTTGAAAACAGTTGAGCACAGATTGCGGTAAAGGGCCAATCTCAGCAACCCTTTACCATGTGATCAGCTGTATCCAATCAGCTGATCACATGTAAACAAACTTGCCGGTTATCAGCATTCCTTTTGTCACCGGCTGTCTGCTGTCACAGCGGAGGAGAGAAGAGCCAGTATCCAGTAAGTGTGACAGAGTTGATAAGGTTGGAAATAATAGGTTGGAGTTCTACTTAAGTTGTTTTCCATTTTTCTGTATAATGTGTGCGTGTCAGTTGTAAGACGTAGCTTAAGTCTTTCCAGATGTGTCCAGCGTCATGTATGTTGAAATTATACTGCTTGTTACCTTATATGGAAATTTGATGAAATATGCGATCCTGTAACCAGTCTATAAAAAGCCCCAATAAAGAGCCGACAGGTTCAGTTGACAGTACGGGTCCTTTAAGGCTCAGAGCTGATATACAGATACTCCTGATTCTGTGTCTTACTTCCTTAATAGAGCTAAATTTGGCAAAGCAATATAAACTAGAAGCAGTTAAGTTGAAAACTGCATCTAACAATTCTGGCGCCCGGAAGTAGGGACACACCGATGATACTTCAAGAGGTGGATGAATTGGACTGACGGAACAAAAGGACAGGCATTCCGGGAACCACAGATTGAAAACCTGGCCAGGTAAGAAAAAGCTTTATTTTTCTTATATTCTGTGCTCCCCTGATTTGTGCCTATCCGTTCTGTCAGTTACGGTTCTCCTGGTTTTAAAACACCAGCCTCTGTAGTGGTGAGTCTAGAATTACTGCATATTTTGGTTTATATTGCTGGAATTATTTGTTGTTTGTTGTCTGTCTGTCTTGTTGAGAAAGTGAATGAGCCTTGCCAAGGTTGGTATGAATTGAAAGAATATCATCCCAATGAGCAACAGAATGCGCCTGTACCTCACATGATGAGTTTGGGGGTCTGACGCTTAAGTTTGATATTCAATTTAATTCATAAACCATAGATGGGTTGAAAGTATAAGCCCTGTCTGCTCCATAAAGCAGGGATAAGAGTGTATGAGAGGGATCCCAGATACGGGGGGAATGAGGTCTCCATAAAGCCCGGAGATCTAGTCGGATACTTGGTCACTTATAGGAATGCTTGTATATGTTGTAGCTGTCAGTCTGGTCATAATATTTGTCAGTTGGCTAGCATATAAAGTAATTCGATTTCAGAAATCTCATCCTGGAGAGGTTTTTAGTATTCTGGCACCCTAGGAGGAAGGCAACGAGGAACTAGTGTAGCTTTTTTAGTATTTAGTACTGTACACTAAGTGTCCCACACGCTACCTAGGCACGGACTGTCAGAATGGGCCAGCAGAACACGAAACCCCGTCAGGGAATTGTGGCGCATTATACGGTGCCACAGATAATTAAAAACATCTATGGGAAAGATGAAGCGCGGGACTTAAAGGATGTCCTTCGTAAATTTAAGGTGAAAGGAGCAGCGGGTTTAGACCCGGATGTATGGAGTGAAATAAAAAGGGACAGACAAGGAGAGGTGTTAGAGAAGCAATGGATGCGTCAGGTTCAATGCTTAATTAAGGTCTCAAATAGAGCAAAAGAAGAGGGGTGGAAATATAATCCAGATTGTGATGGTTGGGATATGAAAGATAGAAGAACAAAAAATGTTGAAATTTTAAATAATCTTAGTTCAACCATCCCACCCCCATACACTGACATAGAGCAAAATTTGCATAAGCCAGGGTTATATCCTGTACTTGAGGGGAGAGGATGGGTTTGTCAGGTTTGTGGAACCCAGAATCCAGAATGGGCAATAGAATGTGTGCATTGTGGGGCACAAAAACCTCATTCAGAAACTGTAGCCCCCGTACGCACTGATACACGCATTGTACAGGTAAATAATCCAGAATTTGGACAAGTAACCCATCCACACGCCCCACCTACTATTACTCGTAGGATGCAAATAAGGACTTGGAAGCCTTGGTCAGCAGACACCCTTATGGCATTAATACAGAGCGCCCCAGAACCCGGTAGCAAAGCCAGCTGCTTTCTGTAGATTTGTGACACAGTTAATGAATACACATGAAGCAACCTGGCAGGATGGGGAGGATTTATGTAGACATAAAATGACTCTGACCCTGTTTAACCAGTTTATGACTGAAATAGGTCCGCACCGACCTGCAGACCGAGCTGACAGGGATGGCAATCTAGAGGCAGGACATGTCAGACACATAGACTCAAGGGCCCCTTTTATTGTTAGATTAGAAGCTTTCTGTCAGGCAAAACAACAGGAGAGGGGGTCAATATCACCCATGAAACAAATGCCAGGACAGACTGTATCGGAATTTTACTTATCTATGGAAAGTATGATGGCAGATGAGGGATTGGATTTGGCTCTGCCAGTCACGATCCGAGCCTTCAATAGACAGTTTATGGAAGGATTAAATCCACAGATAAGTGAAAGACTGAAAGCCTGCACACCAGAGTGGAGGGCAATTAGAGATAGAGGGTCGTTGTTACAGAAGGCACAAGGCATAGAGGCGGACTTAGCAGAAACCAAAGGGAGGAAACATCATGCAATCAATGCGATTGTGGGTCCCCAAGAGCAAGGTAGAGGTTCCTCTCGCAAACCCCTTACCTGTTACTACTGTAACAAGATTGGTCACATCAGACGCCACTGAAGGAAAAGAATAAGGGATGAAGGAGATGAAGGTGTTGATTCTCCAGTTAATCAGAGAAGAAACCAGCCCAGGGGCAACAACAATAATGGTGACATAAGGCGACAGGGAGATGATCCACGGGCATGACTCGCCCCGGTTTTAGAAAGATCCAAAACAAAGATGCTTAAGACCACTATAACGGTTGGTAATAAGAAAATTTCTTGTTTAGTTGACACAGGAGCTTCACGCTCGTTACTTTCTGATTCTGAACTACTCCCTGAGCAAGAATCACCTGACACTATATTGATAACTGGATATGATGGCATTTTAGCCGACGCCCCGCTGACAAAACCTCTAAAATTTAAAATAGGGAACCACATGTTCCTTTCACGTTTTCTGGTATCTAGAGGAGCCCCCACTAATTTGCTAGGAGCTGACATTTTGCAGAAAATAGGAGCTAACATTACCTATCACCCAGATGGTACTGTCACCTTAGCTATAGGGGATAATCAAGAACACATGGAGATGTGTAACCTGATACAATACCTGGAGGAGGAATCGGAACTGTCCGGTCCATCTCCTCCAGATTTGGATCAGATCTTGTCATCCCTTCCGGAAGAACTATGGGAGAAACATCCAGCTGATGTTGGACTTTTGCCCATACCTCCGGTTACCCTACAGCTGATTCCAGGAGCCGTGCTTCCCCAACAAAAACAGTATCCACTCAGTGCACCCCAAGAGGCGGCCATAGAAATGCAGGTCCAATCTTTGTTAAAAAGTGGAGCTCTAAAAGAGGTAAAATCACCGGCGAATACTCCTTTGTATCTGGTTAAAAAGAAAACAGTAGCCGGTAGTCCGGTTAAGTACAGAATGGTCCAAGACCTCAGAGCAGTCAACAAAATACTAGCCCCGATGACACCTTTAGTACCCAATCCACATACGTTATTGTCACAAATACCATCAACCAGTATGTACTTTACGGTTATAGATTTGGCCAACGCTTTCTTTTCCGTCCCGCTTGCGGAAGAATGCCAACCGTGGTTCGCATTTTCCCTCAAAAATCGACAACTAACCTGGACACGCCTACCTCAGGGTATGGCGCATTCACCTACCTTGTATTCGCAAGCATTGCAAACGGTGTTGGGAGAATGGGTACCACCAGATTCCTGTGTGTTGTTACAATATGTGGATGATTTATTGTTATGCTGCCCGGACAAGGAAACTTGTTTGGCTACCACCCTTAATTTGTTGCGATTTTTGACAGAAAAAGGTTGCAAGGTTAATAAGAAAAAGTTGCAAGTGTGTCAGAAAAAAGTTATCTTTTTGGGACATTGTATATCACAGGGTACAGGACATCTCACTGAGGAGAGGGTTCAAGTGATAAAGGGAATGTTACCCCCACGGAATTTCAAACAATTGCGTATGTTTTTAGGCATTGTGTCATATTGTAGACAATGGATACCACACGCTAGCGCTTTGATGCAGCCATTATACGATTGTTTGAAAATTGTACCGTATATGCTTACAGAAGTAGCTTATGAGTCGTTTGTCACTTTGAAAAGGTTATTGATTTCTGCCCCGGCTATTGGTATTCCAGATTACACCAAGACATTTCATTTGTACATTGCTGAAATCACTGGACACGCCACAGGTGTTTTGACACAGGCACATGTAAAACAAAGACCCGTTGCTTACTTTTCAGCAGCATTAGATCCAGTGTCCAGAGGTTCACCGTCCTGTGTACGGGCGGTAGCAGCGGTGTCGATAATCCTAGATAAGTCATCAGAGATTGTTCTAGACAATCCAGTTGTAGTGCACACTACACATGACATACATGCAATCTTGTCTCAAGTACAGCCCAAACACATTTCAATGGCTAGGCAATTAAGGTTACAGTGTACTTTACTTTTACCTCCAAATGTCACTTTTCAGCGCTGTACAACCTTAAATTTGGCCACCTTTTTGCCTCTTCAGTCACAAGATTTGGCAAGGGGGAATAATAGTGCTAATAAGGAAGGAGATGAGGAAACTGACACCCTTCTGTTTAAAGAGATAGATGAGCACAATTGTTTTCAGCTCATGGAACAGGAGACAATGGGATTCCCACATGTTACAGATACACCAATCTTAAATGCTGAGCACACTTTGTACATAGATGGTAGTAGGTTTGCTGATGACAAGGGTAAATATCACACAGGGTATGCTGTAGTGACTGATACACAGGTGATTGAAGCACAGCCCTTACCAGCCCACATGTCAGCACAAGAAGCAGAATTAAAAGCTTTAGAACAAGCCCTAGAATACTTAAAAGGACGAGAAGGGAATATTTACACTGACTCTGCCTACGCTTATGGTGTAGCGCATGATTATGGCCACATATGGAGGGCTAGAGGTTATCTGACAGCAGCAGGTACACCTGTAAAACATGGAGAAGGGATTAAGAGAGTCCTGAACAATCTTCAAAAGGTTAAACGAGTGGCCATTATGAAGATAGCGGCACACACGAGCGCAAAAACAATTGAGGCAAAAGGAAATGCATTTGCAGATTTGACTGCAAAACAGGCAGCTCTAGGGGAAGGAAGCCCTGAGACCTTAGCAGCGGTAGAGGTGAGTATCCCAGAACCAACATGGCAGCAGCTGAGTAAATTACAGGAGCAAGCAGGGGAGAGCGAGAAAGATAAGTGGATCAGGATGGGAGCAGCACCAGACCTTGACAATGTATGGAGGGAAGGAGGCAAAGTATGCCTACCTGCCTCTCTGTACCCAGCAATGGCAGCGGCAGTTCACCTACCCACACACGTCAGTTCCAATTCCATGTATAGGATTGTGAACCAAGGATGGCTCGCCCCTGGATTCAGTAGTACTGCAAGAAACTACTGTGCAGCCTGCCAAATCTGTCTCCTGAATAACCCAGGACAGAGAGTAAAAACCCCACGAAAAACACCAGGTTCGGGCCCAATACCCCTTCCAGAGACTGCAAATTGACTACATACAAATGCCTAAGAGCGGCCCCTTTGAATTTGTCCTCGTGTGTATCGATTTATTCTCAGGTTGGCCCGAAAGCTATCCAGTAAAATCAGCCACAGCAAAAGCCACAGCCAAGAAACTGATCACTGAGTTAATACCTAGGTTTGGTCTTCCTGAAACCATAGAATCAGATAGGGGGACACACTTTACAGGAGAAATCATGCAGAATGTGATGACCATGTTAGGGGTTCAACAAAGTTTCCACACCCCTTATCATCCACAGAGTTCAGGATCAGTGGAAAGAGTAAATGGGACAATAAAGTTGAAAATACAAAAAGCTATGCAAGAGTTAAACAAGCCATGGCCAGAATGCCTGCCTTTGGCTTTGTTCTCTATAAGATACACTCCAACAGGGAAAACAGGATTGTCCCCATATGAAATACTTTTTGGGAATGCACCTAGATTAGGTCTATACTTTCCACAGAGTATGCAATTGCAATGTGATAGTTTGACTGCATATGTGATACAATTACAACAACATCTAACTAAGATCCACAAAAGTGTGTATTCTTCTCTTCCAGACCCTAACTCAATAGCAGGTACACATACACTGCTACCAGGAGATTATGTATATGTTAAGAAACACACCAGAAAGACATTGGAACCTAGATTTGAAGGTCCTTATCAAGTGCTTTTCACCACAGCCACTTCAGTGAAATTGGAAGGAAAAGCAGCCTGGATCCACGCATCACACTGCAAAAAGAGTCTTGAACCGAGAGAAACAGAATGAAGATCCTTCTAACTATGATAATAGTGCTTGAATGTTTTCAAATGTTTGTTTATACATGAACTCCGGGTATCAATGTAACAGTTCATGAAAATAGTACTGATCTTAGATGGGTAAATCAGGATAAGAGTATAACACAATATCCTTACTACAAATGGTATACGGTAGGAAACTTCACGGTGTCAGGACTGGAGGGTCCTTTTTATATGATGCAGAATATGGAATCACCAGTAGTGTGGATAAAAGCTAAATCACAAGCACAAGTAAACATAACTTTCCATTGGAGGGACAATTTAACATGGCCCTTTAATAACACACCACATAAATGTCATAAGTTAGGTCCATCTGAAACATGGAGAGAAGTAAAAGACAAATTACTACAGTTACTTAGAACTCCGAATTCAAAAGAATACGAGATAGCACAGAAGGGAAAAGGTCCTAGACCAGCAAGGGGAAGTGGGCAATTCAATCTAATAGGTCCTCTTAGTACCAATCAATCTGCAACTTATATTTGTACAGCATGGTATTTTGTACCAGTAAGGAAATGGGAAAACACAACAGGAGGATATATACAATGGCAACATTATGGTTTCAATATAAAAATAGAAGACGCTCTACCCACCATCTTCGAATCCTCTGTATTAACTCCTATTCCTAGATCTTGCATAAATGTTTCGGTATCACAACAGAAAACAAAAATCAAATTTAATGTAACTTTTCCCCAGCTACCAGAATGTAGGTATCGCCGAGAATGGTATGATACAGTTCTGGGAGCTGCAGGAACTGGAATGGGAATAATGAATGGGATACAGATGGAAATGATACAAAATAAGTGGAACCATGCAGGAAGTCACATAGCTGATAGTTTAATAATTACAAGCAAATGGTTACCTACAACATTCGAAACACAAATTAGCCAGGTACAATTAACTAAATATCTCAATATTATGGTTAATCACACAGCACTAGCCAGTCTGGAGTTGTGGAAAGAAAATCAGGAGTTCATAAACATTACTCAATGTGCTTTTTCTACACTATCTTATCACATTCAAATTAATAGAGCTCGAGATGAGCTACGATTAGGGAATTATCGCACTTGGATGAACTATTTCAAGGGTTTAAATTTAGAAAGTACATGGTTTGAAGTACCAGGAAAAGAAGTTGAATGTGAGGAAAGATGGTGTGCTGGAAGGTTTGATGTATACAAAGTGGAGGAGGTCCAGGTAATGTGTAAGTTAATAGTGATGCCACTCCTGATAGGAAAGGATCTACCTGAATTTTGGTATCCTGAGATTTATGGACACTATGTAGATACACAAAACATGACTCATGATCTAAGTCTATGTGTTAAAACTAATAAGGGAATAGTCTGTGGAAGAAGTTCTCCAGTCTATGAACCTTGCTTATTGAAACATCAATCTAACATATGTAAGTTTCAGAGATTACCAGCAGGTGTAGGAAACAGATTTATGGAGATAGGACCACAACATATTTGTTTAGTCACAAATGATCAGGAAACTATGGAAAGTTTAAATAAAACGGCCCCTTTTTCAGGATGCGTAAAGAATGTTAAAATGATTAAATGGCAAAATGACACTTTCCTTTTTGAACCAGATGCACATAGAATATTTAATCTAGAATGGACGGTAGATAATCTTACTGATACTACTCCTTTTATAATATCATTAGAGCCCTTACAGCAAATCTTAAATGAGTCCGAAATACTTAGAAAACACATAGAGACACAAGAATATACCCTTCAAAATAATCTAATATCTGCGGTTATAGATAAAGGGAAATTAATACATTTATCCTCACAAATAAGAGATGAAACAACACATCATTGGTATGATGTATTTGCTGGATGGTCACCCACTGCTACGGCAATTTTTAATTGGATGCTCAATCCGATACTTATTCTAATTTTAGTTTTTGTACTGCTTACCGTGATAAACTGTTGCTTATATAGGAAGATTAAGGCACGAACAGACAGAATGGAAAGAGAAAGGTATTAGGAACTCTAATGACAAAAAGGGTAATTTGACATCACCCCTTTTCTATTCTCTTTGCTTATCCCTTTCATGACTAAGCCTATTTTTGAAATTTGGTGTTTACAAGTTAAAATCCGTATTTTTTGCTAGAAAATTACTTAGAACCCCCAAACATTATATATATTTTTTTAGAAGAGAGTCTAAAGAATAAAATGGCGATTGTTGCAATATTTTTTATCACACGGTATTTGTGCAGCGGTGTTTTAAACGCAAATTTTTGGAAAAGTGACACTTTCATGAATTTTAAAAAATCCAAACAGTAAAGTTACCCCAATTTTTTTGTATAATGTGAAAGATGATGTTACACCGAGTAAATAGATACCAAACATGTCACCCTTTATAATTGCACGCACTCGTGGAATGGCGACGAACTACGGTACCTATGAATTTCCATAGGCGACGCTTTAAAAAAATTTTACGGTTACCAGGTTTGAGCTACAGAGGAGGTCTAGGGCTAGAATTATTGCTCTCGCTCTGACGATCGCGGCGATACCTCACATGTGTGGTTTGAACACCGTTTACATATGCGGGCGCGACTTCCGTATGCGTTTTCTTCGCTGCGCGAGCTCGCGGGGACGGGGGCGCTTTAAAAATTATTTTTTTTTTTTTTATTTATTTATTTTATTTATTTTTGTACTTTTATAAATTGTGTTTAAAAATTTTTTTTTTTTTTTACTTTTATTGCTGTCACAAGCAATGTAAACATCCCTTGTGACAGTAATATGTGGTGACAGGTACTCTTTATGGAGGGATGGGGGGTCTAAAAGACCCCCCATCCCTCCTTTACACTTCAAAGTATTCAGATCGCCAAAAACGGCGATTCTGAATACTGTGTACTTTTTTAAATTCGGCGCCATTGGCAGCCGAGTAAACGGGAAGTGACGTCATGACGTCGCTTCCGCGTTTACAATTAGAAGGCTGGAACGAAGCCGCTCACAGCTTCGTTCCAGCCCGCCCCCAGCCGCCGGAGATTCCCGAATGGACACCGGGCCTCCCGATCGCACGGGAGGCCCGGTAACAGCGGCGGGAGGCGGCGGGAGGGGGGGGATGTCCCCTCCCGCTCCTCCGGTATAACAGCCGAGCGGCTTTTAGCCGCATCGGTTGTTATATTCGGGTAGCCGATCGCCCGCTGAAAACAACGGTACCGGGATGATGCCTGCAGCTGCGGGCATCATCCCGGTATAACCCCGGAAAGCCGAAGACGCATATGTGCGTTCGGTCGGCGGGAAGGGGTTAAAAGATGCAGGTATGGATTTGAGGGATGAGGGTAAATAAAGAAGACTTATCCTCCTCTGACAACCCGCGGTCAGGGATAGCACTCTTTGAAGTATCGGTTGTTCACTTGTTTGCAAGGACCCAGAATCGTGGAGGGGATGATGTCAAAGGGGGAAATTGATAAGGTTGGAAATAATAGGTTGGAGTTCTACTTAAGTTGTTTTCCATTTTTCTGTATAATGTGTGCGTGTCAGTTGTAAGACGTAGCTTAAGTCTTTCCAGATGTGTCCAGCGTCATGTATGTTGAAATTATACTGCTTGTTACCTTTATGGAAATTTGCTGAAATATGCGATCCTGTAACCAGTCTATAAAAAGCCCCAATAAAGAGCCGACAGGTTCAGTTGACAGTACGGGACCTTTAAGGCTCGGAGCTGATATACAGATACTCCTGATTCTGTGTCTTACTTCTTTAATAGAGCTAAATTTGGCAAAGCAATATAAACTAGAAGCAGTTAAGTTGAAAACTGCATCTAACAGAGTACATCAATGCCCTGATTATCAGTGCAGCCCTATTAGTGCCAATCAATGCCCACCAGTGCCGCTTATCAGTGTCTACCAGTGCTGCCCATCAGTGTAGCTTATCAGGCCCCCCCCCAATGCAATTTAGCTCTCCACCCCAACATCCCGGTGCAAGCCTGACATCTCTGCTACATCACTTATGCCGCGTACACACGAGCGGACTTTACGGCAGACTTTGCCCGGCGGGCTGGATTTTGTCAGACAATTCGATCATGTGTGGGCTCCAGCGGACTTTGTTTTCTCAAAAGTTGGACGGACTTAGATTTGAAACATGTTTTAAATCAATCCGTCGAAATCGAATCCGGTCGAAAAGTCCGCTCGTCTGTATGCTAGTTCGACGGACAAAAAGCCACGCTAGGGCAGCTATTGGCTACTGGCAATGAACTTCCTTGTTTTAGTCCGGTCGTACGTCATCACGTACGAATTCGACGGACTTTAGTGGATTGTGTGTAGGCAAGTCCGTTCATTCAGAAAGTCCGCCGTAAAGTCCGTCGAAAAGTCCGCTGGGCAAAGTCTGCCGTAAAGTCCGACCATGTGTACGCGGCATTAAAGGCACAGGGGAACGTGATCTCCAACAAACCCCCAGAGTGGGGAGGGTCACTGCTCTCTCTGCACCGGTGGGACCACTATGGTGCCTGTGCTGAGCAGGCCTGTGAGGGCAGGGGGAAAGTCCTAAGCCTTGTGTAAGCTCTGACACAAACCGACATAAAGCTTGCGAGGGGCGACTCAACTTACCCATAATATATTCCATTGGCTGCATGTTGTGTGATAGGGAGGAGGGCGTTAAACACATATTGTGGCTCATCACTTCTGATTGGGTTAAGCTGGCCATACACTAGGAGAATTGCCTTCTACATTTTTCACTTTAAGAACATTGGTTCAATTTTCTGTTAGTGAGGGGTCAGATAGACATTTGTCTTTGACCACAGTAACCAGAAAATTCTGAGGAGCAGAATGGAATATTTTTCTCAGATGAATTCTCGGATGAATTTATAACAGTGTATGTGGTTTTCGTTCTGGAACTGACAGTAATTCCAAAATTGAATGTTAACCACTTGCTTACGGGGCACTTGTACCCCCTTCCTGCCCAGGCCAATTTTCAGCTTTCAGAGCTGTTGCATTTTCAATGACAATTGTGCGGTCATGCACTGTACCCAAAAAAAATGTCATCAATTTTTTTCACACAAATAGAGTTTTCTTTTGGTGATATTGAATCACCACTGGGTGATTAAGAAACAAAAAAAGATTGAACATTTTGAAAACATTTTTTTTTTCATAGTTTGTTATAAAACTTTGCAAACAGGTAATCTTTATCCTTCACTGATGTGCACTGATGAGGCTTCACTGATGGGCACTGATAGGCACTGATGAGGTGGCACTGATGAGGCAGAACTGATGGGCACTGGTAGGTGGCACTGGTAAGGCGGCACTGGTGGACACTGATGAGAAAGCACTGATAGGCTCTGATAGGTAGCACTTAAAGGGCACTGAGAGGTGCCACTGATGGGCACTGATAAGAAGCACTGATAGGTGGCACTGATGGGCGCCGATAGGCAGCACTGATGGACACTGGTAGGCGGCACTAATAGGTGACACTGATGAGGCACTGATAGGTGGCACTGGTGGGCACTGATGGGCACTGATTAGCAGCACTAGTGGACACTGATAGGTTGCACTGGTTGGCACTGATTAGTGACACTGGTCGGTACAGATTGGGACTGATGTCCCCTGGTAGGCGGCACTAATAGGTGACACTGATGAGGCACTGATAGGTGGCACTGGTGGGCACTGATGGGCACTGATTAGCAGCACTAGTGGACACTGATAGGTGGCACTGGTTGGCATTGATTAGTGACACTGGTGGGTACAGATTGGGACTGATGTCATATAGTTACATAGTAGGTGAGGTTGAAAAAAGACACAAGTCCATCAAGTCCAACCTATGTGTGTGATTATGTGTCAGTATTACCTTACATATCCCTGTATGTTGCGGTCATTCAGGTGATTATCTAATAGTTTCTTGAAGCTATCAATGCTCCCCGCTGAGACCACCGCCTGTGGAAGGGAATTCCACATCCTTACCGCTCTTACAGTAAAGAACCCTCTACGTAGTTTAAGGTTAAACCTCTTTTCTTCTAATTGTAATGAGTGGCCCCGAGTCTTATTAAACTCTCTTCTGCGAAAAAGTTTTATCCCTATTGTGGGGTCACCAGTACAGTATTTGTAAATTGAAATCATATCCACTCTCAAGCGTCTCTTCTCCAGAGAGAATAAGTTCAACGCTCGCAACCTTTCCTCATAACTAAGATCCTCCAGACCCTTTATTAGATTTGTTGCCCTTCTTTGTACTCGCTCCATTTCCAGTACATCCTTCCTGAGGACTTGTGCCCAGAACTGGACAGCATACTCCAGGTGCGGCCGGACCAGAGTCTTGTAGAGCGGGAGAATTATCGTTTTATCTCTGGAGTTGATCCCCCTTTTAATACATGCCAATATTCTGTTTGCCTTATTAGCAGCAGCTTGGCATTGCATGCCATTGCTGAGCCTATCATCTACTAGGACCCCCAGGTCCTTTTCCATCCTAGATTCCCCCAGAGGTTCTCCCCCCAGTGTATAGATTGCATTCATATTTTTGCCACCCAAATGCATTATTTTACATTTTTCTACATTGAACCTCATTTGCCATGTAGTCACCCACCCCATTAATTTGTTCAGGTCTTTTTGCAAGGTTTCCACATCCTGCGGAGAAGTTATTGCCCTGCTTAGCTTAGTATCGTCTGCAAATACAGAGATTGAAGTGTTTATCCCATCCTCCAGGTCGTTTATAAACAAATTAAATAGGATTGGTCCCAGCACAGAACCCTGGGGAACCCCACTACCCACCCCTGACTATTCTGAGTACTCCCCATTTATCACCACCCTCTGAACACGCCCTTGTAGCCAGTTTTCAATCCAGGTACTCACCCTATGGTCCATGCCAATGGACCCTATTTTGTACAGTAAACTTTAAGGGAACTGTGTCAAATGCTTTTGCAAAATCCAGATACACCACGTCTACGGGCCTTCCTTTATCTAGATGGCAACTCACCTCCTCATAGAAGGTTAATAGATTGGTTTGGCAAGAATGATTCTTCATGAATCCATGCTGATTACTGCTAATGATATTGTTCTTATTACTAAAATCTTGTATATAGTCCCTTATCACCCCCTCCAAGATTTTACATACTATTGATGTTCGGCTAACTGGTCTGTAATTCCCAAGGATGTATTTTGGGCCCTTTTTAAATATTGGTGCTACATTGGCTTTTCTCCAATCAGCTGGTACCATTCCAGTCAATAGACTGTCTGTAAAAATTAGGAACAACGGTTTGGCAATCACCTGACTGAGTTCCCTAAGTACCCTCGGATGCAAGCCATCTGGTCCCGGTGATTTATTAATGTTAAGTTTCTCAAGTCTAATTTTAATTCCGTCCTCTGTTAACCATGTAGGTGCTTCCTGTGATGTGTCATGAGGATAAACACTGCAGTTTTGGTTACTGAAGCCCCCCGATTCACTTGTGAAGACTGAGGAGAAGAATAAATTCAATACCTTTGCCATCTCCCCATCCTTTGTAACCAGATGTCCTTCCTCATTCTTTATGAGGCCAATATGGTCTGTCCTCCCTTTTTTACTGTTTACATACTTAAAGAATTTCTTGGGATTTTTTTTGCTCTCCTCCGCTATGTGTCTTTCATGTTCTATCTTAGCCGTCCTAATTGCACCCTTACATTTCTTATTGCATTCTTTATAAAGTCTGAATGCTGAGGATGATCCCTCAACCTTGTATTTTTTGAAGGCCTTCTCCTTTGCTTTTATATGCATTTTTACATTGGAGTTAAGCCATCCAGGATTTTTGTTCGCTCTTTTAAATTTATTACCCAATGGGATACATTGGCTAATGCCCTTATTTAATATGCTCTTAAAGCAAACCCATCTCTCCTCCGTATTCTTTGTTCCTAATATTTTATCCCAATTTATGCCTTTTAGCAAGGTTTGTAGTTTAGGGAAGTTGGCTCTTTTGAGATTCAGTGTCTTTGTATTCCCTTTATGTTTCCTATTTGTGTGATTTATACTGAAACTAATTGACCTGTGATCGCTGTTACCTAAATTGCCCCGTATTTCCACATCTGTGATCAGGTCTGTATTGTTGGTAATCAGTAGATCCAGTAATGTTTTATTTCTAGTTGGTGCTTCTACCATCTGACCCATAAAATTGTCCTGCAAGACATTAAGGAACTGGCGAGCCTTAACCACTTGACGACCGCCTCACGCCGATGTACGTCGGCAAAGTGGCACGGACAGGCAAAATCACGTACAGGGTACGTGATTTGCCTTCCGCGGGTGGGGGGTCCGATCGGACCCCCCCCCGGTGCCCGAGGCGGTCGTCTTTTGTCCAGCGGCGATCGGTGATGAGGGGGAGACCATCCGTTCGTGGCCCCCCCCTCGCGATCGCCGCCGGCCAATGAGAACACTCCTTTGCTGCTGTATGCTAAACAGCAGCAAAGGAAGTGATGTCATCTCCCCTCGGGTCGGTATTTTCCGTTCCGGCCCGAGGAGAGAAGACATCTATGTGAGTGCACCAACACACACACACACAGTAGAACATGCCAGGCACACAAAACACACCGATCCCCCCCCCCGATCGCCCCCCGATCCCCCCCCAATCACCCCCCCCCCCGTCACAAACTGACACCAGCAGTTTTTTTTTTTTTTTTTTTTTCTGATTACTGCATAGTGTCAGTTTGTGACAGTTACAGTGTTGGGACAGTGAGTATTACCCCCCTTTAGGTCTAGGGTACCCCCCTAACCCCCCCTAATAAAGTTTTAACCCCTTGATCACCCCCTGTCACCAGTGTCACTAAGCGATCATTTTTCTGATCGCTGTATTAGTGTCGCTGGTGACGCTAGTTAGTGAGGTAAATATTTAGGTTCGCCGTCAGCGTTTTATAGCGTCAGGGACCCCCATATACTACCTAATAAATGTTTTAACCCCTTGATTGCCCCCTAGTTAACCCTTTCACCACTGATCACCGTATAACCGTTACGGATGACGCTGGTTAGTTCGTTTATTTTTTATAGTGTCAGGGCACCCGCCGTTTATTACCGAATAAAGGTTTAGCCCCCTGATCGCCCGGCGGTGATATGCGTCACCCCAGGCAGCGTCAGATTAGCGCCAGTACCGCTAACACCCACGCACACAGCATGCGCCTCCCTTAGTGGTATAGTATCTGATCGGATCAATATCTGATCCGATCAGATCTATACTAGCGTCCCCAGCAGTTTAGGGTTCCCAAAAACGCAGTGTTAGCGGGATCAGCCCAGATACCTGCTAGCACCTGCGTTTTGCCCCTCCGCCCAGCCCACCCAAGTGCAGTATCGATCGATCACTGTCACTTACAAAACACTAAACGCATAACTGCAGCGTTCGCAGAGTCAGGCCTGATCCCTGCGATCGCTAACAGTTTTTTTGGTAGCATTTTGGTGAACTGGCAAGCACCAGCCCCAGGCGTCAGGTTAGCGCCAGTACCGCTAACACCCACGCACGCAGCATACGCCTCCCTTAGTGGTATAGTATCTGAACGGATCAATATCTGATCCGATCAGATCTATACTAGCGTCCCCAGCAGTTTAGGGTTCCCAAAAACGCAGTGTTAGCGGAATCAGCCCAGATACCTGCTAGCACCTGCGTTTTGCCCCTCCGCCCGGCCCAGCCCAGCCCACCCAAGTGCAGTATCGATCGATCACTGACACTTACAAAACACTAAACGCATAACTGCAGCGTTCGCAGAGTCAGGCCTGATCCCTGCGATCGCTAACAGTTTTTTTTGTAGCGTTTTGGTGAACTGGCAAGCACCAGCCCCAGGCAGCGTCAGATTAGCGCCAGTACCGCTAACACCCACGCACGCACCGTACACCTCCCTTAGTGGTATAGTATCTGATCGCATCAATATCTGATCCGATCAGATCTATACTAGCGTCACCAGCAGTTTAGGGTTCCCAAAAACGCAGTGTTAGCGGGATCAGCCCAGATACCTGCTAGCACCTGCGTTTTGCCCCTCCGCCCGGCCCGGCCCAGCCCACCCAAGTGCAGTATCGATCGATCACTGACACTTACAAAACACTAAACGCATAACTGCAGCGTTCGCAGAGTCAGGCCTGATCCCTGCGATCGCTAACGTTTTTTGGTAGCGTTTTGGTGAACTGGCAAGCGCCAGCGGCCTAGTACACCCCGGTCGTAGTCAAACCAGCACTGCAGTAACACGTGGTGACGTGGCGAGTCCCATAAGTGCAGTTGAAGCTGGTGAGATGGCAAGCACAAGTAGTGTCCCGCTGCCACCAAAAAGACAAACACAGGCCCATCGTGCCCATAGTGCCCTTCCTGCTGCATTCGCCAATCCTAATTGGGAACCCACCGCTTCTGCAGCGCCCGTACTTCCCCCATTCACATCCCCAACCAAATGCAGTCGGCTGCATGAGAGGCATTTTTATGTCCTCCCGAGTACCCCTACCCAACGAACCCCCAAAAAAGATGTTGTGTCTGCAGTAAGAGCGCGGATATAGGCGTGACACCCGCTATTATTGTCCCTCCTGTCCTGACAATCCTGGTCTTGCATTGGTGAATGTTTTGAACGCTACCATTCACTAGTTGAGTATTAGCGTAGGGTACAGCATTGCACAGACTAGGCACACTTTCACAGGGTCTCCCAAGATGCCATCGCATTTTGAGAGACCCGAACCTGGAACCGGTTACCGTTATAAAAGTTAGTTACAAAAAAAGTGTAAAAAAAAAAAAAAATATGAAATAAAAAAAAATAGTTGTTGTTTTATTGTTCTCTCTCTCTCTATTCTCTCTCTCTATTGTTCTGCTCTTTTTTACTGTATTCTATTCTGCAATGTTTTATTGTTATTGTTATTATGTTTTATCATGTTTGTTTTTCAGGTGTGTAATTATTTACACTTTACTGTGCTTTATTGTTAACCATTGTTAACCATTTTTTTGTCTTCAGGTACGCCATTCACGACTTTGAGTGGTTATACCAGAATGATGCCTGCAGGTTTAGGTATCATCTTGGTATCATTCTTTTCAGCCAGCGGTCGGCTTTCATGTAAAAGCAATCCTAGCGGCTAATTAGCCTCTAGACTGCTTTTACAAGCCGTGGGAGGGAATGCCCCCCACCGTCTTCCGTGTTTTTCTCTGGCTCTCCTGTCTCAACAGGGAACCTGAGAATGCAGCCGGTGATTCAGCCAGCTGACCATAGAGCTGATCAGAGACCAGAGTGGCTCCAAACATCTCTATGGCCTAAGAAACCGGAAGCTACGAGTATTTCATGACTTAGATTTCGCCGGATGTAAATAGCGCCATTGGGAAATTGGGGAAGCATTTTATCACACCGATCTTGGTGTGGTCAGATGCTTTGAGGGCAGAGGAGAGATCTAGGGTCTAATAGACCACAATTTTTTCAAAAAAGAGTACCTGTCACTACCTATTGCTATCATAGGGGATATTTACATTCCCCGAGATAACAATAAAAATGATTAAAAAAAAAAATATGAAAGGAACAGTTTAAAAGTAAGATTAAAAAAGCAAAAAAATAATAAAGAAAAAAAAAAAAAAAACCACCCCTGTCGCCCCCTGCTCTCGCGCTAAGGCGAACGCAAGCGGCGGTCTGTCGTCAAACATAAACAGCAATTGCACCATGCATGTGAGGTATCACCGCGAAGGCCAGATCGAGTGCAGTAATTTTTCCAGTAGACCTCCTCTGTAAATCTAAAGTGGTAACCTGTAAAGGCTTTTGAAGGCTTTTAAACATGTATTTATTTTGTTGCCACTGCACGTTTGTGCGCAATTTTAAAGCATGTCATGTTTGGTATCCATGTACTCGGCCTAAGATCATCTTTTTTATTTCATCAAACATTTGGGCAATATAGCGTGTTTTAGTGCATTAAAATTAAAAAAAGTGTGTTTTTTCCCCAAAAAATGCGTTTGAAAAATCAATTACTGTGTGAAAAAAAAAAATGAAACACCCACCATTTTAATCTGTAGGGCATTTGCTTTAAAAAAATATATAATGTTTGGGGGTTCAAAGTAGTTTTTTTGCAAAAAAAAAAAACTTTTTCATGTAAACAATAAGTGTCAGAAAGGGCTTTGTCTTCAAGTGGTTAGAAGAGTTGGTGATGTGTGACATAAGCTTCTAAATGTTGTGCATAAAATGCCAGGACAGTTCAAAACCCCCCCAAATGACCCCATTTTGGAAAGTAGACACCCCAAGCTATTTGCTGAGAGGCATGTCGAGTCCATGGAATATTTTATATTGCGACACAAGTTGCGGGAAAGAGACAAATTTTTTTTTTTTTTTTTTTTGCACAAAGTTGTCACTAAATGATATATTGCTCAAACATGCCATGGAAATATGTGAAATTACACCCCAAAATACATTCTGCTGCTTCTCCTGAGTACGGGGATACCACATGTGTGAGACTTTTTGGGAGCCTAGCCGCGTACGGGACCCCGAAAACCAAGCACCGCCTTCAGGCTTTCTAAGGGCGTGAATTTTTGATTTCACTCTTCACTGCCTATCACAGTTTCGGAGGCCATGGAATGCCCAGGTGGCACAAAACCCCCCCAAATGACCCCATTTTGGAAAGTAGACACCCCAAGCTATTTGCTGAGAGGTATAGTGAGTATTTTGCAGACCTCACTTTTTGTCACAAAGTTTTGAAAATTGAAAAAAGAAAAAAAAAAATGTTTTTTCTTGTCTTTCTTCATTTTCAAAAACAAATGAGAGCTGCAAAATACTCACCATGCCTTTCAGCAAATAGCTTGGGGTGTCTACTTTCCAAAATGGGGTCATTTGGGGGGGTTTTGTGCCACCTGGGCATTCCATGGCCTCCGAAACTGTGATAGGCAGTAAAGAGTGAAATCAAAAATTTTCACCCTTAGAAATCCTGAAGGCAGTGATTGGTTTTCGGGGTCCAGTACGCGGCTAGGCTCCCAAAAAGTCCCACACATGTGGTATCCCCATACTCAGGAGAAGCAGCTAAATGTATTTTGGAGTGCAATTCCACATATGCCCATGGCCTGTGTGAGCAATATATCATTTAGTGACAACTTTATGAAAAAAAAAAAAAAAAAAAAAAAAAAGTGTCACTTTCCCGCAACTTGTGTCAAAATATAAAATATTCCATGGACTCAATATGCCTCTCAGCAAATAGCTTGGGGTGTCTACTTTCCAAAATGGGGTCATTTTGGGGGGTTTTGTGCCACCTGGGCATTCCATGGCCTCCGAAACTGTGATAGGCAGTGAAGAGTGAAAGCAAAAATTTACACCCTTAGAAATCCTGAAGGCGGTGATTGGTTTTCGGGGCCCCGTACGCGGCTAGGCTCCCAAAAAGTCCCACACATGTGGTATCCCCATACTCAGGAGAAGCAGCTAAATGTATTTTGGGGTGCAATTCCACATAGGCCCATGGCCTGTGTGAGCAATATATCATTTAGTGACGACTTTTTGTAAATATTTTTTTTTTTTTTTGTCATTTTTCAATCACTTGGGACAAAAAAAATAAATATTCAATGGGTTCAACATGCCTCTCAGCAATTTCCTTGGGGTGTCTACTTTCCAAAATGGGGTCATTTGGGGGGGTTTTGTACTGCCCTGCCATTTTAGCACCTCAAGAAATGACATAGGCAGTCATAAACTAAAAGCTGTGTAAATTCCAGAAAATGTACCCTAGTTTGTAGACGCTATAACTTTTGCGCAAACCAATAAATATACGCTTATTGACATTTTTTTTACCAAAGACATGTGGCCGAATACATTTTGGCCTAAATGTATGACTAAAATTTAGTTTATTGGATTTTTTTTATAACAAAAAGTAGAAAATATCATTTTTTTTCAAAATTTTCGGTCTTTTTCCGTTTATAGCGCAAAAAATAAAAACCGCAGAGGTGATCAAATACCATCAAAAGAAAGCTCTATTTGTGGGAAGAAAAGGACGCAAATTTTGTTTGGGTACAGCATTGCATGACCGCGCAATTAGCAGTTAAAGCGACGCAGTGCCAAATTGGAAAAAGACCTCTGGTCCTTAGGCAGCATAATGGTCCGGGGCTCAAGTGGTTAAATGAATGCGCGGTTCCCTCCGCCCAGTCTATGTCTGGATAATTAAAATCCCCCATTATGATAACACTTCCCATCCTTGCTGCTAATCCAATTTGTGATAGGAGATCCGTCTCCACTTCCTCCTTCAGGTTAGGGGGCCTATAGCATACTCCCAGTATTATTTTCCCCTTAGCTTCATCCCTTTGGAGCTCTACCCATAAGGATTCCACCTCCTCTCTAGCTCCCTCAGTGCATTATTCTTGATATATAGGCATACCCCTCCCACTTTTTTACCCTCTCTATCCTTGCGGTATAGGGTATACCCTTGAATGTTTGCCAGCCAATCATGAGAGCTGTTGAACCAGGTCTCTGAAATTCCCACAAAATCCAAATCCTCCTTGTACAACAGTATCTCTAGTTCACCCATCTTGTCTGCCATGCTCCTGGCATTGGTGAACATGCCACATAGTTTAGACCGGTCGCATATTGTCCTCGTATTGGGCGTTTCAAAATTGCAACTAGGACTTGCTACTATACTCACCTTGTCCCTGTAAAAGAAGCCGGTTACTGGCTTTCTTCTTTTCTCCTCACACTGATTGTGAGGAGAAAAAAGGCCAATAACCGGCTTCGGTTTACTTCTGTGATCAGCTGTCATTGGCTGACAGCTGATCACGTGGTAAAGGGCCGCTGGGATTGTTTCTTTGCCCTGCTCGGTGATCAACTAAGTCCGAAGGACTCGACGATCACAGAGCGCGCCCGCAGGGGGTACGCGAGCAGCGCAATCAGGGGAGGTCGTCTATGGGCGCCCTCCCAGCACTGGAAGCCTGCGCTGTAACCGTCTTTCGACTATAGCGTGGGCAGAAAGTGGTTAAAAGCAAACAAAGTGCTTTAAAACAACATTCATGAAGTCATCGAATAAACTGAACATTTTCCTTTGAAAATCTACTAGCGTATGACGAGATTGAAAATGATTGTACTTGAAAGAGGTGAGTAGAGGAAATACCTGGAGATGAGGGGATTGGAGGTTAGGAGCAAAAAAAAGACAAAAGATGAACCAATCCGCAATCCTATTGATTTTTTTCTGATTCTTCTAATTTGAAAAGTGAAATCTTCATTCTTGATGTCTGTATGCAAGCATGAACAGCTCCTTGCCCATAGCTCCCAGATTCTTTTTTGCTATTCTTGGCTCTTTGCTATTTCGGGAAAAGTAAAAAAAAACTATTATGAACTGATCTCATCTGCAGCATGACCGCATAAAAATACAACATACAAAACTGCCGTACAGAGTCTAATGTTATTACACCCATTCTTATATTTGGAAAATCAGATCAAATTAGAGGCTCCATCCTGACCATGAAGCGGCTCCATTACATGACTGAACATATTGAAGTGTGACGAGTTTATTCAAAATCTTACTAGGTCAAGATGACAGAATATGTGAAGCACTTTGAAGAACAGCTTGTCTTGTCATATTCAGGATCTGAAGATTTAGAGCCCTTTCACACTGCCAGCGCCTGGGCATTGAGAGTGTGAAAAATAGCGCAGCTTTACAGTCGTTTTAGCAGCGCTATTCGGCCGCTAGCGGGGAGGTTTTAACCCCCTGCTAGTGGCCGAAAAAGGGTTAAAACCACCCACAAAGCGCCACTGCACTGTAGCACCCCAAAAACGCTTCCAGCGTGAAAGAATCTTAAAATGGTGTTCCACCCAAAAAAAAAAACTACATGAAAAATCCTAAAAAAAAAATACAAAAAAACATTTGGATATTTTTTTTTTTTACTCACCTCTAAATGCCTGTTGCTAGGGGGTCCCTCGTAGTCTGCCTCTTTCAGTGCCTGGGCTGGTGGCATCACTTCCGTCTCGGCACAGGAAGGGCTCAGCTCTGCTCCCTCCCTCCTGTCAATCATCTGGGACCCATTACAGGTCCCAGGTGACTGAGCGGCCAATCACGGCACTCGGCGCCGCTCGCACATGTGCAGTGGGTGCCAGGCTGTGAAGCCACAGCCTGGCGCCCACAGTTGCAATGCCGGCGCCGCCGAACGGAGGGGGAGACGAGCGGGGCTTCGATCCCCCCGCATCGCTGGACCCTGGGACAGGTAAGTGTCCAATTAAAAGTCAGCAGCTGCAGTATTTGTAGCTGCTGACTTTTAATTTTTTTTTTTTTTTTTTAGTGGCCCTCCTCTTTAAGCTTCACGGAAAATGTTTGAAATCCTCGCTGTGATAGAGGATAATAAACATTTCTTTTAGGTTAAAAGGTTGCCATGTGTCTGATCATGTAATTCTAGTAAAAAAATAATAATTTTGGAATGTTAAAAAAAAAGAACAATTATACATAAAGGGGTCTATGTATAAAAAAAAGGGCCATGTGGATGTCTTAAATTGTTACTAAACCCACAATAGTAAAATCAGTCTGTATGTAGCATGCTTGTTATACTCACTGTGGAACCTAAGGGGTTAATCTTCTGCATTGTGTAAAAAGGCTGTTTGATCCTGTCTTCTCTGATCCTCCCCTTCTTCCACTGCCCCCAATCCATCTCCTGATAGAACAGAACATTAGGGGCAAGCTGCACATGCTCAGTTTGGTGTCTATTGCTAGAGAGTTTCTTTTTTCTTGGGAGAGTGCATGTGATCAGCACAGGGCCAATCAGCACTGTCCAGACAGAGAGTCAGGGGTCCTGCAGCCTCATAGGACAATCAGGGGAGAATGAAAACGCCTCCTAAAAGCTTTAACAATAGACTGATAGAGGTCACAAGACTGCTATATACTGCGGTTGAAAAAAGATATTTAGCAGTTTGTATTTACTAAAACAATTACATTTCCATGTTCTGTGTAATGTGGGAGACCAGATATAGTGAATGCAGGGTCCTGGGTTTAGTAGCATTGCAAAGTGGTTAAAGTGGTATAAAACCCAAAACCAAAAATGTAATATATGGCAATTTACTAATCCTTAGATGTGGTGGCTACATTAGTTTTCTTTTTTTTTGGTGTGGGGGGGCTTTTTCATAGCTCCCAACTGTCCCTGATGTCCACAGAGGGAAAGTCTCACACTGGATTATTGCACAGATCTGGAAGAGATATGAAAAGCACACCAAGATTTAATACACATGACACTTATAATTAGATAATATTCCCTTATCCTGGAGTTGAGCTTTACCCACTTCATCACTGAAACTGTGGCAGATGGGCCCCCCTGTTCCAAATCACGTACATGTACATGATTTGGTATTTCTGGGTAGGGGGCGCAGGAGCACGCGCCCTCTGCCCTAGCTGTGCCATCATTTGCTACAGCACAAGCCGATCAGCAGGTTCGGCCCAGTGATTTTTGGATGGAACCCGCTGATCTGCTGATCAAATGACAAAAGAGAGCCTTGTGTGGGTAAACAACATAGGGCTCTCTACTGACAGCAGAGATGTGCCATTTTATTTCTTCCTGCAAAGGGAGTAAAAACCGGCACATTGCTTAGTAAAAGCAGCACACAGTATACAGTTAACACTGGTTAGGCACACATTTAACCCATGAATCGCCTTAAATGTTAACCCCTTCCCAGCCAGTGTCTTTTGTACAGTGACAGTGTATATTATTAGCATTGATCACCGTATTAGTGTCACTGGTGATGTCAGTGGCAGTTAGAAAGTTCCCCCCAGTGTCAGTTAGTGTGAAATTGCCCACCGCACTATCCCAGTCCTATTATAAGTCGTTGATCACCGCCATTAGTAGTATAAAAAAAAAATTCCAGTATATACAGTATACCGTAGGTTGTAGACGCTATAACTTTCACGCAAACCAATCAATACGCACTTATTGGGATTTTTTTTTTTTAACCAAAGACATGTAGCAGAATACATTTTGGCCTAAATATTGCAAGAGATTTGATTTTTTTATTGGATGTATTATAGCAGAAAGAAATTTTTTTTTATTTTTTATTTTTTTTATTTTCAGTCTTTTTTCGTTTATATCTCAAAAAATAAATAACCCAGTGGTGATTAAATGGGACCAAAAGAAAGCTCTATTTGTGTGAAAAAAAAAAATTACATTTACAATTTTACATTTACATTTTGTTTGTGTAGTGTTGCGTGATCACGCAATTACCAGTTGAAGTAGTGCAGTGCTATATGGCAAAGTTGAAGTGGTT
This sequence comes from Aquarana catesbeiana, assembly GCF_042186555.1. Lineage (NCBI taxonomy): Eukaryota > Metazoa > Chordata > Amphibia > Anura > Ranidae > Aquarana > Aquarana catesbeiana. The sequence continues at coordinate 45,884,244 of NC_133326.1, read as the reverse complement.
AATGCAAAGAAACAATAATATATCAGATCTAAGATTTCAATCCAGTTTGGGTTTTTTGGGCCATCCCACTTACTTGCTGTTATTGAAATTAAACAAATCCCTTTTTGCATTCATTTTCTAAACTGCAATATAGAGAATATGATTGGCTGCTGCAGGGGGGACACATTGTTTGTGACATTTCTTCCATCAGGCACTTTGATAAATAAAGCCAATATGTTGAGTTTAGTTAGAACACTGACAAAGCCTACAGCTGTTTTCCTTTTTCTGCAGAAAACTTTTGATGATCTATGCTCAGCGTCCTGTATATATAATGTGATGAATGATATGAAATCTTCACTACTACTGACGTGCTAATAGCAACAATGGCAGCTCTAGAAACCCGCTCTGACAATCCCATCAAAATGGATCATCAAAGATGAAAAGGAAATCGATTGCTTTTCAATAGAGCCAGGTTATTGTGATAAAATCAGGCCTACTGATACGCTCCAACATAACCGCTGTCCAGCTCAGGGGTCACATGGAAATACACAGACGGGAAACCCAAAGCTTCCTGGGAATATTCTGCAGGTACTTGTATTCTCTCTTCACACTATGTAAATTAAAGTGGAAGTCCAGTCCAAAGCCTCGTACACACGATCGGATTTTCCGACGGGAATTGTGTGTTGACAGAATGTTGGCGGAAAATCCTACCGTTTGTACGCTCTATCGGACAATTCTTGTCTGATTTTCCACCGGAAAAATGTTGGATGGCAGGCTTTAAAATTTTCCGCGGACAAATGTCTGTTGTTGGATTTTCCAATCGTGTGTATACAAGTCCGTCAGACAAAAGTCCAAAGTACAAACACGCATGCTCGGAATCAATGCTCACCAAACACAACATTAGGTTGGCGCTAAAGAGCTGAAAAGCCACGTAGCACGTCACTACGTTCGTGTTTGTTGGATGACAATTGTGTGCCATTTGTAGGCAAGACAAGTTTGGGCCAACGCCCTTCGGACAAAAGTCTGACGTTTTGTCTGCAGAAAATCCGATCATGATGTGTACGAGGCTTAACATTAAAATCTCTACATCTACAGACAGCCACGATCTAAAACTAACCTATCTGGCCCTGTAAAGAAGAAATCAGTATATATACTTTTTTTAAAGCCAATCTGGTCCGGTCTCCAGCGGCGGAAGTTCTGCAGAGAACACGGCTGACCACGGCATTGAAATTAATGGGAGGTGACGTCACCTATAGAGTTACTATGGGGCTTCCGTTGTCGGCTGTGTCCTTTGCACACGCCTACACCGAGAAGCCACCGCTGACAGCTCAGCGCGGGATCGGACTGGAGCGGATTCAGAAAAGGTATGTATACCGATATCTCCTTTACAGGGTTAGATAGGTTAGTGTTAGATCGTGGATGTCTGTGGATGTAGAGATTTTAGTGTTAGGGTGGACTTCTACTTTAAAGGGGTTGCAAACCCTCGTGTTTTTTCACCTTAATGTATCCTATGCATTAATGTGAAAAAACACCTGGCAGTCACCGGCCCCCCAGCCCCCCATTTTACTTACCTGAGCCCTTTCATGTCCTGGGCGGGGACACGCTGTCCCTCTCTCCATGGGGTTCCGGCTCTTGATTGTATAGATTGATAGCAGCGCAGCCATTGGCTCCTGCTGCTGTCAATCAAATCCAATGACAAGAGCACCGGGGAACCAGAGCCGAATCCGGCATTTGTGTCTATAGATGCAAATGCTGGATTCGGGAGCGCATCCGCAAGGTAACCCCCTCTGGAGAGCGCGGGTTATCTGATGCCGGGAGGAGCCACGAGAGCCACCGGGGAACCCCAGAAGAAGATGTTCGGGGGCCAATCTATGCAAAACGAGCTGCACAGTGGAGGTAACTATGACATGTTTGTTATTTTTAATCACTTTCATGTTAAACCCTTAGTTTTTAAAGTGTTACTAAACCCAGTAATATGAAAATAGTTCATCTGCCCCCCCCCCCCCCCCACACAGTGTCCACAGCTTATAAATCTTTTTATATTAAAATACTGCCACTATATACCTTTTTGCATGATCTGTATACCACGTTTACATGATAAACTGCACAGTTTCTCCAGTGCTGAGAGTTCAGGAAGGAGGAGATTTCCACTACAGCCTGTATACACGCCCACATGTGTGATGTCAATATCATGTGACCTGGCTATCTCTGAGAACAAGTAACTGTTCTCTCCAGCATAAAAGACACAACTGAGCATGTGCAGGTTGGCTACTCTGCCACTGTTAACTGGCCTTCCCCAGATAGACAGTGCAGGAGGGGGAGAATCTGTGCATACAGGATCAAACAGACTTTTTACATAATGCAGGGGATTAACCCCTTAAGTTCCACAGTGAGTATAACAAGCATGCTATGCTGCATATACAGGGGATGTGGGGGGAAAAAACTGCGCTACAGAAATTGATAAAGAAAAGAGTAGCCAACACTCAAACATACAAGGTGCAAAGTGAATGGTAGAGTGACAGTGTGGCGCTAAATAAAAACTAAAGTGAAGGAGATGTTGGTACAACTAGGGCTACTTAGTGTGCGAATGCACCATGCCCAAGCAAAAGGGTGAGCTGGACAGTGTATCAATCTATATACCATAAATATAATCCTCAGAAATATAACATAGTGAATTCCTTCCATGAAGGAGGGAAAAAAGGAAATTGGACAATAAATCTGTGCAGTGTAGACAAAGTCCACAAAAATGTGACAAGGTGAATTCCTCCCGTGAGGACGTCTTCGGTCACATGGGGGTGATGAGTAGCTTGTCTGAATTTACTTATCAATAACGGATATTGATGAAAAATGGATACTCTTACCAACTGTGATAGACCTTAATTATCATACGACAAAAGGGTCATGTAAGCTTGAAACCACATGAGGTATGGATCAGGTGCAGAGATCTTGAAGATCACGCGTGTCCTGGTATAGTATCCACAGATCACGATCCATGGACTTCACACGTACTCTGCGGTCCAGACATTGGTCTCAGAGCACACCTCCTCATAGGCTCCAAAGGGTAGACATGTTGGAAAAAAAGGAAGGGGAAGGAGGACTCCAAATAGTGCAGATCAAAACCGGATGGTTTATTGGTAATAAGTCAGATATCAGCTGACAATATAATAAAAGTGATCACAAAACAATAAAATGAAATAAAAGCAATGTGGGGTACAGGAGATGCTGGTCCGACGCGTTTCAACTCTAGAAGGTCTTCAACTGGGGCAAAAATATTAAATTTTATTGTTTTGTGATCACTTTTATTATATTGTCAGCTGATATCTGACTTATTACCAATAAACCATCTGGTTTTGACCTGCACTATTTGGAGTCCTCCTTCCCCTTCCTTTTTTTCCAACATGTCTACCCTTTGGTGCCTATGAGGAGGTGTGCTCTGAGACCAACGTCCGGACCGCAGAGTACGTGTGAAGTCCATGGATCTTGAGCTGTGGATACTATACCAGGACACGTCTGATCTTCAAGATCTCTGCTCCTGATCCATACCTCATGTGGTTTCAAGCTTACATGACCCTTTTGTCGTATGATAATTAGGGTCCATCACAGTTGGTAAGAGTATCCATTTTTCTTCAATATCCGTTATTGATAAGTAACTTCAGACAAGCTACTCATCACCCCCATGTGACCGAAGACGTCCACGGGAGGAATTCACCTTGTCACATTTTTGTGGACTTTGTTTACACTGCACAGATTTATTGTCCAATTTCCTTTTTTCCCTCCTTCATGGAAGGAATTCACTATGTTATATTTCTGAGGATTATATTTATGGTATATAGATTGATACACTGTCCAGCTTACCCTTTTGTTTGGGCATGGTGCATTCGCACACTAAGTAGCCCTAGTTGTACCAACATCTAGGATACTCCTTCACTTTAGTTTTTATTTAGGGCCACACTGTCACTCTACCATGCTGCATATACAGAATGATTTTACTGATGTGGGTTTATCACTTTAAGCATTTTCAGCGGTCCTCTTCTGGGGTCCCCCTCCAGCGCTCCAGACTCCTCCTGCAACTGCCGGAATGAAGGGGAGAGAAGGCAGCAGGGACCAGTCTAGCAGTGCCGAGGAAGTCTACAAGAGTGGAGGATCAGGTAACTAAAAGTGCTTTTTTTCCGATACATAGAGTAGACCTCTACCAGGGTTCCTCCAGAGGTTGCTAGGGGTTCCTTGAGGAATTTCTGCCTTTTGTATATACAGTAAGTGACCACTGACACTAATGATGTTTGTTAGCTATCTGTAAGGAGGAATTCTTCCCTACTGATCATCATGCTAATGTTCAGAGAGTTGTAGATATAGTAATTATTATTGTGGTTCACCGAGACTAGAAAGTTATTTCAAGCATTCCCAGTGTTAAAAGGTATGATAAAGACTGTCCTAAATCTATAAAAGCTGCCCCCACACTGCAAGGGGCAATTTTTATGTTCCATGGAGTTCATCTTTAAAAGGTAACTCCACTTTCATGGGGAAAATATAGCAAATAAAAAAAATTATAATATAGTGTATACAAAATGCGACACAAGTCATATTGTAATTGAATATTATTTAAAATTACCTTTGCAATCTGCAGCTCTGTACTTTTCTGTAAAATCCAAATATGGCTGAAGGTGTTCTGTACACAGATGGTATACAGAACGCCTCCCCTAGCAACCCCCCCCCCCCCCTGCTTGTGTGATTGGCTGATTGATTTTCTCAGAAATATGCACTAAGATACAAGTCAGATTTCAGGCATCCCCTGCAACAAAAATGTAATTTTTGGCAAGATACTCCCAATAAGAAATCACATCTAAATGGCTGTAGATCCTGTTTTTTCCTCATTAGAGCCCTGCAGGTGCAGCAGCTGCTTGATAATTATGTAAACACTCACATTAAATTCACTGTGTACATGGACACAAACACACAGGGATTTCTTTAGAATAACAAAAGGTAGGAATCTGCAACAAAGTTTGTTAAAATCCTTGCAATGTACAGGAATCACCCAGAGAGGAATGTTTTTTTTCTCAACAAAAGTGGGAGTTACTCTTTAGCCACTTGCCGACCAGCCGCCGCAGTTTTACTGTGGCCACTAGGGGCGCGTGTGCGTCACTGGAGGCGCGAGTGCCTGCTTCTCGCCCCTGGAGCCGATGCGAGTGCCTGGCGGTCCCGATAACCGCCAGGCTCCCGTGATCGTTTGTGACACCCCGAGAACCGGGATCTGTGTGTGTAAACCTAAACTGAGAAAAAATTAGCTTTTTTAAAAAAAAAAAATGGGGATATTTACTATAGCAAAAAGTACAAAATATTGTTTTTTTTTTAAATTGTCGCTCTTTTTTTGTTTATAGCGCAAAGAATAAAAACCGCAGAGATGATCAAATACCACCAAACGAAAGCTTTATTTGTGGGAAAAAAAGGACAACAATTTTGTTTGGGTGCAACGTCGCACGACCGCGCAATTGTCAGTTAAAGCGACGCAGTGCCGAATTGCAAAAAATGGCCTGGTCATTCAGCAGCCAAATCTTCCGGGGCTGAAGCGGTTAAATAATAACAGCAATAATGTAATTGGATTGATTCGCTGATGTATTGTGCAAAGAACACCACCAAAAAAAAGTTTAAAAAAATGCCTACAGAATGTTACAGAATGGCCTTAAGCTGTTTCAGAAAATCACCAGGATTGATGGAGAGAGCAACATGAAAAATAACCTATATAAGAAGAAATAGTTCCTCGTACTACTAATTTTACAATCTTGCCTCATATTTGTAGATGGTATATCAAAACTGTCTCATATTTCTCATATAATCACTAACTTGCAAGGCTGATCTGTCACTTCCAGAGCAGCCTAAAGATCTGTCATCACACATTAGAGAAATCAATCTAATTTTATTTTCTCAGCTGTATGAGAGATTACAGGTGAGGTGATGTTTGATCTCAATCCGTTTAGCAGAGTAACGTAAAAGGATAAAGATTATCACCTCACCTGTACGTCAGAAGATGTCATCTACTTGCTCTGCTAGCCATGCAGCTTATTCCATGTAGGAAAGATCATCACCTCATTTAAAGAGAACCATACAACTGTCATTTGGAAGGAATTAGCCTCCAACTCTTCTAACCAATCAGACCACAACATTTTTGGATAAAAAATATCCACTTTTGTGCTGGAAGTGCATGCTCATGGACCATATCCCATCCCAGAGCTGACACTGACTAAAGTTTAAAAAAGAGTGCAAGCAGAATTTTGAGGTAGAAACCCTTGGCCTGTGTGGCTTAAATGAAAAATGTAGTTTGGCCTGTGTCCTTTACCAGTTTTTGGTTTACATAAAAGTCAGTGGTTGTGGAATACCATTTTGTGCCATATACAGATATGATTCTTTTTCTATTGGTCGTGGTCCTATGTTGTTCCCTATTGAGACAATAGTTAGGATAGGTCCTATGTTGGTGATGCACTACTTATAGGCAGGTAGTGGTTGACGTTGCCGGGAAGCTGGGCATTAGTTGCGTTTGTCTTGGTCTGACACCCCAGTCCTGCGTGCTATAAAAAGGATGGAGGCCCAGACCCCGGAGCTGCCTAGGGGGTTCTTGTTATGGTTTTGCTGGTTCAGTTCCAGCAAAAACTGGAACTGACCAGCAAAACCATAAAAAGTTACGGTTTGGCCGGACTCGTTCCCTGCCACCACCAGAGTCTGGATTTCCAGTGCTGAATTCGGAGTTCCCACTGCCTAGGAGGATTTCTGAGGCTTGCAGTCCCTCCTATGCCAAGGATAGACTCTGCCAAGGATGGAGTCTTTCCTATGTAGGTACGCTAGGGAAGCCAGAAGCCCGAGTTAGGGACTAGGGATGTTAGGGAAATGTTTGCACTTTATTCCAGACCGTTGTCTGTATATGTCATCATGGTAATTTATTCAAGTAAAGCTTTTGAAACTTTGCCTGGTTTGAAGTTGCTAAAGGGGTGTAACGCAAGTAACTGGCACATATAGTCTACAGCTCGGGTCACTAAACACATTGGGGTATGAAGATAACAGTACAAGAGTTAATACAGTGTAAAGATACAAGTGGGTACCAAGGGTACGTATGTGGTGGGTAAGATAGCCTCTTGCAGCGCTGGAGATGTTGTCAGCACTCCTTCAGCAGCAATCTGTCTCCCATGGCAATGGGAGTAGATCTGCACCATTGGTGCCCTCATCCTGTACACGGGTACGGAAGAGGAAGAGTTAATCAAAGTACATGCATGGAGTCAGAGCTAGGTGTACAGTGGGGCTTCATATCATTACTTAGATCGAGGTAGCAGTGATACACTGGACAGGTAGAGAGGGCAAGGGCTCTGCATGCCCCTCCTAAATGCACAATTGACCGTAGTGGTGTATAATACATGGAGAGTGTTTATTTCAGTTCAGTCATCTGTTCCAGTAAAGGTACCCCATATGTACCCCAGTGATCCTGTTACAAGTGTCTAGCGTAGCCTAGAAGAACCCACCCCTGGGAAGACCTCTCATGTGACTCTTGCTTGGCACCCAATGAGGTGAGGAGGGAAACATGGAGGATGTGACAAACCACCACCCTACTCCCCCGACCCCTCCCCCCGCTTCCCACATACTTACATGTTGCTGTCACATCCCAACCACTATAATGCCACTGTTTAACCTCCCTGGCGGTATGATTATTTCGGATTTTAGGTGCTGAAAGCGGTACAATTATTTTGCATGGAAATTTGGCGTTTTATATTGTAGGCCTGTAATTCTGAACAAAAACACACTTATATCTGTCCAAACAAGAGTCTAGTAGATATCCCGGGTATGATAAAGTTTGAAACACAAAAACATAAATTATAATATAATAAATAAAAATAAATTATTAAAAAAAATAAAATAATAATAATAACAAAATAAATTTCCCCACGATTCACTATCGCTCAATTCTGCAAGTGTTCTAATTTACTATCGCTGTTTTCTAGCTGGTCTAAAGCCACTTTTGACGTAAAGGGACACTTTTTGGTTGCTATGGACAATCTCCAGTTTCCAGGCAGAAAGAACAGTATATATAATATAAAACTGCATGCAGGGCATATGACAAAGTATTGGGGACAAAAGGGATGTGAAATGATTTCATACAGTACTGTAATCTGTAAGATTACAGTACTGTAGGTGTTATGATTTTTACAATCTTTTGAATTTGCCGCCAGGCTCCGCCCCCGTGCGTCGCGACGCTCGCAGGGAACGGAGCCTGGCAAGGAGAGGCTTCGGAGGAGACAGAGCCCACGGACACAGCGGGGGACATCGCAGGATCCTGGGGACAAGGTAAGTAACACCGCATCAGGATCCTGCAATGCGATCCCGAGTGTGGCTCGGGGTGTACCGCTAATGGGACTGAATTTTAACCCCGAGCCACACTCGGGAATACCGCCAGGGAGGCTACGTTATATTATACAATATGTGTTACTTGTTGCAGGATCGGCAGACTATAGAGCTAAGATAGTAAAAGATAAGACCCCTTTCACACTTGTGCGACCTGAAGAACTCCCTCTAATTTCGCCAATGTGGGGCTTAATCATAGAGGCCATATTGTTTGTTGTGTTATTGTATGCAATTTTTCCCTTACAGTTTCTTTTTCTATATTTTTGGATGTGCCACTCTGTGTGACCAGTAGTTTTTGTTTTTACGGTTTCATTTTTGTTCTATATTTTCTTTTGTGCATCATTGCTTGTGTGTACTGATGGTATTCATTCATGTTGTTTGTCTTGCTTAACTTTTTTTTTTAACCATGTATATCTTTCCCTTGTTTTTCACTATTTTTCCTGAACTCTCTTTATTTTTACTTCTGTATGGTATACACCATTCCCACTTTTTGGTGGGTTTGGTTATTTATCATTTACTGTCTTTACTTTGTATCTCTCAGGCCCTATGGTTAATCATTTTTGTGCGACACGCTTTGATGTTGCCTATCTAAGCTATGCTCCTCTGCGGGTATATGCTGGTAATGAAGTCACTGTCAGAAATAAATACTGATTTCCTTTACTTGTTTCCTACGATCCCCAGCTCCATCTAGTGGTCACAATGCAGTATTGTCACAAACCACACTATTTTTTTATGAACGAATAACATATGACCTGTGGAGGAAATAACCTGGGAACATTCAATTTTGTCATATTCACACAGAACGAATTTACAAGCAGTTTCCCTGGACAAGTAGCTATGCACATTTTTTTATGAATATAATTACTATTTTACTGCACCTGATACCTATTTACAACATTTAACCAACTTTTAAATGAGAGCTAAACTGGGCTTTAGGGTGAGAAGAGAAACTGCTATATAATCCTAATTGGAAAATGTAATCAGGAGCATAGAATATTTTTATCAACCCATTTATAGGTGGTCTAAGACACAACTATTGTGCACATTACTAATCAAAGAACAGAAATCACGTATGTAATGAGCAAATATGGCTGCCCATATACAAATAGAAAAAACAAATGTGTCCTGAAAACATTAACACATATTTTGATACCATTATGTATCTTAAGATGATCTCTTTTTAACAAACAGACAAAAGAAAATATATTTTACTTTTAGTGATCTTGCTTTTACAGACAGGGATAGAAATCATGAAATGTTAGGCAGCTCATACATAACTAGATATTCTTTCCTTCCGCCAAGGGTGGAAGAAAACGAAATCGCCTGAACCCCCGGGGAATCCCGCCTGCTGCGCTATTGTGTTCTGCCGGCGGGAGGAGGGGGAGTGCTATAGCTGCTGGCAGTAATCACATGGCAAAAATCTGACAGGCTGGTTGTACCCAAGTCGATTGATGGATTGACTTGGGTATTATCAGCCTGTCCATACATTGATCGAAATTCGGTCGGTCCCTGCTGAACCGGCAAAATTTTGATCTATGTATGGCTGGCTTTAGGATAATGAAAACATAAAACATGGACTGTAAGGTAACTAAATAACACACACTTAAAGTGGATGTATACCCTATTCATGAACTTTGAGCTGGGCACATATATCTGCAGTGTTTTCTTATCTCTCTCCAAGGCCATAAGTCCTGTGTCTTTCTGCTGCTCCGTTCTTCTATTATCAGCATGATAACTTCTGACAAGCTCTTCGACAACTGAGATAAAAGCAGCTGGAAATTTGTGTTGGGAGGTTGCTATAAATAGATTAGCAGAGAGCTGGTTTACTCACAGCACAGCTCTGAAAGTATCTTTGTTCCTCTGCGTATGTCAAGACTCCCCTCCCCCTGCTGGAACAGGAAGAAAAAAATTCTAACATGATATGCACTTTCTAAAGAACGAAGCTGAAGACAGCAGATATAGATGTAAAATGTATGTAGGGAGATTTGTTTCATCTCTGTGCATCATCTGAGGCTGTTCACTTCACTGGGTATAGGAGAGGGTTTACATCCACTTTAAGCAGTCCATTCAGTTTCCTCCTGCTGAGCTATTGTGTTTGTTGTCAGAATACACTGATCAGCGCCGGCGGTACTGATCGAACTGCATTTATCCGACAGGTCTCTGCTGAACCAGACAAATTTCGATCTATGTATGGCCATCTTTACATATAAACAATGGCATCTGCTGATATTACTAATAGATAAGCTCTTCTGATCATCTCAATATTCTTTTTATAACCTTATATGCATTATTATGGCATTTTTTTCTACTGGGGAACCTGCTATTGCAGCCATGAACAGATACTTTCACCATCTTAAATTGAGATAAATCAATAGACAATTTGCCTGTAAAATAACCAACTGTTTAATTCATCAAATAGATTATATAATTTTATTTTCAATGAAAAAACAGATAAACAGAAAATAGTTATGTCCATCAGTTGTCAGTGTTATACTATACTGTGAACGGATTCATATACAGTATCACATTATTTTAATAAACCAGATACAGATTGTAATTCTTCATATTAATTAACATTTTGTAAAATGTGCTTTTTTGTATTATTTTAATGCAACAATGCAGTTAACAATGAGGATGCCTGCAACGTTTGGCCATAGAACAAAATAAGAATAAGCGTGTTCATTTTAATAGTATAGTTTAATGATGGATTAGTGATACTGGGTCTAAAGATAAGCATTAACATAGGCGTGCGCAGGGGGTGTGCCGGGTGTGCCTGGGCACACCCTAATCACCCCGTGTGGCGCAGATTTCCCCTACTGATAGTTCACCAAAGCCCCTAAACAGGGCTCCTAAAAAGAATTGGAAAAAAAAAAAAATGTTTTAAAAACCTACTGACACCATCCACTGCCCTACTGAAACCAACCTCTGCCCTACTGACAAGTCCCCTGCTCTACTAACACTGTCCATGTTTTATTACATTTGAGGTGCACACCCTAATGCAATAGGCTGCGCACACCTATGAGCATTAAGCAGTACTTGGATGGACGGCAGTCGGTCTTTTATCTAGCAATTGGAAGGAAAGGGGAAGACCTTGGCTTTGTAGTGGTGCTCTGATGTTCTAGATAAGGGGGGTTATTTACTAAAGGTAAATCCACTTTGCACTGCAAATGCACTTGGAAGTGAAGCCACTGTAGATCTGAGGAGGACATGCAAGGAGAATAAAAACAGCATTTTAGCTTGCATGTGATTGGATTATAAAATCAGCAGAGCTTCCCCTCATTTCAGATCTTCCCCTCAGATTTAAAGCAACTGCACTTCCAAGTGCACTTTCAAGTGCACTTGCAGCACACTTGTAGTGCAAAGTGGATTTGCCTTTCGTAGGCATTACTCATGAACTATATTTATACTTTATTCTCCAGCATGCTTGGGGACCAGGCTTTATGAATATAGTATTTTATCTTAACTTTGAATTCTATGCATAAAATTAGTTCCAAAAACGCCTTTCTTCCCCACAACAAAGAAAACTGTCTTACAATTATTAGGCATGGGTGGTTATTTACGAAATGCAAATCCACTTTGCACTACAAGTGCAAACTTCAAGTGCAAAGTGAACTTGAAATTGCACTGAAAGTGTACTTGGAAGTGCAGTCGCTCTAAATCTAAGGGGAAGATCTGAAATGAGGGGAAGCTCTGCTGATTTTATCATCCAATCATGTGCAAGCTAAAAATGCTATTTTTTATATTTCTTGAATGCCCTCCTCGGATCTACAGCGACTGCACTTCCAAGTGCACTTTCAGTGCAAATTCAAGTGCACTTTTCACTTGTAGTTTGCATTTGTAGTGCAAAGTGGATTTGCCTTTACCTTTAGTAAATAACCCCCACTGTCTGGAAATTTCAAACCTGCCTCTCCTATCATGGCTACAAAAAATGCTGTGGAAAGGTGGGATATAGGGGGTTATTTATGAAAGGCAAATCCACTTTGCACTACAAATGCAAACTACAAGTGAAAAGTGCACTTGAATTTGCACTTGGAAGTGCAGTCGCTCTAAATCTAAGGGGTAGATCAGCGACTGCACTTCCAAGTGTACTGAAAGTGCACTTGCAGTACACTTGTAGTGCAAAGTGGATTTGCCTTTAGTAAATAACCCCCAGTGTGCTTATTAGAACAGGGAACAGTAGTTCACTAAAGCTCATGGTTGGGTGGTTAAACTGAGCATTGGAGGTTATTTACTAAAGGCAAATCCACTTTGCACTACAAGTGCACTGCAAGTGCACTTTCAGTACACTTGGAAGTGCAGTCGCTGTATCTGAGGGGGAAATGCAAGGGAAATAAAAAACAGCAATTTAGCTTGCACATTATTGGATGATAAAATCAGCAGAGCTTCCCCTCATTTCATAGCTTCCCCTCAGATCTACAGCGACTGCACTTACAAGTGCACTTTTAGTGCACTTGTAGTGCAAAGTGGATTTGCCTTTAGTAAATCAACCCCATTGCTCCACTTTAGTTATAGATAAAGATAGTAATAATGCGCTAAATTTTGAATATAAACTTAATAATAAACATCCATATATGCAAAAAAGTCCACATGCACAATGAAATAAATAGATAAGAACTCTTGATTGCTGAAGAAACGTGCATAAACTCAATCCATGCTCTGTGACCGTCTCTGCAGAAATAAGTGCTGATAGATAATCCCCACCACCTCCATGTGCAATGCCTGATCACCTCCATCAAAGACCCTCTTGGGTCTATTGGCACTTCTGATAATAATCCACAGACGGGACAGCTCGATCGTACACAGGTTTTCAGCTAATGGCTCCAGGAATATCAGGACCTTCCCATAGACAATTTCTGCCTCCACATTACAATTTCTCTCTCTAAGTTTCTCACCCTTTGATTATTATCAGAAGCTAATGAAAGCTAAAAAAACGCTAATGTGAAAAAACGCTAAAAAAACGCTTAAAAAATGGTATTGCAAAAAAGTTGAAAAACTCACTGCAAAGCTACTGGTGTTTTTATAACATTTTTATGCAAAAAAGTCCACTGATCTAGATCTTCTGTTCACTTGTGGTTTCCCCAGTATTGACTTACCTGTTAGATCCTGGAATCAATCATCCACTTACCTGTGAACCTGGGAATCACTTGTTAATCTTTTGCTACGTGCAACCTTCATAGACTTTTGGTGGTGTTTTACCACAAATCTTTTTACAAATCTATATTATGGACTGTAACGTTTTAAGTTTTTTTAATTCATTTAGGACTCTTTGGAGCTGTCACTGTTTTCATTTTCAGTCACTGTTTTTACCAATCAGGTTTATTAATTATTGTTTCACTTATTTTTTTGCAGGATAAAGCGGGGGTCCACCTATCTATCGTTTTTTTGAGTTCATTCACAAACTTTTCTTCTCAGCATTACATACTCACATATTGTGTGTAATATGTCCGCCTGTGTCAGATTTCGTCGGAAAGAATAACTTATATTATTCACTGCAGGCGGTTTCCATCTTCATTGTGGGCATTTGAAGCCCACAAGCATTTATTTCCTGGATGTGGTGAATGCTGTGCTCCCAGCATTCACCGCTCGTTCCTGCACATGCTCAGTGGCATCCTGGGAAGCCTGAGACTAGCTCCCAGGAGTCTGGGAGAGGCTAGAAACACGCCTACTCCCATGAGAGGAGAACCAGGAAGTGCAAAGAAGAATAGAAAAATAAAAGGTAATTACGGCGATTTAAATTTTTTTAAATGGCATGTCAGCATCTAGGCAAGGAAGAGAATACATACAGATATTGTTCAAAATTTGGGTGGAACCCCGCTTTAACACTGCACATTCATATTGTGCAATCCATATTATGGTCATACTTAGTTCATTCTAGGTTTATTCATTGTGTGTATGCACTTAATTTTTATGTTTGTCAGTTTGTAGCGCTACACTTTTATATATATTTTTTCACTTTTTACCTAGAGTCTACAGGTGTGTTAGCTGCTATCCTGGTGTTTTCTTTGGTTTAGCGCAGCGCTGTACATATCCATTTATTTATTGATTACTGTGTAAATGTGACTGACCGTGAAGGGGTTAACACTACGTGGCGTTGTAGGGGTTAAGTGTGTCCTAGGGAGTGATTCTAACTGTGGGGGGGGAGGGGTTACGTGTGACACATCACTGATCACCACTCCTGATTACAGGGAGCTGTGATCAGTGTCAGTGTCACTAGGCAGAACGGGGAAATGTTTGTTTACATCAGCATTTCCCCGTACTTCCTCTCCGTGAGACTATCCCCGCGGACATCGAGTCTGTGGGACCCATGATCCTACTCATGGAGCTTGCGGTGCGCTCGCGATGGCATGGCGGCAAATTCAAAGGGACGTACAGGTACGCCCATTTGCGCAGCCATGCCATTCTGTCGACGTATAAGTACATGTGGCGGTCAGGGAACCGGTTAAACCTTTTATTTGCAGACATGCCTTTGCTTTTGGGTTTTAAAAGAGTGACAAAGGAGTTGATATACTAAAGTCAAAAAGACTGTTCACTTTGTGAGGGAAATTGCACGTTGCAAGGGAATTTTCTCTGAGGCCCTAGTGAATGAGGTGAAGCTCTGCTGACTTCCATCATCCCATCATATACAAGTAAAAAATGCTGCTTTTTATTTTATTTTCCTTGCATGTGATTGGTTATTTTTTGTAAAATCAAATAGCATCACAGTCACTAAGTTCTGGCGAAGATTACCTTATAGAGCTCAACCTCACTTTCAATGAACATCCTGTCTTAAAGAGTAACTCCACTTTTGTTGAGAAAAAAAACATTCCCCTCTGGCTGGATGATCTATGTACATTGCAAAGATTTTAACAAACTTTGTTGCAGATTCCTACCTTTTGTTATTCTGAAGAAATCCATTTGTTCCTCTGTGTCCATGTGGTAAGGTAATCTAATGGGAGTGGTTTCTTAATTATCAACCAGCTGCTGCACTTGCAGGGCTCTAATGAGGAAAATTTCAGGGTCTGCATCCCTTTAGACGTGATTTCCTATTGGGGGTATCTCGCCAAAAATGACATTTTTGTTGCAGGAGATGCCTGAAATCTGACTTGTATCTTAGTGTAGACTTCTGGGAAAATCGGGCCAATCACACAAGCAGGAAATTATGTTTCTGGGGGCGTCCTGCACACATTCTGTCTACAGAACACCTGCAGGTTGACGTATTGCATTGCATTTTACAAAAAAAAATGACAGAGCTGCAGATTGAAAAGAAAAGGTCATCGTTTGAAAACTGACAATTTTTTATTGATTTTCAAAATTTTCCAACAGAAAATATAAGAAGACACGCATTGTTGTAGACAACATACAACATACATTATGGCCAGTGATAAAACTCGGTTAAGACATGCAAATCGTATATCCAAAGACAGTATGTGGTATCATCAGATTGATTAAGATTCAGAATTTCTGCATCACAACAGAGTCTAACCTGTAAAAGTGCGTGTTGGCGAATGGAGGAGAAGGGGAATTTAGGGAGAGGGTTAGGGAGAATCAGAAAAGCAAGAGAGAGCGGAGATGGCCAGATAGAAAGTAGTGGGAGAGAAAAGATAGGAGAGGACAACCACCTGCCCTGGGACCTCTTCACCGCCCGGGGACACCAACCACATGCGACCTCCCCGAGGTCAAGGTTCATCAGGATATCAGGTTGTAGGGGCCTCCAGCATATCCCACAGCTCCCACATTCGATTGTGTGTATTGAGGGTTTTATTTAGGGAAGCTGTCAGATATTCCATCCATTTTAACATCTCTGATCGTGGAGTGCAGTTCAAACAATGAGGGGGGTTCCCTCCTTTTCCATTTCAGGGCTACCAAACATCACGCAGCTGTTAGCACCTGGGCTAAGAGCTTTTTAGACAGTTTAGAAAAAGAGGGGAGTGGGAGGCCCAGGAGGAAAGTTTTAGGGTTGAAGGGCACCCAGGAACCAAAGATGGAGTGGAGTAAGGAGTGCACCGTCTGCCAGTAGGGGGCGATCAGAGGGCAGGTCCAATAGGTATGATATAGGGCAGTGATGGCGAACCTTGGCACCCCAGATGTTTTGAAACTACATTTCCCATGATGCTCAACTACACTGCAGAGTACATGAGATGGGCCAAGGTTCGCCATCACTGATATAGGGTCTCCACATCTTTACAACAGCGCCAACAGCGGGGATCGGCAGAGGGGTCTATGGAGTGGAGCAGGTCAGGGGTTTGTACCAGTGGAATAAAATCTTGTATTAGTTGAAAGGTAATTTTTAATAACATTAAATTACAGTATGACTTGTGTAGCAATTGTTTATGCAATTTTTATTTTTATTTGCTGGAAGGAATTTCAATGGAAGGCGACTTCCATTGAAATCTATGGGTACAGGTCGCCTAGAAGTTGGATTGAAGTAGTACAGGAACCTTTTCTGAAGTCGGAGCGACTTCAGTAGTGTACATTAAGATGGCTCTCATTGACTAACATGGAATTTGACATGTTGCGCGACTTGAGGCAACCAAGGGCGACTTCAAGTTGGATCCAAAGTGTGAATGGGCTCTCAGGGTGTTTTTTTTCCAGCTATCAATCAAAATTAGAAATGTAGATCCAGTATTTCCATATGCACAGCACATTGCAAGCTTTTGTTCCCTCATCTGCTCGGGGTGTCTCTGTGCATTAAATCAGATGCTTGTTTCCTTAGAAGAGACCAGGATTCTGCAATCTGCTTTCTCCTCTCTGGTAGAGTTTGTAGCCTAATAAAAAGAAAATAAGCGATGCTATACATTAAAATCATAATATTAATACAGTTTCCCTTCACATTCCAGTTTCCTGGCAGATGGGGCCTTGCATGTGATATATACTATCAGGATTGAACATGGGGGAGTTATTTATGAAAGGCAAATCCACTTTGCACTACAAGTGCAAACTATAAGTGCAAAGTGCATTTGAAATTGCAATGAAAGTGCACTTGGAAGTGCATTCGCTGTAAATCTGAGGTGAAGATCTGAAATGAGGGGAAGCTCTGCTGATTTTATCAGGCAATCATGTGCAAGGTAAAATGTTGTTTTTTATTTTCCTTGCATGTCCCCTTAGATCTACAGCGACTGCACTTCCAAGTGCACTTTCAGTGCAATTTTCACTTTGCACTTGTAGTGCAAAGTGGATTTGCCTTTCGTAAATAACCCCCCATGGTCTCAGATATCCGTGTGGTCATTGTATAACCTCTTCTATTGTCTCCTGTAAAATCCAGAAATTCAGCTCAGGTGCTAAACATCCAGCTTTTATCCAGCTGTACGCCATTCCAGCTAAACATGATATAGATTCAGTCACCTAAAGCTTGGTACAAGCAAATATATCTAAGGCCAGCCATAGATGAAGCGATTTTCTTTCCTGCAACCATGGGCTGCAGGAAAGAAAATCGCTCGATTCCCCCATCCACACAGTCAGTGTTAATGGGGGATTCCCCCCCAAGGACCCATCGGAACCCATCGAACACAGTAATTATTGCTAGCGGCTATAACAGCCGCTAGCAATAATTGCATGTAAAATCTGACAGGCTGGTTGATCATTCAACCTGCCCATACATGGTTTGAATCTCACACAGTTCTTGCTGAACCAGCCGAAATTCGAGTCGTCTATGTCCGGCTTAAACATGTATGGCTACCTGAATGGCATAAAGCTGAACACCACCAAAAATAACTTTCCCTGTTTTCAGGGCCATCTTAAGAGCATTATGGGCCCCCGGGCAATTCAGTGCACTGGGGCCCTGTCTACACAATCACGCACGAGAATAAAAATGCAAATTATCAATAAGGCTATATTTCTTGGTACTTCCAACAAAATCAGTGTTTAAACATTAACACAACATTTGGACAATATAACACGAGTTTGATGGGCACAGTGGAAGCGTTTGATGGGCAGAGTGGCTGCATTTAATGGGCACAGTGGCAGCTTTTGTGGGGAACAGTAGCAGCCTTTAATGGCCACAGTGGCTGCGTATGATGGGCACAGAGGCTGCCTTTAATGGGCACAGTGGCTGCGTTTGATGGGCACAGTGGCATCTTTGATGGGCACAGTGGCAGGTTTGATGGGAACAGTGGCTGCCATTAATGGGCACAGTGGCTGCGTTTGATGGGCACAGTGGCAGCTTTGATGGGCACAGTGGCAGCTTTTGATGGGCACAGTGGCAGCTTTTGATAGGCACAGTGGCTGCATTTAATGGGCACAGTGGCTGCATTTAATGGGCACAGTGGCAGATTTGATGGGTACAGTGGCAGCTTTGATGGGCACAGTGGCTGTGTTTGATGGGCACAGTGGCAGCTTTGATGGGCACAGTGGCTGTTTGATGGGCACAGTGACAGCTTTGATGGGCACAGTGGCTGTGTTTGATGGGCACAGTGGCAGCTTTTGAGGGGCACAGACAGTGGCTGTGTTTGATGCACAACTTGAACTTACTTAAGTAGACAGTGTTAGACTTACTTGAGGCTGCCGGCCTGGTGCAGTACAGTGTGTCACTCACAGCAGCATGGCAGCGCCAGCTATCAAGGGCTGTCTTTCGGCTCCGCTCCCTCTCCACGCTGTCTGAAGAACATGGCAGAGGTGGGCGGAGCTTGTTCACTAGCAGCTGGGGAGGCCGCGGCCTCTGACTGATGTCACTGATTGCTAGCTAGACACCGGGCGGCCGGCGATTCTAGCAAGTGAGCAACCAGTGCAGTCAGTCAACTAAAGCAGCAGATTGCAGTGCTGAGGATCGGCCCTGGATGGGACCCTCCAGACAAGTAGGGCCCCCGGGCAACTGCCCAGCATGCCCAGTGGAAAAAACGGCCCTGCCTGTTTTGGGAGAAGTGGAACAGCCTTCTATCCTCGGTCATGTCTTTTTAACTTTCTGGGACAATGAGGAGGATATCATCCCTGCTCGGCTGTGACAAAAAACTGGCCATCGCCCCCACCTATAACTGGCCTTTACAGCAAGGAGCACATGGAGGGCCATATACATGTAAGACAAAAACAATTCCATAGCTCAGCTCACCAACCAGTCTGCTGACCAACCAAATTAACCTGTCTAATCGTCTGTTAAAAGCAGGGGTGTAGTTAGCACACATTTGCAGCCAATCTAACATTAACATTGACAAAAGTAAATTTTCCATTTTCCATCCAAGTAGAGAGTGGTTGACAATAGACTGCTATCTGGCAGTGGATTGAACCTTTATTCATTACACCTAATACCGAAAACATGCAATTTAGATTAAGTTGTGTTTTGATATTAATTTGGGTTTCCCATTTTTGGCTTCTATACCATCGATCTCCCCTTCTGTACAGAGATAAGAATGTTGATGTAATCTGTCAGTCACATACACTATGTTACCAAAAGTATTGGGACGACGGCCTTTACACACACATGAACTTTAATGGCATCCCAGTCTTAGTCCATAGGGTTCAATATTGAGTTGGCCCACCCTTTGCAGCTTTAACAGCTTCAACTCTTGTGGGAAGGCTGTCCACAAGGTTTAGGAGTGTGTCTATGGGAATGTTTGACCATTCTTCCAGAAGAGCATTTGTGAGGTCAGGCACTGATGTGGACGAGAAGACCTGGCTTGCTGTCTCCGCTCTAATTCATCCTAAAGGTGTTCTATCGGGTTGAGGTCAGGACTCTATGCAGGCCAGTCAAGTTCATCCACCCCAAACTCGCTCATCTATGTCTTTATGGACCTTGCTTTGTGCACTGGTGCGCAGTGATGTTGGAACAGTTCCCATAAAGTTGGGAGCATGAAATTGTCCAAAATGTCTTGGTATGCTGACGCCTTAAGAGTTCCCTTTACTGGAACTAAGGGGCCAAGCCCAACCCTTAAAAAACTACCACAAACCTCAACCCCCCTCCACCAAATGATTTGGATCAGTGTACAAAGCAAGGCCCATAAAGACATGATTGAGCGAAATTGGGGAGGAGAAATTTGACTGGCCTGCACAGAGTCCTGACCTCAGCCCAACAGAACACCTTTGGGATGAATTAGAGTGGCAGACTGTGAGTCGAGCCTGGAAGAATGGTCAAACATCCCCATAGACACACTCCTAAACCTTGTGGACAGCCTTCCCAGAAAAGTTTAAACTGTTATAGCTGCAAAGGGTGGACCAACTCAATATTGAACCCTACAGACTAAGACTGGGATGCCATTAAAGTTCATGTTTGTGTAAAGTCAGTGTACATATGTATGTAGAGAGAAATGACAACATCAGTGTCTCTTTAAAGCGGAGCTCCACCCTAAAGTGGAACTTCGGCTCATCGGATTCCTCCCCCCCTCCGGTGCCACAATTGGCACCTTTCAGGGGGACGGGGTGCAGATACCTGTATAATACAGGTATTTGCACCCACTTCCAGGAATAGCTAGCGGCAGATGCCCACCCCCCCCCCTTGTGTTCTGGGAAACACACAGTACCCACAACACAACAGGGACCAGTAAAGACGTGCATCGCGACTCGCGCATGCGCAGTAGGGAACCGGGCAGTAAAGCAGCAACGCTTCACTTCCTGATTCCCTGAACGAGGATGGCAGCAGGTGCAGCCGAGAACTGAGCGATTGATCGTCATCTGCTGCCGACATCGCAGGCACCCTGGACAGGTAAGTGTCCATTTATTAAAAGTCAGCAGCTGCAGTATTTGTAGCTGCTGGCTTTTAATAATTTTTGTAAGGTGGACCTCCTCTTTAAGATAGACCTGGACTAGTAGAGGAAGCTTAGTTACTTGTTATGCAAGTTGAAAAGAAGTGATGAGAAACTATAGTTCACTATACATTTGCAGCATAATAAATCCTCTAGTTCAGTGTTTATCAACAAGGGTGCCAATTGGGTTCCTCTGGGGTTCCACAAACATGAGACCCAGTTTGCCCCGGTTCAGAGGACTCTGTAATGGGAGGGACTTTGTGCTGATGGGGGATTTTGATGTGACGGGGAGACTCTGTCATTGGGGGTACTCTGATGGGGTCTCTCGTGTGTAGGAGAGGTTCTGATGTGATTGGGGGGGGCTTTGACTCTGTGGTGATGGGGGGGCCTATGATATATAGGGGGGGCTTTGATGTTATGGGGGTCTCTCATATATAGGGGGGATTTGATGTGATGGGGGTCTCTGATATATAGGGGGGGCTTTGATGTGATGGGGGTCTCTGATATATAGGGGGGGCTTTGATGTGATGGGCGTCTCTGATGTAAAGGGAGGTGTGAAGTCAATTCAACCAAGGGGTTTGTGTGCATCCCAGGTTTTCTAACAGGGTGCCTAAGGATTCTGCATACTTGTAATGGGTGCTATGAGTGAAAAAAGGTTGAGGAATGCTGCTCTAGTTAAGAATAGTACAGATATATTATCAGTGTTGGGTTCATTTGCCAGAATGTCATTCTGCTTTAATGTTAACAAGAAGTTTCATATTTTTATTTTATATCCTCACCTTGACTGTAACAATAGTTTGCACTTTTGCTCCCATGGTAAATTTTGGGACAAAACCCCAACAGGTTTTTGTGTTTTTATTAACTTGTTTAAACTGAAGACAAAGACTGAGCAACCGTCATTATCTGCCGACAAGGTCTCTCCAGGTGTCACTTTCTCATTACCTGTAAAATAAAGAAAATGTCACATCTAGAAGCACAAAACACCTTCTGGACTTATGGAAGCATCTCCATCCAGCTGTTTGTTAATGATAAAATATAGTGTACTGTCAGTGAAAACTGATGTTATTAATGTATTGTTTAATTAAAAATGATTTATTATGTCACTTTCATATATTAACTTGCTAGCAGCTCTTACAAGGAATTTGTTTTATTCATAGACTTGCATTGAGAGAAACAGAATAATGCCGCGTACACACGAGCGGACTTTACGGCGGACTTTGCCCGGCGGACTGGATTTCTTCGGACAATTCGATGTGTGTGGGCTCCAGCGGACTTTGTTTTCTCAAAAGTTGGACGGACTTAGATTTGAAACTTGTTTAAAATTTATCCGTTGAAATCCGGTCGAAAAGTCCGCCGTCTGTATGCTAGTTCGACGGACAAAAAGCCACGCTAGGACAGCTATTGGCTACTGGCTATGAACTTCCTTGTTTTAGTCCGGTCGTACGTCATCACGTACGAATTCGACGGACTTTGGTGGATTGTGTGTAGGCAAGTCCGTTCATTCACAAAGTCCGTCGGAAAGTACGTCGAAAAGTCCGCCGGGCAAAGTCCGCCGTAAAGTCCGCTCGTGTGTACGCGGCATTAGAGTGTCACCACTGTGCAGCAGCAAGCTCTGTAGTGAAAAATTATGGGTGCAATTGATCTGCCTGTAATCCATTTGCAAGAGCACTGTAGGCAGGAACTATTTTTTATTTCAACTCCGACTTTCCGAAACCTTCACTTTTCTGAGGAGCAAAGTAAAATAGTGATTGAATGATTACAGAGTACATTGTGTGAAATGGGAAATTCTAGTGCTTGCATGTGGTTATCACTCCACATAGGTCAGCTTCTGCTTCCTAGACTGATGATGGTTTAGTGATGACGGTCATGTCAGTCTTGGTTGCTGTAAAGTTCTGGCTGTCTTAACACATGTGGACTTTTTAGATCATTTCTCTGCTGCTGCCTCTCACCTACTAACTTGTTATAAAATTACATTCTTTGAGTGATTACTAGGGGTGAGGCAGATAAATTACATCGGTCTTCTAAAAGCTCCTTTCAGGCACAGTCACAGCAAATAAAAAGACAGATTTTCAATGATAAAGGGTACAGCTTAATATATATATATATATATACACACACACACACAGTATCTCACAAAAGTCAGTGCACCCCTCACATTTTTGTAAAAAAATTATTATATCTTTTCATGTGATGACACTTCGCTACAATGAAAATTTCCAAATTGGGCCCAAAGTGTCAATATTTTGTGTGGCCACCATTATTTTCCAGCACTGCCCTAACCCTCTTGGGCATGGAGTTTACCAGAGCTTCACAGGTTGCCACTGGAGTCCTCTTCCACTCCTCCATGATGACACCACAGAGCTGGTGGATGTTAGAGACCTTGCGCTCCCTCACTTTCTGTTTGATGATGCCCCACAGATGCTCAATAGGGTTTAGGTCTGGAGACATACTTGGCCAGTCCATCACCTTTATCCTCAGCTTCTTTAGCAAGGCAGTGGTCATCTTGGAGATGTGTTTAGGGTTGTTATGTTGGAATACTGCCCTGCGCCCCAGTCTCCGAAGGGAGGGGATCATGCTCTGCTTCAGTATGTCATAGTACATGTTGGCATTCACGGTTCCCTCAATGAACTGTAGCTCCCCAGTGCCAACAGCACTCATGCAGCCCCAGACTATGACACTCCCACCACCATGCTTAACTGTAGGCAAGACACACTTGTCTTTGTACTCCTCACTTGGTTGCCTCCACACACGCCTGACACCATCTGAACTAAATACATTTATCTTGGTTTCATCAGACCACAGGACATAGTTCTAGTAATCCTTACTCTGCTTGTCTTCAGAAAACTTTGCAGGCTTTCTTGTGCATCATCTTTAGAAGAGGCTTCCTTCTTGGATGACAGCCATGCAGACCAATTTGATGCAGTGTGTGGCGTATGGTCTGAGCACTGACAGGCTGAACCCCCACCCCTTCAACCTCTGCAGCAATGCTGGCAGCACTCATACGTCTATTTCCCAAAGACAACCTCTGGATATGACACTGAGCACATGCACTCAACTTCTTTGGTCAACCATGGCGAGGCCTGTTCTGAGTAGAACCTGTCCTGTTAAACCGCTGTATGGTCTTGGTCACCGTGCTGCAGCTCAGTTTCAGGGTTTTGGCAATCTTCTTATAGCCTAGACCATCTTTATGTAGAGCAACAATTCTTTTTTCAGATCCTCAGAGAGTTCTTTGCCATGAGGTGCCATGTTCAACTTCCAGTAAAAAATATAGTGCAGCGCTGAAGTTACTAATCAATTATCATAAATGTCCATAAATGAATGAAAAATCAGAGAGTATCAACGGTGATGCAGAGTGCTTCATGCAAATCTAAAAAGTGCTCTTAAATACGTGCTCCCCTCTCTTGCCAGTCAAACCGCTCACCTTGTTACAGGGTCCCCTGAACTAACAGGAAAGTCTCATAAGCATTCACCACTAAATAGTGGTCGGGGTAGTATCTTGACTGGAAAGCCGGAAACCTCTTCCTTAATATGGCTTAAAAGATTTCATCCAAATTCGCATTAAATAAATAAAGAAATAATATAGTGCTCTCTGTATAACTAAAATGATTCCTTTTATTAAAAGACAGGTACTCACATATGTAGCACTATACCCAGTGCTAGGAAATAAGGCGCATGTAATTTACAGGTGACAGTGAATGATAAAGCGGCTGCAGCGACGTCTAAACGGGATAAAACCAATCCGCACGCGTATCGTCCAGCAGGACTTCCTCAGCGGTCTTAGCTTACCTAACGTTGAGGTCTTTTGGGCTGGAGCACCCCTCCCCCTCCTCATTCCCTCTCATTTAGTGGCCACCAGTGCATAGGATGTATCCCCTTCAGTTCTCACATATAGAGGAGTTTAGCTCCCATGGTTGAGACAAAGGATCTTCCATTCTATTACTAGAGTAGGACCCACTAATTCGGGGTACTTTGTCGCAGTAAGTGGGCTTAGCACTATATGACCATATAGTGTGATCAAACCCCTGTATTTTTTTAATATGTTCAGGTGTTTTTAACTAGCCCTGCAGGAAATGTCATTCTTGTATGTGTGCACTGTAAAATACAAGTCACTACCAGACTGCTGTGGTTGAGGGTTGAGGTTGATACCCCTTGGGGCACGGTGACACATTCAGTGGGAGTGATACCCTCACTGCTTCATGAAGAGGGGAGAGATTTTCCACTGAGGAAACATCGGAATTCACTCACTCCAGACCCACCCGACCGACCGGGGGGGGGGGGGGGGGGGGTGTTACTGTTTGCAGCCCTCCCAAAAAAAAATTACCACCGGCCGCCACTGGTCTGGAGTACTTACCCCATCTATGGCTTTCCCTTCCTCTGCTCTCCACGGGCATCACAGTGGCGGCGGCTTCCGTTTCCTCCCTCCTCCTCGGCAGCCAATCGGGACTCTTCTCTTTTCAGCCAATCCTTGAATGGGTCTCAGACCCGCTTCTGATTGGCCGGATTGAGGATCAGTGTTTCAATCCGCCTTTGTAAAACCTGAGTGGGCTTGTAGCGCAATGCTCTGCACCGGGAGCCCACCCTATTCTGAAGCCTAGTAGAGCCTCTGGCACTAATCATGTGCTTAAAGAAAGCCCAGCTGCTGTAATTCGTGCGCCCGGCGTCCTGAAAGAGGCCGGATGCATCAATAGGGGGTGGCGGCCATGGATAGAGGGGGGGGGGGGCGTGTCGGCTGTGGATAGAGGGGGCGGTGCCCAGGCGCTCCTAATGTATGGCCCGCCACTGCTCCAGACCCTTTTGATTGCAAAATTGAAAGGGAAACTGTTGGTGTGTTCAAGGAAGGGGTAGATTCTTTTCCTTTTTCTGTAATGGCTGGGGAGCAGGAGGAGCTGGAATCCAGCCCCCAGCTTGAGGATAATGAAGAAATTATCTCTGACTTTAATAGTGATAGTGGGCAGAATGTGGTGCCTGACTTAGAAGAAAAATATGGAAAGGAAATATGATTTTTTACCGAACTACTAAGAGACACCACACTCACTAGAGGCAGAGAAAACATTAAGATGATTGATGGGGGACCTGTTGAACCTAATGTAGGGGTGTATTTTCCCTACATGGCTCTTCAAAATAACTTGCTGTATCAGGTGGTAAAGCAAGGGGAGGATGAGGTAGAGAGCAGCTAGTGGTTCCCAAACCCTATCGTCGGATGATATTAGATTTAGCCCATGGTCATTTAATGGGTGGACATCTGGGTATAGAGAAAACCAAGGAGAGAATAAGCCAGAGATTCTTTTGGCCTGGGTTACATGAAGATGTCAAAGAATATTGTAAATCATGCCCAGTGTCAGTATTCTGCACCATCGCCCCATTTTCGCAGTCTGCTGGTACCGTTACCAATAATTGAAGTGCCTTTTGAAAGCATTGGCATGGATCTGGTGGGACCAGTAGTAAAGTCTGCCTGGGGCCACCAGCACATACTTGTAATACTGGACTATGCCACACGATACCCTGAAGCCATTCCCTTGAGTAAAACCTCAGCTAAGACTATTGCCACAGAGCTTGTCCAGGTATTTAGTCGTGTGGGTATTCCAAAATAAGTATTAACAGATCAAGGCACACCATGTATACTCAGAGTCTCTAAAGAATTGTGTAAGTTGTTCAAAATCTCCCATCTCCGTACCTCTGTCTACCACCCCCAAACTGATGGTCTTGTAGAGAGATTTAACAAAACGCTCAAAAGCATGTTTAAAAAAGGTGGTGGACAAAGATGAGAGAAATTGGGATTTTTTTGTTGCCATACCTCATGTTTGCTATACGAGAGGTACCTCGGGCATCTATGAGGTATTCCCCTTTTGAACTACTGTATGGTAGACATCCCTGGGGATTGCTAGATCTCGCAAAAGAAACGTGGGAGGGAGAGACCACACCTTAGAGAAGCGTCATCAAGCATATCTCGCTGATGCAAGATAGAATTGCGGCTGTCATGCCGCTTGTGCGGGAACATATGGAGCAAGCCTAGGAGGCCCAGAGAAGGGTTTATAATTGGGGTGGCAAGACCCAAACTTTCAACCCTGGTGACAGAGTGCTGGTACTAGTACCCACGGTTTAGAATAAATTACTAGTAAAGTGGCTGGGTCCCTTTGAAATTATGGAAAGAGGAGTGGAGTAAACTACAAAGTTTACCAGCCAGGAAAAAGGAAACCAGAGCAAATATATCACATTCATCTCTTGAAACCTTGGAAGGAAAGAGAGACGTTACTGGCAGTCCCAATACCCCAAAAGGACATGTGCCCTGGGACACCTGAGGTACCCATAACTGAAACCTTGTCAGTGGCCCAACAGAAGGACGTTAAAGAGTTTGTGAGTAAAAATAGAGACTTTTTTTCTCACTTGCCTGGACTGACCACAGTTATACAGCATGACATAATTACGGAACCAGGCGTCCGCGTAAATGTAAAGCCCTATAGAATACCCAAAAGCAAGGCGAGAAGCAGTTGCAAATGAGGTAAAGAACATGTTAGAGTTGGATGTGATAGAGGAGTCCCACAGTGACTAGTCAAGTCCCATAGTGTTGGTCCCAAAACCAGATGGAACTATAAGGTTTCGTAATGATTTCAGGAAGTTGAACAGTGTGTTCAAATTCGATGCTTACCCAAAGACTCAGGTCGACAAGCTTGTTGACAGATTGGGAAGTGCCTGGTACATAACTACTTTAGATTGGACTAAAGGTTATTGGCAGATACCCCTAACAGAATCTGCAAAAGAGAAAACAGCATTTTCTACCCCTGAGGGTTATTTCCAGTATAAGCGGATGCCTTTTGGTTTGCATGGTGCTCCTGCCTCATTCCAGAGAATGATGGATAAAACATTAAGACCACATGGCCAATACGCAGCTGCCTATTTGGACAATGTAGTCATCCACAGCCCAGGTTGGGAATCTCATTTGCCCCAGGTGCAAGCAGTAGTAGATTACCTTAGGAAAACAGGACTCCCAGAACCAACCCCAGAAAGTGTGCCATAGGCTTGAGGGAGGCCAAATACCTTGGCTACATTATTGGTTGAGGACTGATCAAGCCTCGGATCAATAAAATTGAGGCAGTTCAAAAGTGGCCCCAACCTATAAATAAAAAGCAAGTTCGTTCTTTTCTTGGGATCACAGGATATTACAGGCGTTTTATACCCAATTTTGCCACCATTGCAGCCCCACTGACAGATCTGACGAAGGGTCGGTCATGATTAAGTGGAATCCTAAGGCAGAGAAGACATTTCATATGTTGAAGCAAGCTCTTTGTGTACAACCTGTGCTCGTGACCCTAGAGTTCACAAAGGAATTTGTGGTACAGACAGATGCCTCTGATGTGGGACTGGGTGCGGTACTGTCCCAAACCAGAGACGGTGAGGAGCAGCCAGTGGTCTACCTGAGCAGAAAGCTGAACAGACATGAGAAAAACTATGCCTTTGTTGAGAAGGAATATTTAGCTATTAAATGGGCCTTCGATGCCCTGAAGTATTACCTGTTGGGAAGACCATTCAAACTAGTTACTGATGCATGTCCCTCTCAAATGGATGTGTGATAACAGGGAGAAAAAGTCGGGTGACAAGGTGGTTCCTTGCTCTTTTTGTTTGCGTTATCTTCATGCAACCTTTAAAAATAAAACTGGCTACAAGTCAGATTATAGGAAACCTGCCATTTGGACTACCGTTTTTCCCAGGGAAGGTGATGCCCTTTGAGCTAACCCCTGACATATACATATACATATACACAGGGCTTTTTTTCAGGGGGAACTTGGTGGAACTCAGTTCCACCTCCTATGGCTCAGACCCTGGGGGGGGGGCTTCTCACCACAATCACTTGTAAACACAGAAGTCAGGTTTCCGTGTTTACAAGTGGCAGCTCTGCACTCTGTGTGTAACCCCCCTGAACTCTGCACTCTGTATGTAATGCAATCCTGGTATTTAATGCCCCTTTAGGACCCTCCTACTGTTTGTGAAATTTGACTGACCACACCCACTATTTGATGTGATTTGGAGAGTGTGTTTAGGGGGGGGGGTTTTGGGGGTAGTGGTTGAGTTCCAGCACCTATTGTTTGAGAAAAAAAAGCCCTGCATATACATACACAGTATCTCACAAAAGTGAGTACACCCTTCGCATTTTTGTAAATATTTTATTATATCTTTTCATGTGACAACATTGAAGAAATGACACTTTGCTACAATGTAAGGTAGTGAATGTACATCTTGTATAACAGTGTCAATTTGCTGTCCCCTCAAAATAACTCAACACACAGCCATTAATGTCTAAACCGCTGGCAACAAAAGTGAGTACACCCCTAAGTGAAAATGTCCAAATTGGGCCTATTAGCCATTTTCCCTCCCCGGTGTCAGTGTCATGTGACTCGTTAGTGTTACCAGGTCTCAGGGGTGAATGGGGAGAAGGTGTGTTAAATTTGGTGTTATCGCTCTCACTCTCTCATACTGGTCACTGGAAGTTCAACATGGCACCTCATGGCAAAGAACTCTCTGAGGATCTGAAAAAAGAATTGTTGCTCTACATAAAGATGGCCTAGGCTATAAGAAGATTGCCAAGACCCTGAAACTGAGCTGCAGCAAGGTGGACAAGACCATACAGCGGTTTAACAGGACAGGTTCTACTCAGAACAGGCCTCGCCATGGTCGACCAAAGAGGTTGAGTGCATGTGCTCAGTGTCATATCCAGAGGTTGTCTTTGGGAAATAGACGTATGACTACTGCCAGCATTGCTGCACAGATTGAAGGGGTGGGGGTTCAGCCTGTCAGTGCTCAGACCATACGCCACACACTGCATCAAATTGGTCTGCATGGCTGTCATCCCAGAAGGAAGCCTCTTCTAAAGATGATGCACAAGAAAGCCCGCAAACAGTTTGCTGGAGACAAACAGACTAAGGACATGGATTACTGGAACCATGTCCTGTGGCCCGATGAGACCAAGATAAACTTATTTGGTTCCGATGGTGTCAAGCATATTTGGCGGCAACCAGGTGGGGAGTACAAAGACAAGTCAAGCATGGTGGCACTGGGGAGTTACAGTTCATTGAGGGAACCATGAATGCCAACATGTACTGTGATATACTGAAGCAGAGCATGATCCCCTCCCTTTGGAGACTGGGCCGCAGGGCAGTATTCCAACATGATAACGACCCCGAACACACATCCAAGACGACCACTGCCTTGCTAAAGAAGCTGAGGGTAAAGGTGATGGACTGGCCAAGTATGTCCCCAGACCTAAACCCTATTGAGCATCTGTGGGGCATCCTCAAACGGAAGGTGGAGAAGCACAAGGTCTCTAACATCCACCAGCTCCGTGATGCCGTCATGAAGGAGTGGAAGAGGACTCCCGTGGCAACCTGTGAAGCTCTGGTGAACTCCATGCCCAACAGGGTTAAGGCGGTGCAAGAAAATAATGGTGGCCACAAAAAATATTGACACTTTGGGCCCAATTTGGACATTTTCACTTAGGGGTGTACTCACTTTTGTTGCCAGCGGTTTAGACATGAATGGCTGTGTGTTGAGTTATTTTGAGGGGACAGCAAATTGACACTGTTATACAAGCTGTACACTCTCACTACTTTATATAGCACTCTTGCCTAGCAGTTAAAAGGGTCGCTGGTTCGAATCCCAACCACGACACTACCTGCCTGGAGTTTGCATGTTCTCTCTGTGCCTGCGTGGGTTTCCTCCGGGTACTCCGGTTTCCTTGAACACTCCAAAGACAGGCTGGTAGGTTAATTGGCTTCTGCCTAAATTGGCCCTAGTATATGAATATGAGTTAGGGACCTTAGATTGTAAGCTCCTTGAGGGTAGGGACTGATGTGAATGTACAATGTATATGTAAAGCACTGCCTAAATTGACAGTGCTATATAAGTACCTTAACCACTTGCTTACTGGGCACTTAAACCCCCCTCCTGCCCAGACCATTTTTCAGCTTTCAACGCTGTCACTCTTTGAATGACAATTGCGCGGTCATGCAATACTGTACCCAAATTCAATTTTTATCATTTTTTTTCACACAAATAGAACTTTCTTTTGGTGGTATTTAATCACCACTGGGGTTTTTATTTTTTGCTAAACAATCAAAAAAAGACAGAAAATGTTGAAAAAAAAAATAAAATCATGTTTCATAGTTTTGTTATAAAATTTTGTGAACAGGTAATTTTTCTCCTTCATTATATGCGCTGATGAGGCGGCACTGATGGGCACTGATAGGCACAGATAAGGCGGCACTGATGGGTTCAGATAATGCGGTACTGATGGGCACAGATAAGATGGCACTGATGGGCCTTGATGGGTGGCACTGATTGGTGTTACTGATAGGTACCACTGATAGATGGCACTGATGGGCACTGGTAGGTGACACTGATGGGCAGCACTGTTGATGAGGCACTGATTGGTGACATTGATAGGTGGCACTGGTAGACGGCACTGTTGTGCACTGGTAGGTGGCACAGGTGGGCACAGATAAGCTGGCGGCTTCTCTCCTTGATCAGGACCGATGTCCCTCTGATAGCCTCCGGTGATCGGCTTTTTTTTTCTCCTTACGATATCAGAAAAAATAGCCGATTACCGGCTCTGTTTACATCACATGATCAGCTGACAGCTGATACCTAGACTTGCAGATCACAGAGTGGCCGCTCGAGCACAAGAGGAGGTCTATCGACTGCCTCCCGGCAAAGTAGGTCCATGCTGTAGCCGTCATTCAGCTATAGCACGGATGTGAAGCGGGTAAATAATAATAATTATTGTAGCAAAGTGTCATTTCTTCAGTGTTGTCACATGAAAAGATATAAAAAAAAATTATTATATATATATATATATATATATATATATATATATATATATACACACACACACTGTTGCTGTATATTTTGACATGTCGCCAATACATTCTTCTAGATTTATAAGCCTCATTGTCTAACTCTCACAAATGATACACAAAATGGTCACAAGCTGAAGATGCTAAATCTTGCAAGAATGGACTCCTGAATTGTGTTTGAGGAATATAGAGGGATGCTAATGTCACTTGGGTGAATAAAGCTTAAAGGTTCATGAACACTGAGCGTTTGCTCAGCTTCGTTTAGGCACGTCAAGCTCTTGAGCATTCATTTATTCCACTGGCCAGAATATTAATTTATTCTGGCCAGTTTCAATGCACCTCAATAGGACCTGCTACATCCAATGAAATGCAGTGCAGCACACCTAAACACGCTTAGTGTTTAGGCATGTTTACACACATTTAGGCACATCAACATAATGCTTCTCCTCTAATACGACTATGGGGTAGATTTACTAAAACTGGTGCACACAGAATCTGTTGCAGCTGTGCATAGTAACCAATCAGCTTCTAACTTAAACTTGTTCAATTAAGCTTTGACAAAAAAAAAACCTAGAAGCTGATTGGTTACTATACAGCAGTTTTAGTAAATGTTCCCCCTATGTGTACATGGACACATAATAGACTAACATTAAGGTGAGTTTACGGTCAGAAAAAAAAAAGTCAAATGCCTGTGAAAGGGATGTTTTTTTAAGCCCAGTGTACACGAGGCTTAAAGCTTAATATAGCTCTGAAGATGAGCTTTTAGCAGTATTAGGGCAGATATCCATGGGCATCCTTTTCAAATGCTGTTTGCCAGCAAAGGCTACCTTTGAATTGCATATGCAACAATTGACAAGAAAAGGCTGAGTATGAGCTGCATTGCAATAAAACCTGGAAGCTGATTGGTTTCTATACACAGTTGCACCAGACTTTGCACTTTCCAGTTTTAGTAAATAAACCCCCTAGTGTGATCTGCTTTGTATTGCACTGCATTTCATTGGATGTAGCATGTCATATTGAGGTGCATTGAAACTAAAGACAAAGCAAGTAAAATGCAGCCTTTTTTTGGCCCCTGGTATTGAAAAACCAAGCCCTCCCTCCCCCCAGACTCCACAGTACTTTTCTCTGTTGCATGCAAGGACCTCTTACTCCTATTTGCCAGGCCCTGATTGCTGGGTGCCTTCAATCATATTCCCATCTGGCCAAGGACTTATGCCGCATACACACAGCAGAAAAAATCCGATGGGAGCTTTTGGTCGGACATTCCGACCGTGTGTATGCCTCATCGGACTTTTTCTGTCGGCAATACCGACGGACTCGGATATAGAACATGTTCTAAATCTTTCTGTCGGAAATGCCGACGGAGTTTAGCCCGTTGGCAAGTCCGGCCGTGTGTGCATAAGACCCCTGCCCTGGCTGCTGGCTTCAATGTCTTCAGCTTCGGGCATTTCATAGAGACCTTAATTCATTTGAAGAAAAGAATCTTGCTAAAGAACTTTATTATTTCAATATACCAGTCTTAACCCCCCATTTTATATAAACGCACAGGAAAAGGAGCTGGGGAAACAGTTGCAAGAATCGGATCTGCGGAAGACATTAACTCTTACTCATAAGGCATGCATAGCCTCCACAGCCTAATGGGGCGTACACACGGTCGGACTTTTCGACCGGACTGGTCTGACGGACGCCGACGGACCAAATCCGGCGAACAATTCGATCGTGTGTGGGCTTCACTGGACCTTCAGTGGACTTTCCCAGTCGCAAATCTGACGGACTTTAGATTTGGAACATGCTTCAAATCTTTACGTCGTAACTCCGCCGGACCCAGAAATCCGCTCGTCTGTATGCTAGTCCAACGGACAAAAACCGACGCTAGGGCAGCTACTGGCTATCAACTTCCTTATTTTAGTCCGGTGTACATCATCATGTACAAATCAGACTTTGGTGTGATCGTGTGTAGGCAAGTCTGGTCGTTAGAAAGTCCGTTCAAAGTCTGCCAAAAGTCCTTCGAAAATCTGTCAAAAGTCTGTCGGACTTTTGTAGCTGAAAAGTCCGACCATGTGTACACGGCATAAGAGTGTAGTTATAAGATACTAACACATTGATATAGGTGCCCATATGATATCCTAAGGATTCTCTCTTCTACATCTGATTGTTGTTGGTGCAGTGAGAGCGAGCTCATGACTGTGCTACATATATGGCCGCCCTGCCCTTGGATCAAACTTTTTTGGTTCCGTGTCTTCACTACATGAAGCAACAGGCTCAGACATCTCCATGACTCCAATAATAGCCCTTCTCTCTGGCTCCATCTCTACTGTCAAAAAAGGCCTTAACAGCCATGTTAGCTATTAGGGCAGTGACCCCCCCAACATTAACCTCCCTGGCGGTTTTCCCGAGTGTGGCTCAGGATTAAAATTCAGTCCCATTAGCGGTAACCCCGAGCCACACTCGGGATCGCATTGCAGGATCCTGGTGCGGCGTTACTTACCTTGTCCCCAGGATCCTGCGATGTCCCCCGCAGTGTCCGTGGGCTCTGTCTCCTCCGAAGCCTCTCCTTGCCAGGCTCCGTTCCCTGCAAGCGTCACGACGCACGGGGGCGGAGCCTGGCGGCAAATTAAAAAAATTGTAAATATCATAACACATACAGTACTGTAATCTTACAGATTACAGTACTGTATGAAATCATTTCACATCCCTTTTGTCCCCAGTGCTTTGTCCAGTGCCCTGCATGCAGTTTTAGATTATATATACTGTTCTTTCTGCCTGGAAACTGGAGATTGTCCATAGCAACCAAAAAGTGTCCCTTTACGTCAAAAGTGGCTTTAGACCATCTAGAAAACAGCGATAGTAAATTAGAACACTTGCAGAATTGAGCGATAGTGAATCGTGGGGAAATTTATTTTATTATTATAATATATATTTTTTTTTAATTATTTATTTTTATTTATTATATTATAATTTATGTTTTTGTGTTTCAAACTTTATCATACCCGGGATATCTACTAGACTCTTGTTTGGACAGATTTAATTGTGTTATTGTTAAGAATTACAGACCTACAATATAAAACGCCAAATTTCCATGCAAAATAATTGTACCGCTTTCAGCACCTAAAATCCGAAATAATCATACCGCCAGGGAGGTTAAAAGACCACACATATACCGGGCGATACAGTGGTGTAAGAGGATAGCACTTTCGCCTAGCAGCAAAAGGGTCACTGGTTCCAATTCCAACCCTGACGCCATCTGCCTGGAGTTTGCATGTGCTTCCTGTGCCTGTGTTGGTTTCCTCCGTGTACTCCAGTTTCCTCCCACACTCCAAAGACATGTTGGTAGGTTAATTATGTCTAGGGACCTTAGATTGTAAGCTCCTTGAGGGTAGGGACTGGTGTGAATGTACAATGTATATGTAAAGCACTGCATAAATTGACGGCGCTATATAAGTACCTATAATAATTTAAAAAATAAATATCTCTATAACGCAGGAATGGTTTTCTGAACTATCCCTCCTTCAACACATGGAGAAATTAACCACCCGGCTCATTGATCAATATACCACCTATTGGGATACTTGGACTACCTGGATCATTTACAAGGACTCTTTGACATTGAAAGATGCCTTGATCTCTCCATTATGACCTAATCACATTTGCCCCTTCTCTACTATCCCTCCAGGAACCTAGGGTTCTTATTTTCTCTCTCCAAAGCCCCCCTTTTTATTTAATCTGTTCCTCTTCTGCTCGCTTCCTCCTACTTAAGCTAGGTATACACATAAAAAATTTGCCCGGTTCAGCAGAAACTGTCCGATTTCCGGTCTGTGTGTACCTCTCTTTGTTAAACAGAATCCGGTCATTAGACCGGCTTCTGTCAAAGGTTCTGCTGGAAAAACAGCATTCGATCAGCTGCTGGAGCCAAAGGTTGCAGCGCTGATCTATGTACTCTGACAGGGTGGTGATTCTCTATTGTCAGAATACAATAGTACAGCAGGGGAAATCCCACTGCTTGTGTGGATGTGGAAATCTGTGACGTTTTTTTTTTTTTTTCAACCCGCTGGCTGAACAAAAACAGATTCAACATGTATACCCAGCTTTACTCTCGGTTAGGGTGGGGTGTTTTTCCTCTTTCATGTGTATTCTGCGTACACTGTACTCTACTCTTCTTACATTCTGCTGATTTGACAGGATGGATGAGCCACCGTCCTTTTCATCTTAGTAAAGGTCATTATTCCTTGCATTGCATTATCCCATCCTGTTGGGAACTAACATTTCTGATCTCCTTATATGACCCTGTCTCATACTGACTTGCTGTCTTGTCCTATGCTGGAGCCAGGGACTGCGCTCCCATTCGGTTTACTGGCTGTATCTGTTCTGTTTTCTTATAGAAACCTAACAAACTACTACTCTGTGAAATAAATGCAGGCTTTTTTTGTTAAATGCTGCGTTTTCTATTTGAAGGCAGCTGCATGGGCGATTCAGCCAGAGGGCTGATCGAAACAAAAATGAACAGGTCCTTCCATCCATACAAACACGATTAATGGAGGACTACCCCATGCTGGCACATTGTATTCTGGCAATGGGACTCTCTGCTGTAAAAATTCACTGATCAGCGGTTGCAGCCGCTGGTCGACAAAAATGTTGCAAAACTCCTGTTCGACAGATGATGATCTAACGATCAATTTCTGTCAAACAAGAACAGCTACACGTGGATCGAAAATTCGAACGGTCCCTGCTGAACCAGATGAATTTTGATCGTTCTACGGCCAGCGTTAGCAATGGTCTGATATCAAAGTACATGTAAACTAAATGATACCGAGTTCACTTATTGTGCATCACACAAATTACTGTTTTCACCTTTTATATCCTTTCTTGTATCTGAATGGTGCTGATATCCTGCAATCTCATTACAGTAAATTCCTGTCTTGTATTTCTCAAGGCAGGTTTCCTGACAGTGACGACTGTGGGCCATGCCTGCAAAATGTGTGTTGAAATAGCCACTTGTAGGCCTGTGTGATATGGTGACAACACACGGGGAACAGATGGGAGATGAAGACAAAGTGTTGTCACCCTATAACAGGTCACTTTAACAAGTGTCTTTATGGCAGGATCACTAGGTATTATTTAAAATGGTTCTAAAGGTAAAAGTTTTTTAAAAGTGATTTTAAATCCTTGTTTTTTTTATTATTTGTGTTTAAAAATAACAAATATGTCATACTTACCTGCCCTGTGCAGTGGTTTTGCACAGAACAGCCCAGATCCTCCTCTTCTTGGGTCCCTCTTCGGTGCTCCTGGCCCCTCCCTCCTGACGAGTGCCCCGACAGCAAGCAACTTGCTATGGGGGCACCCGAGCCACTGCTCTGTGTGTCCATTCAGACATGGAGTCGTGGCTCAGCCCCGCCCCCTCTCTCTCTCCTCATTGGCTCACTGACTTTGATTGACAGCAGTGGGAGCCAATGGCGCCTGCTGTGTGTCTCAGCCAATCAGGAGGGAGAGTCCCGGACAGCCGAGTCTCTCATGCAACATCGCTGGATCGAGATGAGGCTCAGGTAAGTATCTGAGGTGCTGAGGGGGGAGCCGCACACAAAAGGTTTTTTATCTTAATGCATAGAATGCATTAAGATAAAAAAAAAAACCTTCTGCCTTCAGAACCAGTAATGCATTCTCTGTATTAAGGTAAAAAAAACCTTTTAATAGTCCCCCCCCCACCACCCCCTAAATACTAACCTGAACCAAGTCTCAGTCCAGCGCTGTGCCCATCTGGCACATCTGCAGTGACTCTTCTGCCATCTTCTGGCTCTCACAGGCTTGGCTGAGAGTTGCTGTCAATCAAAACCTGTGAGCAGCAAGCTGGGGGAGCCAATAGCGCCAGCAGGAGACCCGGGAAGAAGAGAATCCAGGCAGCAAAACCATTACAAAGAGCAGGTAAGTATGATGTTTGTTGTTTAAAAAAAAAATATATTAATCTTTACAATCACTAAGTGAAATCTGCAGATTTACAAATACTTTTTTAAATTACATTGACATGCTAAAGATTATATGAGATTTAATCGACTAGATTTACATATACTTTAAAACAGCACAAGATGAATCAGCATCAATATGTATGATATATGCATGTAAACTATAGTATTTACCTTTAAGAAATAGGCTGAGATTATCTGTATCAAGAGCATAAACTGGCTGCCACGGACTTGCCAGCATATGAGTTGATGGCAAGCCAAATTGGCAAACTGGTTCACATTTGGCAACATCGAAAAGCTCCACTGTACTGTTCCAATAATGTAAGAGCACCTATAATACAGTATTGTTATTACGTGTCAGCAAGGTCGGACAAATAGTATTTTTTCAATGCTACTCACATTATATACAGACATTCAGAATTCATATACTGTACACATAACCTAGGTAGAATTTTACTTTGAATTTTGCTTGTAGATTTATTAATCCTAGGAAAATCTAGTATAAAAAAATAACTACATAATTGCTTAAAAACGTATTAGATATTCACAGCTATCAATAAAATGTTTGCATTAAAGTACAGAATGTCAGAATGGGGATCTGTTTGTTTACATTGACAGATCCCCATTCTGGCTCTCTGTGGAGCGATCGCGGAGCATCGGCTCCAGTGATGCGTCGCGGGCGCGCACGCCTGCTATTTCTCTTAAAGCGGCCCACGTAGGCCTACGCCGATTCGCACAGCCGAGCCAACCTGCCGTATTATAATGAGGGCGGCTGGTCAGCAAGCGGTTAAAGGATAAATTCACCTTTTAACATAAAACAATAAACGTTATTTTTTTTTGCAGGTAAAAAAAATGTGCATGTACTATTTTTTGTCTGGAAAACAATGTCTGGAAAACAATGCACCAGCGATCAGCAGTTCGCTGATGCCAGGCAGGTCTCCTGCAGACTGCAAGTGTAAGTTATCTGCCCGTACATACAGTAGTATGGGCAGGCAGTTTTACACTGACAGGAAGAATCAATCAACTACCACGGCATTCAATAAGCTCTGGTAGTATATTGAGAACTACAAGCCGACATCTGCAAAGGTTGTTGGTACTTGTAGTTTATTGATTTACAAGGATCTGTAAATCAATGATGCGGCCGTGTGTGAGCCCCGCACTGCCGCACTCTCTTTGAATTGTGGCAGCGAATGCTGGGAGAAGATCCCTTGCTCGTTGTCACAAGGAGGGGGGGGATAGGGAGGAGATGTCTGATGCTGAACATGTTACATGCTACACCCTAAATATGGGTGTAACATGTTCAGAAAGGTAAACTTATCCTTTAGGTCCTAATCCAATGTGCACTAGAAACGACAGATGGAATAACACTGGTTACCATGGCCAATGCATACGTATTTATAAGGAAAGCATAATGTTATAGAAGCTTACCCTAAGACCCCTTTCACACTGGGGCGCTTTTCAGGCGTTTTAGCGCTAAAAATAGCGCCTATCAAGCCACCCCAGTGTCCGAGTGCTCCCCCACTGGGGCGGTGCGCTTGCAGGATGGGAAAAAAAGTCCTGCAAGCAGCATCTTTGTAGCGGTGCGGAAACGTTGTATACACCGCTCCCAAAACGCCCTGCCCATTGAAATGAATGGGCAGCACTGCCGAAGCGCTGCAACACGATTGCTATTAACCCTTACTTCGGCCGCTAGCAAGGGCCAAAAGCGCTCCGCTAGTGGCTGAAAAGCGCTGCTATAACAGCGGTAAAGCGTCGCTTTACCGCTAACGCCTGCACCGCCCCAGTGTAAAAGGGGTCTTAAAGATTAAAAATGTTAGGACCAGCAGGGAAAGCACAGAGATATTGAAATAGTTTTCTCTTAAAAAAAAAAAAAAGTAACATAATTGAATGTATATAAAATCTTACCATACTTGGAAGGGAGTGGATGGGAGATACTGCACTGATCTGGTTATCGGAGGTGCCAGTACTTTGGAAAAACAATATTAGAGATAAAAGATGTGTTAATCTTCCAGTAGATGGAAAGCAATCCTGTCACCTGTAAATCTGTGTTTTTAGAATAGCTTGAAATGCCACCTTTAGGCCTACAATACATTGGAGATTTGGTGTGATTATCAATTAAACAGGCCATACAACTAAAATTCATATTTAATTGGTGGCTGAATTCTGCGGTCATTGGCATCTACCTCCTCCTCATCGTGTTATACTGAGCCGGCCAATGATTGTGTGTTATCCTCATAGTCCCTGTCTGTACATGACTTGTAGTCAGTAGTTAAGCACTATGTGCAGTGGTTTTTCTTTTTACATACATATGGCTGAATGGAGTCACTATCGGAAGTAAGACCCCATACACACTGTTAGATTTTCTGCAGATTTTTGTCTTCAGATTTACCAAAACCATGTAGTCAAGGGCCTGCCTAATTGCATACAAATTGAAACTCTTAAGGTTTGATATCATATTATATGGTTTTGGTAAATCTAAAGGAAAAAATCTACAGAAAATTGTATAGTGTGTATCCAGCTTTACACTAGGAACAGGAAAAGATCTATCTCAGTCCCCCAAGGTGGGACACAAGTGAATTGTGACCCTACTTAAGTGTAAGATCATAACCCTAAGGTGAAAGTCCATCTGAAGGAGGTGCACATATTGCATGCAATTTTTTTGCACGAAGTGGTGAATAAACACTGCAAGTTGAACACTGGAGACTGAAACATTTTCGCATATAGTATTTGATGGCACGGGCATTTATTGGATCGATGGGACTATTTATGGACTATTGAGCATATTTTGGCACTATTTGGGTTCTGTTTTTATTTGGTTCCTTTATCATACTTTTTTCTGGATTTTGTTTTTCATTTATTGTCATTGTTATAAAATGATTACAACACATTGGGGGTTATTTACGAAAGGCAAATCCCCTTTACACTACAAGTGCACTTGGAAGTTCAGTCGCTATTGATCCGAAGGGGACGTGCAAGGAAAATAAAAAACAGCATTTTAGCTTGCACATGATTGGATGATAAAATCAGCAGAGCTTCCCCTCATTTCAGATCTACCCCTCAGATTTACAGCGACTGAACTTTCAAGTGCACTTGTAGTGCAAAGTGGATTTGCCTTTCGTAAATAACCCCCAGAGTGTAGTGCAAGACTAATAGCGTGCAAAAAAAAAAAAAATTATTGCGCTATCCTGTAACGAAAGCAGCTACATATGAATGTGACAAAATTCATGAATGGTAGTGAGTGAAAATGTAGCGCTAGTGAAAAAACAGTGCTAAAAACTGTGTAAATACATGAATAAACATATACATGAGTGATACAATCTAATCGTGAATAAGTCCCAATTGTAAAACAATAGAAAACAAAAAATAATAAATCCCAAGTGGGTCAATCCCAAGTGGGTCAATCCCAAGCGATGGCGGGTACACCACAAATGAAGGATTGTTCATGTAGGAAGCCAGGGGCACCATAAACGAAGGTTTCTTCATATAAGGAGCCAGGAACACCAGGGTTAGTATCGGTAACAGAGGACAACAATAGAAAAATGGGAGTGGGTACTCTTACCATAACCAATGGACCTGGATGTCAGCGACACCAGGTCAGACAGGCATGGGTAACCGAAACCTCGATATGGCAGGAACAGTTTGAAGGATCCTGAAGTATCCAACAGAGGGACAGGAGCAGTCAGCGATGTCCCTCTGTTGATGAGAGGGTGTGTGGTAGGCTGCGCCCTCTGTGGTCTCCATTTTTTCCCTGGTGACCAGTTGTTGATGCTCCTACTGCATAATCTCCCTTGCAACTGACGGTAGTATAGTATAGTATGATGGGAGTCACTACAGCCGGATAGGTGTTTCAGCTTAATATTGCAACAAAGGTAAGACATATGACAGATGGTGGAGCTTTTAAGGAGGGGGGTAAGATGAGGGCAGTGGAGGGAGGGGGTTGTATGCAGAGGGAAGAGCTACTATTTGATGCCATTTGGCAGGTAGGTGAGTGTGGTGGTCATGGTTGAGTTCCTGCACCTATTCTCTGAGAAAAAAAGCCCTGAATATAAGTTTTAGTGCTCTATTTTTGTAGGCAGATTTCTATAAAGTTTTCCACCCAGTGGATGTAGTTGCCAGGAAATGTCTTTCTTTGCATTAAACCTGAGGTTTAATATACTTTTATTTTGACTTTCCCAGTTCCTCTCTCTTCCGTCATCAACATGCTACTTAAATGTTTAAATAATACCTTTCCATTTCATTACATACCTTATTTTAGACCCAATAACATCATCACTGTGTGTCTGTACTTACCTAGGCCATGCAAGCAGATCATGGCTGGTAGGAGGGGCCAGTAGGGTGCTGTACATAGCTTCCTAAATACATCACAGCACACTGCCTTGTATTCCTCTCAAGAGCCCAAAGCCCTGATGCAAGCAATGGGCTTCGACTTGGGAAGAGTCAAAGATGAAAATGCCTTGATGGGTGGATTTTATTCTGGTGAAGTGGGCGCTTTAAGGCAGAGTGCATATGCAAGCCTGCGTGATTGAAAAAACTGAAATCTAGTGAATGAGAGAGAAGAGATGGGCCAGGGATAGTCAGGATGGGAGGGAAAGAGCTAGATGATACTGTGTCTATGCTGAGAAATAAAACATTTTTACAGTTGAAACTTGAAAAGAACAGAAGAGAAGTTTTGCCTTTAGATATATTTTAAAGTATTGGTTATGTACCACCCGGTGATAATTATTCACACTGCCTTAGGCCTCTTGCACAGGATACTCCTGTTTAAGCATCTACTTTTTCAGATTTTTTTTTTTTTGTATGTATTTTCGAGCACATGCGTTTGCACACATGCACGAAAACGTATTCTCGTATTTTTGTTCTGCACAATATGTAAAATGGGCACTTGCACACATTTAGCACGCAATCACTCACATTTTTGCGTAATTACACGTATTTGCATTCATTTACGTACATGAGGCATAAATTACTAACCAAAAATGCTGATTTTTCTATTTTTTTTTTTTCTTTTGAAGAATACACGGCGCTTGTTTACACGCCTGTGTGCATAGGCACATTACAATTAATGGGCTGTATTTTAGCTCAGTTAAAAAAAAAAGCTGTTCTGAGCTTTTTCAAGCTGCAGTGTGCAAGAGGCCTTAGGAAGTAAAGCAGGACCTGACAAAGCCTATGGACTTCCTGTCCACTCATTAAATAAGCACACTCTCTCTAATGTACCACGGCACCAGCATAAAAAGACACTTGGCATACTAAGGTCTCATTGCGGGTGTACAGGGCAATATTCTGTCTTTCTCCTGTGCCAAGGAAACCCAGGTGTGCAAGCTGCCTGTTGAATAGACCCGTAGGCAGGTGGCCAACTATATTGCATATTCAGTTAGCTACTTGGCTGCCCAGGTCAGCGGGAAGGGGTAATGTTTCTTGCTGCCATCCCTGATCATGTTCTGGGGTTTAGTTACCCTCCTGTGGTAATCTAAAAGCGAAGAGGTTCAGGTCCTGGAGGGTTAAGTGTGAGAGGGCTAAAAGGCTAGAGAAAGCAGAAACCTTGCAGAAGTTTGCTGGGACTTATGGTCCACCTTCAGAGTGCCGACCCATTGCGATCCCCACCACCATGGACACCTCTATGCAAGTTCTTCCTTTTCCCCTAGGACATCACCTTCACAGGTATGCTGGGACAGCCACACTGAGGCTGGGTTCACACTTATGCAAATTGAATGAGGTTTCCTCGCATCCAATACACGTGATAGGAGAGTGTGACCGTCTCTCAATGGAGCCGGTTCACACATCTCTGGGGCGGCCGCGGAGCGCACAGCAGAAGGGTCCTGTGTGTCTTTGACTTCGTTTCGGGTCTGAATTCAGGCAAAAAATCAGACCTAATTTGGACGTGAAACAGTGAATGAGGACGCACCGGACCCCCTGCTGCAAGCCGCGCCACACATTGTGTAAACCCAGCCTTAGGTGTAGTTAGGAGAAGGACATTTATTCATGTTATACATGTTCTGCTAAATACTCAGTAAAAGTTGTTCAACTGCTTTGAGCCTGGTCTTAAGTTATTCAAGGGGTTCATGTCAAGTCTTGGTGTATTATTAAAGAACACGGGTCTGTAAAAGTACTATGGGGTATGTGTAACACCACTACAAAAAGGGCTAACTTGCAAGACGGGGAGGTAGTGGCCATGGGTAACCGAGGAGAAGAACAGCAACCTGTCCTTTGGCCTGGTACCTGGTTAGGTGACAGGCGATGGTGGGGGGGGGGGGTTGGTGCTCTGACTCCCTCCCTAGCGGTCCATCTCCTCTGGTCACCGGGAGAAGACTAGTATTATGGAGATACAAGGCCTGATCACTAGGTATAGGAAGGATTTAACTTAGGATATGTATGAGACCAGCGCTATAGGTATCATTCTGTTACTGGGAGTGAGGTTTAGGAGGTAGGCTGGACTGATGAAGTGGGCAATGGCTCTGCATGTCCCTCCGAATGCAACACATATATCAGTACAAGTGTGTAGTTATCTGGGACAAAACATCTTATGGAAGAACTCTGTTTATTACTGCTACACACAAGTGGCTCATCTCTGAGTCGGGACTGACTTAATGTTTGATTCTTCACATGACCGCAATCTTCACCTGGTCCCAGGCATTGGTGAGCACACCTTTGGGCAAGGTGTTACCCCCACGAGTATTGGTGCAGTAAAGCTGGATACACATTATCCAATTTTTGTTGTTCAATTTCCTTTACATTTACTTTCAACTATGTAATGCAAGGCCCTAGTAAATAAATAAATGTAGCGCTATGTGTAAAATTATAAATATAAAGTGCAAATCTCTAAAATA
The DNA here is from genome assembly GCF_042186555.1 of Aquarana catesbeiana. NCBI lineage: Eukaryota > Metazoa > Chordata > Amphibia > Anura > Ranidae > Aquarana > Aquarana catesbeiana. The sequence continues at coordinate 45,839,617 of NC_133326.1, read as the reverse complement.
AATAAATCCTACATATAAATGAATAGTCCATAAAATGAAAAAAAGAAGAAATAAAATGTAAAAGTGTTTAGGTTTCATCCCATATTACAGTGGAACCTCGAATTGCGAGTAACACGGTTTACGAGCGTTTCGCAATACAAGCTTTCTTTAAAAAATCCTGACTCAGTTTGCGAGCGTTGTCTCGCAAGACGAGCAGGATTCAAGCCCCTGGGGTGTGCAGTACCTCATGTGGCCAGAGGTGCAGGGGTGCCGGTGACGCTCGGAGACACTCAATTCTCGAGTGTCTCTGAGTGGTCTTCAAGCGTTTCCGAGTGTCTCCGGCACCCCCCCCCCCCCCCCCCCCAACACCTCTGGCCACATGCGAAACTGCATACACTAGCAGTGACACTGGAACAAATTATCTGAACTTCCATTGATTCCTATGGGGAAACTCGCTTTGATACACGAGTGCTTTGGATTACAAGCATTCTTCTGGAACGGATTATGCTCGTAAACCAAGATATTACTGCATATGGTTTTGGTAAATCTAAAGGGAAGTTGTACAAGAAAATTGTATAGTGTGTAGCAAGCTTAAGACCTGGCCCAAAGACCGGCAGTACCTGTGGTTTTAAGAAGGTACATGGCAGTATTCACATAAATCTGTGTAGTGTATGAAGGTATTCTCCAAATGCAGAAACTCTGTGTTTGAAGAATACATCCATACACTATACCCTGGTTTACATGAGTACCGGTGTTTACCCCATACAGACATTCATGTCTATAGGCACCTGGGTTCTGGGGCACAGTAAACAGATAGCATTTTATGATGCATGTACCTGTTTACACAAGGGCTTAAAGACCATTTTTTGGTGAATGAAATCAATGAAACTTATACTGAGAAATAAGTGGGCTGAGCTTCCTCTTCAATATTGTGTTGCTGTGTAGGAACAAGAATGCAGGAAAAAAGTCAAAATCATCTATAGTTGTTTTAGAACAGTGAATTGAAGACAGGAGGTCAGCATGAAAAGGGTCAGTTGCAGGGGCATTGCTAGGTCTGCAAAAGATCTGGGGCTAGAGCCCATAGCAGCGGCCACCAAGCTTTTTGCATGCCCATGCGGGGGTGGGGGGGAGACCGGTGGTAAGCAATTTTTCATGGGCGATGGCTGGTGTTGGCGCTTCAATCATCATGGCATAATGGTTGATATGGTGTCAGGGTGATTGAAGTGCATTATTTCTATTGTTACATTCTAATATATAATAAAGTGGTTCAGAATCAGTGGGAGCCCTGGGTGTGTCACTTGCCACCGTCGCCTGTCACCAGATGGGGATTGTCACTAGCCATGTTGCCTGCCACCAGATGTGGATTGTCACTTGCCACTTTCACCTGGCACCATTTGCAGATTGCCACTTGCCACGTCTCCTGGCACCATTTGCAGATTGTCACTTGCCAGGTCTCCTGGCACTATTTGCAGATTGTCACTTGCCACGTCACCGGCCACCAGATGTGGGTTATCACTTTCCACCATTTGTAGACTGTCACTTGCCATGCCAGCCAGTGCCACCAAATGTGCATTGATGCTGCATTGGTGGCAGGCTGACAGCATTGGTCCATTTAGTGAGGGCAGGAGAGCGGTGATGTGGGGCGGGCAGTGAGAGATGTCATCTCACTGCCCCCTCCCCCACATTGAAGCAAGGGGGTCTGGCTGCAAAGTGGAGCTCCACGATGGCAGGAAGCACGTGACCTCCACTCCACCGTGCTGTGAGGATGGAAGAGCGCTGATGTGTAGCAGGCAGTGAGAGATGTCACCTCTATGCTGCTCGTCGCACCTCGCTCCCAATTTGAAGGGGCCTGGCTGTGAAGAGCGCTGATGTGGAGCGGACGGAGAGAGATGTAATTTCTGCTTGTCCACCCGCTCGCTTCTCTCCACTCCTCCGCTTCTCTCATGCAGCCAGCCCACCCGCCGCAGCACCCGCAACCTGCTGGTTAGGCAGGGACCCTGTAGCAAGAGACTTGGGGCTATGGGCCTCAGATTCGGGGCTATAGCCCCAATAGCCACCCCCTAGCAATGCCCCTGGTCAGTTGTATATGGATCCTGCAAAAGACCCCAACCTGTATTGCAAGCAATGGCAGTTCGGACGTGGCAACGGCTGTGAAGATCTGATGGACAACTAGAAAAAGATATATATGCAAACGAGAGGATCCGGACAGCCGCACTCCAGAAAGTAATAATCCAAATTTCTTTATTTTAAAATCAAGAACACATCAGATACAGGACATCATGGACAGAGTGTACAGATCATAGGCTAACGTGTTTCACACTTATCCAAGTGCTTACTCATGCACGGATCCTCTCGTTTGCATATAGTCTCTACCAGGGCTGGACTGGGACAAAAATGTGGCCCTGGACTTCATCCAGACCGGCCCAGGGCACAACACATCAGGGCACGGTACATCAGGCCACATCAGGGTACAGAGCCCAGCACATCAGGGCACAAGGCACATCAGGGCACAACACATCAGGGCACAAGGCACATCAGGGCACAGCACATCAGGGTACAGGGCACAGCACATCAGGGTAGAGAGCCCAGTACATCAGCGTACAGTGCACAACATATCAGGGTACAGTGCCCAGTACATCAGCGTACAGGGCACAACATATCAGGGTACAGTGCCCAGTACATCAGCGTACAGGGCACAACATATCAGGGTACAGTGCCCAGCACATCAGCGTACAGGGCACAACATATCAGGGTACAGTGCCCAGCACATCAGCGTACAGGGCACAACATATCAGGGTACAGTGCCCAGTACATCAGCGTACAGGGCACAACATATCAGGGTACAGTGCACAGCACATCAGGGTACAGAGCCCAGCACATCAGCTAATAGGGCACAACACATCAGGGCACAGTACATCAGGGTATAGCACATCAGGACACAGCACATCAGGGCACAGAACATCAGAGCACACGACATTGAGGCACAGCACACCGGGGCTTAGGACATCAGGGCAAAGCACATCGGGGCACAAGGCACATCAGGGCATAGGACATCGGGACACAGCACATCAGGGCACATAACACATCAGGGCGCATCAGGGCACATAGCACATCAGGGCACGTGGCACATCAGGGCACCGGGCACATAGCACATCAGGGCACATGGCACATCAGGGCACGGGGCACATCAGGGCACGGGGCACATCAGGGCACGGGGCACATCAGGGCACATAGCACATCATGGCACATCAGGGCACATGGCACATCAGGACACAGGGCACATCAGGCCACATGGCACATCAGGGCACATTATGGCACATCAGGGCATGGGGCACATCAGGGCACATTATGGCACATCAGGGCACATGATGGGGCACATGGCACATTATGGTGCACATCGCACATCAGGGCATGGGGCACATCAGGCCACATGGTACATCAGGGCACATAGCACATCAGGGCACGGGGCACATGGCACATCAGGGCACATGATGGGGCACATTATGGGGCACATGGCACATCAGGCCACATGGCACATTAGGGCACGGGGCACATGGCACATCAGGGCACATTATGGCACATCAGGGCACATGATGGGGCACATTATGGGGCACATCAGGCTACATGGCACATTAGGGCACGTGGCACATCGGGGCACATCAGGGCATGGGGCACATCAGGGCTCGGGGCACATAGCACATCAGGGCACATGATGGGGCACATAGCACATCGGGGCACATAGCACATCGGGGCACATGATGGGGCACATAGCACATCGGGGCACATGATGGGGAACATGATGGGGCACATAGCACATCGGGGCACATGATGGGGCACATAGCACATCAGGGCACATGATGGGGAACATAGCACATCGGGGCACATGATGGGGCACATGATGGGGTGATGGGGCACATAGCACATCGGGACACATGATGGGGCACATAGCGGGGCACATGATGGGGCACATAGCGGGGCACATGATGGGGCACATAGCGGGGCACATAGCACATCATCAGGGCACATTGTGGGGTCTTACTAGCCAGCATGCAGAGTAGCGCAGGGAGCTTCTGTAGTAATAAGTTCTCTCTCGTGTCATCACGCTGTTCTCCGGCGGCCCCGCCCCCTCCTCCCTTCTTGTCTATACCAGATGATCCTACAAGCCAATTGGTATAGACGAGAAGAGAGGAGGGGGCGGGGCCGCCGGAGAACAGCGTGATGACACGAGAGAGAACTTATTACTACAGAAGCTCCCTGCGCTACTCTGCATGCTGGCTAATCTCGATCTACCTGTCAGGCGTCAGCTGTTGGCGGTTGACGGGTAGATCGCCGCGCACCGCAGATGCGCCTGAAAGTGAAAGCGGCCCAGACTGAGCCATCGGCCCACCGGGAATCTCCCGGTAGTCCCGATGGCCAGTCCATCCCTGGTCTCTACTAGCATGAGCCAGCACCTGGAACCTCTCATCTCTGGAAAGTAAGATCAGCTTCATACCTGGTGAGATCTAAACTAGGGCGGGGATAACTTTTGTATAGAAAAAGATGTAGATCATGCAGAGGCCTCACCTTTCTCGAAGAAGAACCGTACCATGTTCCCTACCCCCTGCTGCAGTGACGAGGTATAGAGATTTATCAGTACACCACACCAAGATCTGGGCTCTAGTGGCAGCTGGAGGTTCTTTACTGCAAGCATCGTGTTCTAAGTAATAAAGACTACCTATATGCCGTCCTTCTGGGAGGGCAACAACAGCCAAAGGAAAACCTGGGAAACAAGAATTTTCCATATTAGTCTACAAGTAAATCAGTTAAAGAAACCACATGCTGCAAATGACTTTAAAATCATAAGCATAAGTCTTACCAGAGTACTTCATGTCCCATACTGCAAGGGTTTCATTTTCAAGTGCAAGGGTTAGGTATGAGGTACAAGAGCTGACTGCTGAGAATTTAATGGGAGCAGAACACGGCCACACGATATCAGCTTTTGGGTCAACATCTAAAAGGCAAAAGGTAATTGTTAGTAAATATGACTGTTAACTTAGTAGCATTATAGGCAAAACTTTTTATTCTATTTTGCAAATTAGTAAGAGAAGGTTATAACCCCTGTAAGGTTTATTTCTGTCATCTGTGTCCCATTGGGGAGATTTCCCTTCACTTCCTGTCCCATAGCCAAAGCAGGAATTGAGAGGAAATCCCTACAAATAAAAGGAATCCTTTGGGGCCCTCCAGCTTGTGGATAATAGCTCTCACCGTGGTTCGCTGGAGTCCCTTTCCAGACTGTTCTAATCTGTTCTTGAATTTTTTTTTGGATTGCATCATGATGTGTTGCTTTTTGAGATCTTTTAGCATGCTTCTCTTTGTCAGACAGGTTCTATTTAAGTGATTTCTTGATTCAACAGATCTGGTGGTAATCAAGCCTGGGTATGGCAAGGGAAATTTAACTCCGCTTTCCAAAAAATGTGGTTAATCACGGTTCATTCATGATTTCGCAAGAGAGGGGGGCCATTACTTTTTCCCATAGGGCCAGGTGGGTTTGGACCGCTTTTTTCCCTTTTTTTCATCATTTGAAAACTGCATTTTGTATTTACTCAGGTTATCTGTGCAGGACGGAGGCCCTGGGGGCCCGCAGGGAAGATGCCAGTTGCCGTGATGGCGGAAAATCTGGTGTGCTATCAGAGGCTTCTAGAACAGTGTGAGGAACAGGAGCTGGAGGCTCCTGGAGGTGTGGCTACTCGCAACGTCTACAGCCAGCTGCTGGTTCTGTATCTTTTACACGGGTATATGTCTAAAAGTCTATATTGCTGACCTTAATTTGGTTTGGCCAGTGCTTTTTGACCACCAGTTTGGGTTACCAAACAAAATCATTTTTTGTTTATATTGATTCATTGATGTACTGATATAAACACATTTGGCTTAAAAATGTATTGTATGCAATATATACTTGTTCTACTATTTGTACAATAATAAACCTTTGTGCCTTTTTATCTATTTTTGACCCTCTATACTTTATTTCTGCCATTAAAAGTCCAAGGGGGCATCCCCCAATGCACTTTGGTGCATGCTCTCTCTATGATGCTATTTAGGATGTTGGCAGTATAAACACACCATTCAATTCCCTAAAAACCTCCTTTGCTCAGGTTATCTTTGTGTAATATTAAAATGTATTTGATCTAAATCGTTTACAGTGCATCCGTAAAGTAAACCAAAAAAGTGCATGTGAACACACACACAAAAGTGCACTAGAGTGTGTCACATGGTCCCCTTCTGAGGAGGAAGGACCCTTCCTTGCCCCACCCCACAGGGCACAAGACTCCAGAGGGAGGCAAGGCACACTCCGGTCCACATAGTCAAAAGGCATGGTGGAGCCCGCTCTCCGTGATCAGCCGAAGCCAACCAATGAGTACTGGGTGGGTGACTCTCCCCAAGAGAGACGCCAAAGGTAGAGGAGGAAGGAACCTGATGTCCACACATACTCCCCTTAGAATTCAGGGTAGGCCTGAAGACCCACACCCTACAGTCCTGAATGAAAAGGTCACACACAAAAAAGTGAAGTGACAGACGCCTGGAGACAAATAACAAAAATTGCCCCAGTCTCAACAAAAAGGCCTAGACCATGAGGCAGAAAAAAGCTTTGGTGTTGTGGCCAAGTCCCCTTTCTCATCATGGGGTCCCACACCCAAGATATACCTGAAACACTCCAAGGATACCACTCCCAAGGAGCCCTTAACATTGCAGGTTCTCTGCCTTCCCAGCCCCTGGCCAGACCAGGTAGCACTGCTCAAATCAGGAGGCATTGGGCCCCTTGGAATCCCCCAGACTAGGGAAGTACTGCCAATCCACACCTTTCTTGGTGCATGCCAAGTTCGGGTTCCTTACAATGAAGATTCCCCGAGATCCCCAACATACCAGCAGGGATACCATACAGCCAGTCATCCCAGCCAAAAGGCCAGAATGATGGCAAAGCACCTCTACTGGACACTGATAAGAACAGATACTATGTTTGCTCTTAGCCAAAAGGCAGAGAAGCGATGATGTTGTTCATCAACATGCTAATACCATTCCTATATAAAACCTCACAAACCTTTTTTCAAGCCCAGTGATGTCATTACTTTGTATTTTTTTATGCAATGCAGCAGATCATAGCTGGTGGAAGGGAGTGTCAGGCTCCAATACATAGATTCCGGATAACATCACAGCACCCTGCCTCAGTACTCCTCTCAATAGCCCCCAGCCCTTAGGAAAGCAGTGGGCTATCTCTTCAGAGGAATTAATAAAATGCCTTGATGGGTAGATGTCAGTCTGGAAGAGTTGGCATTCCTAGGTAGGCTGCATTTGCATGAAGACCGGCCTGGTTACTACCCATGTTTAATGCTGAGCCTCCATGTTGAAAAAAAACTAAATCTAATGAATGAAAAGTTCGGTCTAGCTGATACTGGACATCCTACAGGCAGGCTCTGTCTGTCTTGCTGCAGCTTCTAATGCACACTATGAGAAGCTTACAGTGGACAGTGAAATCTGAGTTAGCAATTTTAGTACAGAAGAAGAGCCTTCAAAACTGTGCAAGACTGAAGTTCCGTTTTTAACAAAGGCAGAGGGCGCTGTAGCCCACTGTTACACAGAAGGGCTTTAAACTGGTGGAACAAGGGGACAAAGATAAGTGGCATTGGATGACCAAACCCCAACCCCTTCCACTAAACTGATTTTGGCAGTGTTGGTCTTGAAAAGCAGCGATCCCAACATGCTAGGAGACCATTTTATCTTCAGCCTGTCTTCTATGATGGAAAGTGTGCCATGGGCAGGCAAATAGCCTACGAAAATATTGCTGCTGAAAGAAGCACATCTTTAACTGTATCTTCCTACAGAAAATTTACAAAAAAAAAAAAAAAAGAGAAAAGAAATCTTGAGATTAGATCCAGAGTAATAAATCCCATCCTGCCTTGGAGATGTTGTTGTGAAATAAAGACCAGGACCTTAGGGAGTAGAAATCAATGCAAGAAAGGCTGAAATATCCAAGTGACACATGAAAGATAGGACCATTGCTAATAGACAGCTATTTTATTTATAAGTGAATTACACTCACATGGTAACAGCCCATGACTACTCTCAAATGTATTTTTTTTTTCGGAGCACACTAACTAGTCCTTCACCCTCCAAGCTTTGATTCACATGCAATTTATTTTCTACAGTGTGGAAACACAAAAAGCCGTTTATATGCCAGCTATGACCATTTTTTTCAATCAGTTGTTATCCTACAATGGTTTATCATTGCTGAAGTGACGTCTGACCTTCAAGCCTCCTGGGTTACCACTGTCGAAATCAACAGAAGAGAACAATACAAGCATATTACATCTGGCATATGCTATATACACTTGTGGGTCTATTTATAAAACATTTGATGGATGAATGTTTCAAATATTTGATCAGGCTGGACAGATTTTCCCCATATTTTCTGTAATAGATTAATTCCTATGTTCGTCAGCGCCATCTTGTTGCCAAAATGCTATATATGTTCTCATTGAAGTATTTCGGGAAACTATACTGCATTTTGGCCACTAGATGGATCCAACGATCACAGGAAATAAATCGATTATAGAAAATATGGGGAGAATGTGTCCAGCCTGCACAAATGTAGAGTAGAAGGGTGAGTATCATGAGCCTGCACAAATGTGTGACATTCATCCCTTCATTTCTACAACTCTTTGGAGTTTATTTATAAAAATTTGATTTGCTAATAATCAGCAGTTCTAGCTACAGGTCATAATGCTTTAATTTTCTGATTATGGCCATAACATGGAGCTGACAATCATAGAAAATAAAAATATTACACGCATTACAAGAAATATTTGCATTGGCTGTGGAAATGCAAATTCCAGTGCCATCTTAAATAAATGTACACTACATTTTTCTTTATCACATACAGCCTCCAGCAAACAAGAACACCCAGACTGTTGAGGCAACTCTAAAATGATTACTCCCAGCTTGCTATTGCAGGATGCTCTATAAACCAATCATCAAAGGATAAATAGAGACGTGATCATAAAATAAATAAATATTCTTCCTCCTGGCTCACTTCATCTATTCAAAAAATAATATTTATTTATAGCATCAATATGAAAAAGTATAACAAAATTCAATCATTCTACCATCAATGTTGACCCTGATGCATCGATATTAAAAAAGCATTGCAGGGAAAGACTAACAATCTAAGGAGTAGAGCTAAATAGTCAAAGTATCAAAATCTAGTCTGGTAAAAAAATTGTCTAGAGCAGGGCCTCAATTAAAAGGACTACTGAAACAACTGTGAGGGGCTGAAATTTGCTAGTCAAAGGGGAAGTCATGCATCCTTGCAAAAAATATTGTTTTCCTGAGGAAGTAGAGAGAGAGAGAGAGAGAGAGAGAGAGAGAGAGAGAGAGAGAGAGAGAGAGAGAGAGAGAGAGAGAGAGAGAGAGAGAGAGAGAGAGAGAGAGAGAGAGAGAGAGAGAGAGAGAGAGAGAGAGAGAGAGAGAGAGAGAGAGAGAGAGAGAGAGAGAGAGAGAGAGAGAGAGGATTTAGTACATCTCTGCCTATGCTGGGGTAGACTCATGAAGTCGTTTGTACTTATCAGAACGTGAGGTGGATATCTATTGAACCAGGATACAAGCCCTAGCCAAATTAAGGAGATGTCTCACCAAAGTTCGTAATGGAGATTTAACATTCGTGACGTGGCAAATTATGAGATCTCGAAATGCAGCGGACATTCTCTTCTTCTTTAATGGGATAACAATGATCCTGCTTTGCTGGTGATACTGATGGAGTTATTGCAAACAAATTTTCAAAGGCTTTTTTTTTTCTAGTGATATCAAGAATAATTTTATTATGCTTTTTTTTTTGTGGCAAGTTACCACAACACCATTATCCCATAGTTTTTAAAGCGGAGTTCCACTGGTTTTTGAGTTTATTAAAAGTCAAGAGCTACAAAAAGTATAGCTGCTGACTTTTAATAAATAGACACTCACCTGTCCCACGGTCCAGCGATGCGGCCGCCCGAAGCCTCCGTTCTAACCCTCTCCTCTTCGCTGCGCCGACATTGTGAGTGTGGCTGTGACAGTTTACGGCTTCACAGCCGGGCGTGCACTGCACATGCGCGAGCCGCGCTGCGCTCCGTCAATAGCCAGGCAATGTTCTGGGACCTGTCACGTGTCCCAGAACATTGCTGGGAGGAAGGGGCCACCTAGGAATCGCCTAGGCGGTCAGAAGTCAGAAGGAGGAAGTGGGACAGGAAGTCCCACTCCAAACCAGGTACCCAGCCTCCCCCCCCCAAAAAAAAATAACATGCCAATTATGGCATGTCATGGGGCAAGGAGTACTTAAAGCGGTGTGCCTTGTCAATTTTACATTGTATTTTTTTAAATGTAACTGCCTACTCCCATACTTGAAGTAAAACACATAGCCAAGTATTATTCTACACATGTTTTTTATTGTGCATTAAAAAAAAGAAAACAAATACAATTAGACATGCTATCTGCCAATAGAACTTAACAAAAAAGTGCATTCTTTGCATCCAAAAATATAGAAAATATAACAAATCAAATCATTATTATTCAACCAAAAAATAAAATAAAAACCTCGTGCATGTGTCCTGCTTCTTAATATAGGGGGTCAACAATGCCAAGAGTTGGTGAAAGCAGGGGTCCGTCATCCGGAGATAATTCCCAAAATCATCTGGATTATTCTCCTGGAGGTCCCGCAGCAAAGGCATATGACATAATTGGTCACGATTAATAAAGCAACCAATTTTTGGTCCAAGAACTCCTCCTCCCCCTGTTCCTGGACTGGACTTGGGTCAAAGCAATAACTCCAAGGCCAATAATAAATAACACGTTATCTCCTCCAATTCCACAACATGTCTGGTTAACGAATGGCCGTTCAGAAACGAACTGAAAAGCCCAAAATGAAAAGCACGAACTGAAAAGCACGAACTGAAAATCGCAAAATGAAAAGCGAGAATCAACATTCACCAAACTTCTACTAACACGAAATTAGCAGAAGGAGCCCAAAGGGTGGCGCTAAAGAGCTGAAAAACCACGTAGTACGTCACTACGTTCGTGTTTGTTGGCCGACAATTCCTTGCCGATTGTATGAAAGACAAAATCCAGGCACGTGCCTTCGGACAAAAGTCCGAGGTTTTGTCTGCGGAAAATCTGATCATGTGTACGAGGCTTAAGAGTCCAATTCTTTTATCAGGTTAGGAATCATTATTTCAGGGCAGGTGACAAAAATATTATTTTTATAACAGCTTACCTGTAAAATCCTTTTCTTGGAGTACATCACGGGACACAGAGCTAGATTAATAACTATGTGGGTATATAGGCCACCTTTAGGTGATGGACACTGCCACGCCCTAAACAAGATGTTCACTCCCTATATAACCCCTCCCATTACCGGGAGTACCTCAGTTTTTGTAGCCAAGCAATATACGTGTATCCAAAGAGGGGAGGGACCTCTGTGCCCCGTGATGTGCTCCAAGAAAAGGATTTTACAGGTAAGCTGTTATAAAAATCCTATTTTCTTTATCGTACATCACGGGACACAGAGCCATAGTAATAACTATGTGGGATTTCCCAGAGCAATGCTATCTGAGGGGAGGGAGACACAAACAAAACAGGGCGCCATCAGACTTGAGGACCTATACTGCAGCACACTGCGCCCAAAGGCAATATCCTCATGCCTTTTTACATCCACCTGATAGAATCTAGTGAATGTATGGACTGAAGACCAAGTTGCTGCCTTGCAGATTTGAGCCATGGAGGCTTGGTGATGCACTGCCCACGAAGCACTAACAGCCCTGGTGGAGTGCGCCTTGATTTGAAAAGGTGGAATCTTCCTCTTCAAACCATAAGCTTGAACAATTACTTGCCGAATCCACTTATATAGTAGATTCGGCATATATATATATATATATATATATATATATATATATATATATATATATACACAGTATATATATATATATATATATATATATATTTATATATATATATATATATATATATATATATACACAGTATATATATATATATATATATATATATATATATATATATAAAAAAATAGTAGATTTCGCTGCTGCCTGTCCTTTCCTAAGACCTTCAGGCAGCACAAATAAAACATCCGTTTTTCGAATCCAAGCAGTCCCTTTCAGGTAGACTTTGACTGCTCTCAATACATCCAGCGAATGTAGCGACTTTTCCTGCGTAGAACAGGGTTCTGGAAAAAATGAAGGTAGAACAATATTCTGGTTTAGATGAAAACCTGACACTACCTTCGGTAGAAAGTTAGGATGAGGACGCAATACTACCCTATCCTTGTAAATGATTAAATATGGCTCTTTACAAGAAAGAGCAGCCAACTCTGATACCCTTCTTGCCGAAGATATGGTTACCAGAAAAACTAGCTTCCTTGTCAAAAGGACCAAGGGAATATGTTGTATTGGCTCAAAAGGCTGTTTCTGTAATACCAACAGAACTAAACTCAAGTCCCAAGGGTTCAGGGGTGACCTAACCGGTGGATTAAGCCGCATTGCCCCCTGTATAAAGCTACTGACCAAAGAATGCGAAGAAAGTGGTTGTTGAAACAATACCGATAAGGCCGAGACCTGGCCTTTTATAGTACTCAAGGCCAGCTTCATCTCTAATGCCGCGTACACACGAGCGGACTTTCTATCCTACTTGGTCCGGCACACTTTCCGACGGACTTTGTCCGCCAGGTGCGCCGGACTTTAAAACGGACGGACTTGCCCACACACGCCGGGACTTTCCGGCGGGCTAAGTCCGCCCGTCTTTCCGACGGACTTTCGCCGGAGTTCCGGCGGACTTTCAGAATGAACGGACTTGCCCACACACGGACAAGTCCGTTCATTTTGAACGTGACTCAGGTGCGACGGGACTAGAAAAGGATGTCAATCTTGCCGCTTTTATCGGCGAGATTGACACCTTGCTAGCCCCGTCGCGGGGCATACCAGGCCCTTAGGTCTGGTATGGATTATAAAGGGGAACCCCGCTACGCCGAAAAAACGGCGTGGGGTCCCCCTAAAATCCATACCAGACCCCGATCCGAGCACGCAGCCTGGCCGGTCAGGAAAGGGGGTGGGGACGAGCGAGCGCCCCCCCCCCTCCTGAACCGTACCAGGCCACATGCCCTCAACATGGGGGGTGGGTGCTTTGGGGGAGGGGGGCGCCCTGCGCCCCCCCCCCCCAAAGCACCTTGTCCCCATGTTGATGAGGACAAGGGCCTCTTCCCGACAACCCTGGCCGTTGGTTGTCGGGGTCTGCGGGCGGGGGCTTATCGGAATCTGGGAGCCCCCTTTAATAAGGGGGCCCCCAGATCCCGGCCCCCCACCCTATGTAAATGAGTATGGGGTACATGGTACCCCTACCCATTTACCTAGGAAAAAAGTGTAAGTAATAAAACACACTACACAGGTTTTTAAAATATTTTATTAAACAGCTCCGGGGGGGGGATCTTCCTCCGGCTTCGGGGGTCTTCTTCCGGCTTCGGGGGTCCCTCCGCTTCATCTTCTCCCGGCGTCCGGTTGGTTCTTCTCCGCTCTCCGGCCTCTTCTCCCGGTGTCGCAGGTCTTCGGCCGGCCCCTCCGCTCTCTTCATGTAGCTCTATTGCGAGCGGAGGTCCGGACTTCTGGGCTTCTTGGCTTCTTGGCTTCTTGGCTTCTCTTCTCTTCTCTTCCCCCAGATGTTGACACGACGCTCTCTCCGGCTGGACTGGTCTCTGAGGGCTGCGTTGTGACTTATATAGGCGGAGACCCCGCCCCCATATGATGTCACAGTCCCTGGGCATGCTGGGACTATGACGTTTTAGGGGGCGTGGTCGACCACGCCCCCTAAAACGTCACAGTCCCAGCATGCCCAGGGACTGTGACATCATATGGGGGCGGGGTCTCCGCCTATATAAGTCACAACGCAGCCCTCAGAGACCAGTCCAGCCGGAGAGAGCGTCGTGTCAACATCTGGGGGAAGAGAAGAGAAGAGAAGCCAAGAAGCCAAGAAGCCAAGAAGCCAAGAAGCCCGGAAGTCCGGACCTCCGCTCGCAATAGAGCTACATGAAGAGAGCGGAGGGGCCGGCTGAAGACCTGCGACACCGGGAGAAGAGGCCGGAGAGCGGAGAAGAACCAACCGGACGCCGGGAGAAGATGAAGCGGAGGGACCCCCGAAGCCGGAAGAAGACCCCCGAAGCCGGAGGAAGATCCCCCCCCCGGAGCTGTTTAATAAAATATTTTAAAAACCTGTGTAGTGTGTTTTATTACTTACACTTTTTTCCTAGGTAAATGGGTAGGGGTACCATGTACCCCATACTCATTTACATAGGGTGGGGGGCCGGGATCTGGGGGCCCCCTTATTAAAGGGGGCTCCCAGATTCCGATAAGCCCCCGCCCGCAGACCCCGACAACCAACGGCCAGGGTTGTCGGGAAGAGGCCCTTGTCCTCATCAACATGGGGACAAGGTGCTTTGGGGGGGGGGGCGCAGGGCGCCCCCCTCCCCCAAAGCACCCACCCCCCATGTTGAGGGCATGTGGCCTGGTACGGTTCAGGAGGGGGGGGGGCGCTCGCTCGTCCCCACCCCCTTTCCTGACCGGCCAGGCTGCGTGCTCGGATCGGGGTCTGGTATGGATTTTAGGGGGGGCCCCACGCCGTTTTTTCGGCGTAGCGGGGTTCCCCTTTATAATCCATACCAGACCTAAGGGCCTGGTATGCCCCGCGCTCGCCGCAATAGGAAGATTTGTTTTTCCTATTGCAGCGAGCGCGAGATGCAATACCATCCCCTCGTGTCGTATTTGGTCTGTCGGACCAGCCTACACACGAGCGGGCTTTCCGTCGGACCAGCACACACACGAGCGGACTTTCCGCCCGAAACTGAGTCCGACGGAAAGATTTCAAACATGTTTAAAATCTAGGTCCGGCGGGCTTTTGGGAAGAAGTCCGCCGGAAAAGTCCGCCGCCGCCCACACACGGGCGGATTGTCCGGCACACTCTGGTCCGCCGGACCAAGTATGCCGGAAAGTCCGACCGTGTGTACGCGGCATAACACTATTTGCAGAAAAGCAAGGATTCTACTTCACACCAGGAAACATATGCCTTCCAGACTCTATAATATATGACTCTGGAGGCCGGCTTCCTTGGATTAATCAAAGTAGATACAACTGATCCTGACAGCCCACGCTTCTTCAGAATGTGGGTCTCAATAGCAAACCGTTAAATTTAACGTTTGTCAGGAAAGATGGAATACCGGACCCTGCGAGAGTAGGTCCGGACGTGGTGGTAGGGTCTATGGGTCCCCTACGCCATCTTTATGATCTCTGCATACCAAGATCTTCTGGGCCATGCTGGGGCCACAAGAATCACAGACTTCCCTTCCTACTTGATCCTGCGAAGAAGTCATGGAAGCAGCAGAATCGGAGGGAATGCATAAATCAGTGAAAACTGATCCCACGGGGTCATCAAGGCATCTGTTCCGCATGCTAGTGGATCCCTTGTTCTTGACACAAAGTTGTCAATCTTCTTGTTGAACCTGGACTTAAATAGGTCTACGTCCGGGATCCCCCATATCCGGCATATTGCCAGGAAGATATCAGGGTGAAGGGACCATTCCCCAGGGAACAACTGCTGGCGACTCAAGTAGTCCACCTTCCAATTTTCTATTCCTGGAATGAAGACTGCCAATAGGCAAGGTACGTGGTTTTCTGCCCAAGTTAGGATATGGATCACCTCTCTCTGGGCTGCATGACTTCTTGTGCCCCTCTGGTGGTGATTGATATAGGCCACTGCCATGGCATTGTCAGATTGGATCCTGACATGACAATTCTGCAATCTGAACGTCCAGGCCCCCAGGGCCAAGCGTGCTACCCGAATCTCTAGAATATTGATGAGCAAGGTCCTTTTGGTTCTGGACCACTTCCCCTGGGCAGTCGCCTCTTCTAGGACTGCTCCCCAACCCGAAAAGCTGGCATCTGTTGTTACCACTTTCCATGTAACTGGTAAGAAGGATTTCCCCTTCTGCAGATTCTTGGTTAACCACCACCAACTGAGGCTCTGGCGTACCCTTGGAGATAGATGCATTGGGAGGTCTAAGGCTTGGACTTTTTTGTTCCAAGCGGATAGGATACTGTTTTGCAGCAGTCTCAAATGAAACTGAGCATAGGGAACTGCTTTGAATGAAGCCACCATCTTCCCTAACAACCTCATGCAAAGGCGAATAGGAGGATCCTTCTTTGCCCCGATGACCTGGACCAGCTCCTTTATGGCGCTGATCTTTGCTTGGGGCAAAAATACTCTTTTCTGGTCTGTATCTATGATCAGACCCAAGTATTCTAACCTTCTTATTGGTTTTAAGGAAGACTTCTCTAGGTTGAGGATCCAACCTAGGTTTATCAGGTAGTTGACTGTGGTGACCACGCTTTTGTCTAAGCGGGCTACTGACCTGTTTATCAAGAGCAGGTTGTCTAGGTATGCAATAACTGTTATACCTTGAGCCCTTAGTCTGGCCAGAGGAGGGGCCAGAACTTTTGTGAACACCTGCGGTACAGTGGCTAGACCGAAAGGCAAAGCTACAAACTGAAAATGGAGCTTTTCTACCTCGAAACGTAGATATTTCTGGTGAGTGGGGAAAATAGGCACATACAGGTATGCATCCTTGATGTCGATTGACGCCAAAAGATCTCCTCCTTGCAGGATGGAGACTACTGACCTGATTGATTCCATGCGAAACGAGCGGATATTTAGGAATCGGTTAAGATCCTTGAGATCTAGAATGGGTCTGACATCTCCATTTGGTTTTGGCACCATAAGGAGGTTTGAATAAAACCCCAATCCCTGCTCTTCTATGGGAACCTCCATAAACACTCTTTGAGACAAAAGCTGGTCTAATGCTTGAAAGAGAGACTTCTTTTTCTCTGAATCTTTGGGGAAGTTTGACCTCAGAAAATGAGAAGACGGGAACTCCCGGAACTCAGAGCTACTGTGGAGACCACCCATTTGTCTCGAAACTCTTCCTGCCAGACCCTTGAGAACTGCAGAAGTCTTCCCCCACTCGCGCGAGCGAGGGCGCCTCTTCATAAAGAGGCCTTAACATTCTG
Organism: Aquarana catesbeiana; assembly: GCF_042186555.1. Classification (NCBI taxonomy): domain Eukaryota; kingdom Metazoa; phylum Chordata; class Amphibia; order Anura; family Ranidae; genus Aquarana; species Aquarana catesbeiana. Next base: position 45,822,518 of record NC_133326.1, on the reverse strand, counting down.
CTTTGTAGGTTTTCTTCCCGCCACTGCAGGTTGAGTTACTGTTTCTGCCAAAGAAAACAAGCTTTTTAACAGGAATTTCAATCTTTTATTGGTTGGATCCCTAAGCATTTGGGCATTGTCTACCGGACAAGTTAAATTTTTATTCACAGAGGAAATAGCAGCATCAATTGCCGGTATATTCCATCTTTTTGTGAATTTCTCCTCCATAGGATAAAGTGTTGAGAACTTTTTAGGAGGGAGAAAATGCTTATCTGGGTGATCCCACTCAGAATACATAAGCTGTTCCAACAAAGCATGGACAGGAAAAGCATGCATAGCTTGGGGAGGCTTTAGGGAACCCAAAGAAGAAGTGGGTTTTTCAGCTGACTCATTTAAGGGTAGCTTAAATGTGGAGCGAACCATTTCTGTAAGTGATTGTACCAGCAATTTTTCAGATTGTAAAGCTGAAAAAGGTTCTTCCACAATTGATTCCTCGGAAGAGGAGTCAGCTTCCTCACGGTCCCCTGAGGGGGCCTCATCCTCCCCCACCCACCGATCCTCTGCTCGAGAGTCCTGGGCGGTAGAAGGGGACCTATTGCGTTTTCTGCCCTGCTGGGAAGATGCGATTAGAGCAGTCAATCTTTCCTCCAACCCCACCAAGGCTGAGGAGAAAACATCCTCAGTAATGTAGACAAGGGCTGAAGTGTTGGAAACAGTTGCAACACTAGACAAACCCGATGGCTCACCCTGATCAGTTACCCCTTCAGTAGGGGAAGGCATTGCTGAGGTGAGACTAGGGTCCCCAGAGCCTGAGGGTGATACCTTTGGTCCCCTTTTTTCAGGAATTTGTACGTCCCCTTCTGGAATGCATAGTCCTAAGCACAAATGCAGAGGTACTTACAAAGAAAAACGCACCCACTGCTGAGCAATAGTTCAGTAATTGTTACTGCTATTAAACGCTCAGCCTGATGCAGAGTGAATGTGCCTTGGGGAATGCCTGTGTCCCACATTCACATGCCCAGGTCTGCTTCTGTGTCCCTCCGTCAGCCAGCGGGTCTGGGAATGGAGGTTTTGTAAACCATGCTGTCCTGCGCTGTGATGCCCGCGCCAACACTGTGCTAAGCCACACCCCCCTACTTTCTCACTACGCCCCCCTTCTCTTTTAAAAAAAAAGTGATTCCTGCTCGCGCATGGGCATCCAATCGGATTGGCGTGTGGGGGGGAGGGTGGATGAGGAGATCATGGGGAAAGAGGGCCGCCGCCGCCGTTAAGGGTGGTGGAAGGGGGAGCAGAGTGGCAAACCGCCAACCCCCTCAGCGTCCCCCTGAGCGTCCCCCTGCCTGCTCCTGGAGTGGGGAGAGGAAACATTGCCCAGGTGGGGGTAATTTCAACAAAATCCCCTCCTCCAAACCTCTTACCGGTGGCCAGGACGTATAGCTGGGGGAGCCTGCAGCTTCTGCTGACACAGAGCGAGATCTGAAAGCATAGAACAGGTATGTGCTCCCTACAGCCCCCAGTGGCGACTTTAGGCATGACAACATTTACTGCAAGGAGAAATCCCAAGAAATTTTTTTTTTTAATTCCTTAGGATTCTCCACTTACCTTATCCCACCGCAGGATTCTGTGGTACAACCAAACAGACCCAATCTTCACCCATCATGGCGGGCTCCGTTAAAAAACCTTCAAGGACTGAGGTCCCTTTTTATTCTGGTTCCACTGCCTTGGACCTGTATAGCACCCTGCCAGTAAGCTTTATGGCACTGTAGTATGACCAAAGCACTGGATCCCAGGGTTCAGATCTCAAAGAGAAGCGTTACAGGCAAAACCTCGTTTCTTCAGCCACAAGGCCCGCGTACCATCCACTTTGACCTTAATGGCACTTTGGATGGATCCGGTTGCAAAGGCTTACTCCAGAAAGGAATACTCCAGTGGAGCCTCCGCATAGCACATCTTTACTCGTGACCAACACCTAAGACACTGGTGAAAAAACTGAGGTACTACTGGTAATGGGAGGGGTTATATAGGGAGTGAACTTCCTGTCTTAGGGCGTGCCATTGTTAATCCAAGCCAACACATTGGCTCCAATCTCAGTGTATTGGATAGAAAGTTTCATGAACTACCAGCTAACTCTACCAAACACCTTTTCAGCATCTGTAGAGAGCAAATGCATTACTAAGGAATTGAAGTAACAAAAATGGATGAGATTGAAGGCTCTGCAAGATAGGGAGGCCCTGTTGTATGGAATTAAATGCTTTTATGAAACGAGGAGCTAAAGATTGTTGAAATGTTTTATAGTATAACTTTGTAAGACTATCTGGACCATGTGCTTTTCCCCGAGTGTGGGGAGAGAGGATTCTGAGGGATATGTGGTGATGAGAGTGCCCCTATTGTCCGGAGACAGATGCATTATGGGCTCTAGATTATATAAGGATGAGTAAAAATCCTTAAAAACAGTCTGCAATTTTGGAGGATTTGGCAATTGAGAAACAAAGACCCATGTGGAAGGGTTTCTATGGGATCGAGCAAGTAGCCTGCTAGACTTATTACCAAATTTGTAAAACATGCGCCTACTATATAACATTTTTACATAGTTAATCTGGTTGAAAAAAGACACAAATCTATCCAGTTCAACCAACACAGGAAAGAAAAAAAAGTACACACAAATAGAAAACCTCCATATACACTATCCTATACCCACAGTTTACCTTCTACCTTAGTCAGCAGCAGGAAGTTAACTTTCTCCCGCAGGACTTTCAGTATGGTTGCCAATCTAATCATCTGCATTTTTTTATGTTGGGCTCCAAGGTAGTGAATCAAGGGCTTCCATAGCTGTAAAATCAAAGAGCTCTTTTTATGCCTAGCACCTAATTTAATGAAAGAACCTCTGATGAAGCATTTATCAGCTTCCTAGGTAGAGAGTGGCTTCATATTAGGGGTATTGTATAAAGTGAAAAAGGAAGAGAGATCTGTCTGCAGTTCAGCCTTCAGCTGCTCATCTTAAAGAATGCTCTCATTAAGACGCCAATAGGAATGCTGAGTAGGTTGAGATGTGAGATAAACAGTTATTTTGAAGGGAGCAGGATCAGAGATGTGAATAGGTTCAATAGTGGACTCATAAATGTTGTCCAGAAGGGCATGATACACAAGAAAGTAACCTACCCTGAAGTAGCAGAAATGCACTGAGGAGAAAAGGGTATAGTCCTGAGAGTTGTGCTGAAAGTGCCAGGCACAATTTAAATATCTTTAAGTAGGGATAGGAGAAGTTTGAAGAGACTCTAAAGGAATCCATTAGGAGATCAAGGTCTACATTGAAGTCTCCACGTTATAAGTAGTATGTGAATTGTTTACTGGTGTACTATGCACCACATTTCATTCTACCTTTTTTTCTAAGTATGGTTTGTAAACATGTAAAACCCTTAATTAAAACTATTGTTTAAAAAAAAAAAAAGATATGAAAGGGGTGACCTCATTTGTAAAGCACCCTGTGATCTCAGGTGAGGTCGAGCAGAGGTTTCACTACTCTACACATAGAAAGGGTGGCTCTGGAGATGTCAGGTATTATTATTATTATTATACAGGATTTATATAGCGCCAACAGTTTACGCAGCGCTTTACAATATTAAAGGGAGACAATACAGTTATAATACAATAAGATACAGGAGGATTAAGAGGGCCCTGCTCAGAAGAGCTTACAATCTAATAGGGTGGGGCAGGTGGTACAAAAGGTTGTAACTGTGGGGAATAAGCTGATGGAAGTGGTAAAAGATTAGTTAGAGACGTTATAGGCTTTCCTGAAGAAATGAGTTTTCAGGGAGCGCCTGAAGGTAGCAAGAGTAGGGGATAGCTGGACAGGTGGAGGTAGCGAGTTCCAGAGGATGGGAGAGGCTCTGGAGAAATCCTGGAGACGAGCATGAGAGGAGGAGACGAGAGAGCTTGAGAGTAGGAGGTCTTGAGAAGAGCGGAGAGGACGATTTGGGTGATATTTGGAGACAAGATTGGTGATGTAGCTCGGGGCAGAGTTGTGAATGGCTTTGTATGTTGTGGTTAGTATTTTGAATTTAATTCGCTGGGTGATTGGGAGCCAGTGTAGGGATTGGAGGAGAGGGTTGGCAGACACTGAGCGGTTGGTAAGGTGGATAAGTCTGGCAGCAGCATTCATGATAGACTGAAGAGGGGATAGTCTATGGAGAGGCAGGCCAATGAGAAGGAAGTTGCAATAGTCAAGGCGAGAGATAACAAGGGAGTGAATGAGGAGCTTAGTGGTTTCATTTGTTAAAAAGGGGCGAATTTTAGAGATGTTCTGGAAGTGAATTCTACAAACTTTTGACAACGTTTGGATTTGAGGCTGAAATGACAAGTCAGAGTCTAGGATTACACCTAGTACCCTGGCATGAGGGGAGGGACTGATGGTTGCATTGTTGATTTTGATGGAAAAGTCATGGAGGGGGGCACGGGCAGGGGGGAATATTAATAGCTCAGTTTTAGAGAGATTTAGTTTAAGGAAGTGGTGCGACATCCATGCTGATATGTCAGTTAGTAAGATAATAATGCAAGAGGAGACTGAAGGAGTGAGGTGAGGAGTAGACAGATAGATTTGGGTGTCATCAGCGTATAAGTGGTATTGGAAGCCGTGGGCGGTTATCAAGTGACCATGGGAGGAGGTGTAGATAGAGAAGAGAAGGAGTCCAAGAACAGAGCCTTGGGGGACCCCCACAGAAAGGGGCAATGGAGAGGAGGAGACAGAGTTGTAGGTGACACTGAAGGAGCGCTGTGATAAATAGGCAGAGAACCAGGATAGAGCAATATCTCGGAGGCCAAGGGAATGTAGTTAATTGAGAAGGAGCGGGTGGTCAACAGTATCAAAGGCCGCAGAGAGGTCAAGTAGTAGGAGTATGGAGTACTGGCTGTTGGTTTTATCAGTTAGTAAATTGTTAGTGAGTTTTAGTAAGGCAGTTTCTGTGGAGTGCTGTGAGCAAAAGCCAGGCTGTAAAGGGTCAAGAAGGTTATTTTCACTGAGGTAGGAGCTAAGACGGCTGTAGACTAAGCGTTCTAGAAGTTTAGAGGTGAATGGGAGCAATGAGATGGGTCTTAAGTTGTTCAGGTTGGTAGGGTCCGGTGAGGGCTTTTTAAGTATGGGAGTGATCTGCGCATGTTTTAGAGGGGAGGGGAAGGTGCCACTAGAGAGGGAGAGATTGAAGATGTGAGTGAGGGAGCATAGGATAGAAGAAGAGGGTGACCGTAGTAGTTGTGAGGAAACAGGATCCAGGTGACAATTGGTTAAGTGGGCATCTGAGAAAAGTTTTGTAACCTCTTCAGTAGTAGCCAATTCAAAAGAGGAAAGTGTTGAATGTGCTGTTAGGAAAGGTATGTTGGGTGGGGAAGATGTACGCACAGTGGAGGTATCCTCACGAATTGCATCAATCTTGTCTTTGAAGTGATTGGCAATCTCTTGGGCAGTGAGTGAGTTAGTGGGTAGAGGGGGTGGGGGACCAAGCAGAGAGTAGGAGAGTAACTCATGTCCCATTAAACTTCAGGGGACTCAGGTGCCAGGCATGCTGCATAATTTTCTCTTTAATAGCGAAGCACTTCCAATGGGCTGGATGGACAGCCGCTTCTGGGGCAGTAACCCTGTGGACCCTGTCCAATTCAATGGCATCGGTCAGTGGACTCCCTAGCACTTTGTTCAGAATAGCCATCACTATCACCTAAAAATTGGAGCTGGAAGTTGTTTCAGAGAGGCCTCGTAGGTGGATATTGTTTCTATGGGAACAATTTTCTCCATCTTCCACTCTAAGTCACAGGGAGATAGGAGCACGTTGATACTTTGTGAGGAAACATTCCTCCTTGTCGAGTCAGGAGCCAATAGATCCTTTACCTTGGTCACTGTACAAGAAACCTGCTGCCGAATGGCATCCACCTTTGCATTCAAGGCTTCCTTGAACTCCATTGCCAACGTATGCAGATCATCCTTAGTGGGAAGAGACTGAAGCAGGGATCACAGTTCTGGGACTGCCAAATTGGAGACCACTTGTGATAGCTCTGTGTTCTCCTCTGAAATTGAGTCGGGCAAGCTGGGATGGATATTAGTAGTCCATTAGGAAGAGTAGTCCTTGTTGCAGTGGGGCAGCCAAACTTTTGGGTAATCACAGCAGGGTCTTTATGCTGAGTCAACTTGGGAGCCATCTTAGTCGGCGCCATGATGGGAAAAGGCAAAGGTGAGTCTAGAGAAGCAGAGATTATGAAGTACTCACGCAGGTCTTGTTGTAAAAGGGGTCCGGCGTAAATTCTCTATTTGATCAACACTGACAGAGAAAAGACCAAAAAAAAAAAAGCCGGCTAAAAAGATGTGAAAATCCCAGGCAGCACAGGGCTCAGCTGCGTTTGCTGTTCTCCATGATCAGGACACAACGCCTGCACGTCATCTATTTCGAGTAACAAAAATATTTTCAGATTCAAAAGCCATTGCACACCACGCATCATATCAGCAATTGGGTTTCCACAGACACCTGAATGCGAAGATGTCCTATTCAGATTGGCACGAGCACCCTGCAGACCAATAGACAGTATCTTATTTATGCCCCTCCCTTAAATTTGCAGTCTGTAGGGCTACATAGTGCATATGACATATTGAAAAAGACATCTCAATGCTCATGTTTCTATGGAAACTCAGTTGCTGACTTGCTGCCTGACTTCTGCGCTAAGGATTTTATAAAGGTTTTTAAAGATAAAGCATAGTGCCAGAAACAATGTTTGTTTTATTTTTTACAACCAAACTTTCACTTATCCTTTGAGCTACTTTAAGACATTTAAGGGCCCATTCACACTTGCCCACACATTAAAATGGAGCGGTTTAAAGTGCAGCCAGCTGTCCATTTTGGGCTGCAGTGATGTGCAGCAGGTGCATTTTACTGCATCATACAGCTCCCTATAATTTGCAAATGGAAGGGGAGGTAGGGACAGTTGCTGAAGCTGTCTTCCTACACCCACAAGGAAAATGGACTATCTCGGTAGCAATGAACAGAAAATCGGCTTAAAAAATAATTGTTTATTACATATAAAACTATTTAAAATTACAGAGAACAAAAAAAAGAAAACAAAAAAGGGGAGGAAGGTCGATACAGTATACAGTTACTTATTGTTAAGGTAGACTTCCCAAGTGATTTAATGGTTATAGAAGTTGCTCACAGATTTATGCAATGCTCAACAGTTTCGCGATCAAGGGACCGCTTCTTCAAGAGAATAAATCTATAAGGTAAATCATATATATGAAACAGTCGTAGAAAAATCATATTCAATATCAAATAACAAGGTATATGATAAATGCAGCAAAAACAGACATAGCTGCTTACCAATGAGTCCACGGCCAGGAATACACTTCAGTCACCACAAGCTCCCCCCCTTCCCCCCCTTCGTGCTGTAACACCACAATCACATTTTACAGTGTGATTTAATGGGTATTTTTTTTATTATTGTGTATCTATTATTTGATAGCCTTATACTATTTCTTTGTTTTCTGTTTTCCTTTCTTCTTCCATTCCTTATTTTCCCTCTCTCCCATTCACTCCCCCCTTTTTTTTCTCTGAATATAAATATATATATATATGTATTTATAATCAGACAAATCATTACCCGCATAAATCCCCCATGTCCGCCATGGGGGAAGCCTGTGGTGACTGAAGTGTATTCCTGGCTGTGGACTCATTGGTAAGCAGCTATGTCTGTTTTTGCTGCATTTATCATATACCTTGTTGTTTGATGCTGAATATTATATGTATTTTTCTACGACTGTTTCATATATACTATTTACCTTTATAGATTTATCTTCTTGAAGAAGCAGTCCCTTGATTGCGAAACTGTTGAGGATTGCATAAATCTGTGAGCAAATTCTATAACCAGTAAATTATTTAGGAAGTCTACAAGTACCTATATACTGTATCGACCTTCCTCCCCTTTGTTTTCTTGTTTTCGATCTCTGTAATTATCTATGGTTTTTTATGTAATAATTATTTTTTAAGCCGATTTTCTGTTCATTGGTACCGAGATAGTCCATTTTCCTTGTGGGTGTAGGAAGACAGCTTCAGCAACTGTCCCTACCTCCCTTTCCATTTGAATAGAATTCATCTTGGATGATGGTACCTTTTAATTTTCATTTTATTAGTTCCTAAACCTGAGGTGAACTCACTAAATTGTCAGCTACCTATTATTAGTTTTTTATTTTGGTGAACTCCATTTAAAATGTACAAAATCCCAGTTCATTCATGTCACTGCAAAGCAGTGCATTACGTTGTGCTTGCAGACATGCGGTGCCATCCATTGAGGCGCAACATTATGCAGCATGTCTGCATTTTATCGTACCTCTCTGTACCGCACATCTGGGCTGTGTTGTAGTGAGAATGGGGCGCATAGAAAAATGTCAGTCACTGCTCTGGAGTGAACATGTCCTTAATAATTGCTCAATAAGTTTTAAAATGACAAAAAGTTTTATTTCAGCATCATAGTAGTTCAACCTTCATTATATTGTGTGTTTTACTTGGATTGCAAATAACCAAACTCATTAAAACATTTTTTAAAGTTGTGGGGAGTTAGGAATGGTGCAACCTGTCACATTAATGTATATGTGCAGAACTGTTTCCCAGTACAAAAGGTTTGAACCATATTTCTGATGTCTGGATTACACCTCCAATGATTGGGAGGTGTCTGCAGATCATATTATCTGATGAGCATCTGTACCATCAAGTCTATATATTGCAATTCTTGGGAACTGTACCGCACAGATGGTGTATGTGTCAGTGTAAATGAATTTTGCCAATTTGACCCTAGGGTCAAATTGAGCTAATTTTCTCCTGTGGTAATGTGTGGAATAGTGGAGGAACATTTCTGGAGTAATAAATTATTTAAGGTGGATGTCACAGGGTTTAGTTTTTTTGAGTGAGTATTATTTCATAGGCCGTTAATGACCTATTGAACATGTGGAAGTGGCCCAGGAAGTGGATGAAATGTGTTAGTTCCATCCATGGTAATTTTTTTTTACCCATGGGAATAAAAAAACCTGTAGGTGTTGGGGTCTTATGGTTTTCTAGTTCTATTTTGGAAGGCTTATGACAGAAATTATGTGGTGTCGAGTCTAGGTTGAAAATCTAGGTTTTCAAGTTCTTAGGACCCACTCTAATAGAAATGTTTCCCATCTTCATAAAGGAGTCCCATGTACTTAAAACAGCTGAGGTCAAGAAAGGTACATTAGTTTTTTGGGGATCACTTAAAAGAGGAAGTAAACCCTGGTGGGTTTTACTTCCTCTTTGTTTCCCTGCAAAGGTAATGCATAATGGGCTACTATGCATCGCATAGTAGCCCATTATGTGTCACGTACCTGACACAGGAGCCTGCGATGTCCCCGGTTTCCTCACTGGCAACGAGCATTCATTCTTCACCCCTCTTCCTTCCGGGGCCGCGAACTCCGGCTCTGTGACTGGCCGCATGCGCGAGGAAGCCGCCAGTCACGGCATGACCCCAGCTTGAAATGGCACAGCGTGCCCTTTCAAGAGTGCGCATGCGCTGAATACATCGGCGCATGCGCAGAAGACAGAATCGTTCGGGGAAATAGTAAATATCTCCTAAACCCTTGAATAATATTTATTGTACCAATTACTTCATATTCTATTTTGGGATAATGTTTCTTCTAGGAATGCTTTTTTAATGCAGATAAAAAGCAGGTCAATATGGATCTGATTTGTGCATATTTGATTGTTATGTTTTTTTGGGGTATTATCCCTGGCTTCTCCTCCAGGGGTAAATCCCACTTGATCTAAATGAAAACAGGGGGTTGAAGTCCTTTAGCAACAATTTAAGGCAAGAATTAAAGTGGAGTTCCACCCACTTTTACAACTCTTCAGCAGCCCTCACTAAACTGTGCACTGCAAACAAATTGGATATTTTTTTATTTTTTTACTCAGCACCTACTGTATATGCTGTATTCATTTTTCACTTCCTCCTCCCTGGCCGCGGCCCATCCCATCATTTCCTGTTTGCAATGCCTTCTGGGAAGGGGCAGCAACTTCCTTTGAAACTGACGTTGCTATGGAAACCTAACCTGAAACCTATTACACTGCTTGTGCTGCACTGAGCATGTGCGAGATCTGCAAGGATGAGATCCAGGAAGAAATACAGTCTGGCTTCAGATGCCCACACTTAAGATGGCCACGGCCTGCTGTAAGTTTATAAAATAGCAAACTACTGTTATAAACTAACAAAACAGACCTTAGTTTACAGACTAACTTTACTAGAATACATTAAGCTTGTGTATTATAGGGGTATTTTTATTTAAAAAGTATAATTTCGGCCGGAACACCACTTTAAGGTTGCCACATAAAGTTGGATCTTTCCCTGGTTTTAGGAGTACTGCAATGTGTGCTTCCAAAGACTGTCATTATAATAGATCTGTTTTCCAAATTGCATTAAATGTTAATGTCAGTGCAGCGGTTTTAGTGTCTGAAGGTTTTATAAAATTTTGTCTGCCTGGGCCAGGGCTTTTGTATTTTAATAAGGAGGCAATGGTTGTATTGACCTCTTCCCCAAAAATGGGTTCTTCCAACCAATTTACTGTGTTCTTCAGTAAGGTGATCAATGTTGTTTCAATGATATATGCCCGTTTTTTGTGTTAAGGGAACTATGTTAAAGGTTTCATAAAGTGAATAGTGTTTTCAAAATCTATCGGGTTATAGAGAGTTCAGTTCCTTGTAAGTTTTTAATCATGGGAATAAAAGCTGTCGGGCTTTCACACTGGAGACACAGCAGTGGTTGTTTTGGGTCGGTTTGCAGGCGCTATTTTTAGCGCAATAGCGCCTGCAAACCGCCCCAGTGTGAAAGGGGTCTAACAGGTTTTCTTTTAAGATTGCCCTGTATTTGGCTCCATCCATCTTTCCATCAACTCTGACCAGCTTCCCTGTCCCTGCTAAAGAAAAGCATCCCCACAACATGATGCTGCCACCACAAGGTTTCACGGTGGGCATGGTGTGTTCAGGGTTATGTGCAGTGTTAGTTTTCTGCCACACACGTGTTTTGCTTTTAGGCCAAAAAGTTAAATTTTGGTCTCATCTGACCAGAGCACCTTCTTCCACGTTTGGTGTGTGCCACACATGGCTTCTAACTGCTAACAGCAAACGGGACTTCTAATTTCTTTCAATAATGGCTTTCTTCTTGCCACTCTTCCATAAAGGCCAGATTTGTGGAGTGCACGACTAATAGTTGTCCTGTGGACAGATTTTCCCACCTGAGCTGTGGATCTCTGAGTTACCACGGGCCTCTTGGCTGCTTCTCTGACTAATGCTTCCCTTGTCTGGCCTGTCAGTTTAGGTGGACGGCCATGTCTTGATAGGTTTTCAGTTGTGCCATACTCTTTCCATTTTCAGATGATGGAACAGTGCTTCATGAGATGTTCAAAGCTTGGAATATTTTTTATAAACTAACCCTGCTCTAAACTTCTCCACAACTTTATCCCTGGCCCGTCTGGTGTGTTCCTTGACCTTGTTGCCGTTTGTTCACTAAGGTTCTTTAACAAACCTCTGAGGGCTTCACAGAACAGCTGTATTTAAAATGAGATTAAATTACACACAGGTCGACTCTATTTACTAATTAGTGACTTCTGAAGGCAATTGGCTCCACTAGATTTTAGTTAGGGGTATCAGAGTAAAGGGGGTAGAATACAAATGCACTCCACACTTTTTAGTTATTTATTTGTGAAAAACATTGAAAACCATTTATAATTTTCCTTCCACTTCACAATTATGTGCAACTTTGTGTTGGTCTATAACAGTGATGGCGAACCTTGCCACCCCAGATGTTTTGGAACTACATTTCCCATGATGCTCATGCACTCTGCAGTGTAGATGAGCATCATGGGAAATGTAATTCCAAAACATCTGGGTTGCCAAGGTTTGCCATCACTGGTCAATGACATACAATCTCAATAAATATATTTACATTTTTGGTTGTAACATGACAAAATGTGGGAAATGTCAAGGGGTATGAATACTTTTTCAAGGCACTGTATGGGAGTACTGTCATGTTTATGGCTCTTGATCAAGTTTACAATAGCTGCCACAGTCTCAGGAGTTTGCCTCCACGCCTTTGAATAGTTACATGTTTGTAAGGTTGAAAAAAGACACAAGTCCATCAAGTCCAACCTGTGTGTGCGCTTTTATGTCAATATTGCATTGTATATCCCTGTATGTTAGGTGTCTAATAGTTTTTTAAAATTATCTATGCTCTCTGATGAAATGACTGCTTGTGGAAGAGAATTCCACATCCTTACTGCTCTTACAGTAAAGAACCCTCTATGCAGTTTAACGTTAAACCGATTTTCTTCTAGTTTTAGTGAATGGCCACGTGTCTATTTAAATTCCCTTTTGCGGAAAAGTTTTATCCCTATTGTGGGGTCACCAGTACAGTATTTGTACATTGAAATCATATCCCCTCTCAAATGTCTCTTCTCTAGAGAGAAGAAGATCAGGGTTTGTAAACTTTCCTCATAACTAAGGTCCTCCAGTTCCTTTGTTAACTTTGTTGCCTTTCTCTGGACTCTCTCCAGTTCCAGCACATCCTTCCTGAGGACTGGAGCCCAGAACTGGAGGGCCTACTCCAGGTGCAGCTGGACCAGAGTCTTGTAGAGTGGGATAATTATTGTTTTATCTCTGGAGTTAATGCCCTTTTTAATGCACGCCAATATTCTGTTGGCTTTGCATGCAGCAGCTTGGCATTGCATGCCATTGCTGAGCCTGTCATCTACTAGGACCTCTAGGTCCTTTTCCATCCTAGATTCCCCCAGAGGTTCTCTCCCTAGTGAGTAGATTGCATTTTTTTGCAACCTAAATGCATTATTTTATATTTTTTTTTACATTAAACCTCATTTGCCATGTGGTTGCCCACCCCATTAATTTGTTTAGATCCTCTTTCAAGGTTTCCACATCCTGCGGAGAAGCTATTGCCCTGCTTAACTTAGTATCATCTGCAAATACTGAGATTGAGCTGTTTATCCCATTCTCCAGATCATTTATGAATAAATTAAATAGGATTGGTTCCAGGACAGAACCCTGGGGCACCTCACTTTCCACATCAGTACATTCTGAGTACTCTGAGTACTCCTCATTTATCACTACTGAACTTTCCCCCTGTAGCCAGTTTTCAATCCAAGTGCTCACCCTTTGGTCCATGCCGACACACCTTAGTTTGTACAGTAAACGTTTGGGGAACTGTATTGAATGCCTTTGCAAAATCCAGATACACCACATCTACGGGCCCTTCCTTTATCTAGATGGCAGCTCACCTCCTTATAGAAGGTTAATAGATTGGTTTGGCAAGAATTATTTTTCATGAATCCATGCTGATTACTGCTAATGATACCGTTTTCATTGCTAAAACCTTGTATATAGTCCCTTATCATCCCCTCCAAGAGCTTGCATACTATTGATGTTAGGCTAACTGGTCTGTCGTTCCCAGGGATATATCTAGGTCCTTTTTTAAATATTGTTGCTACATTGGCTTTTCTCCAAGCAGCTGGAACCATACCAGTCAGTAGACTGTTCGTAAAAATTGAGAACAATGGTCTGTTAATTACCTGACTGAGTTCCTTAAAGAGGAGTTCCCATTTAAAAAAAAAATAATTAAAAGTCAGCAGCTACAAATACTGCAGCTGCTGACTTTTAATTGGACACTTACCTGTCCCAGGGTCCAGTGATGCGGGGGATCGAAGCCCCACTCATCTCCCCCTCCTTGCATTGCAACTGTGGGCGCCGGGCCGTGGCTTCACAGCCGGGCACCCACTGCGCATGCGCGAACGGCACCGCGCGCCGTGATTGGCCGCTCAGTCGTCTGGGACCTGTAATGGGTCCCAGATGATTGACAAGAGGGAGGGGGCAGAGCTGAGCCCTTCCTGTGCCAAGGGGAAGTGATGTCACCAGCCCAGGCACTGAAAGAGGCAGACTACAAGGGACCCCCTAGCAACAGGCATTTAGAGGCGAGTAAAAAAAAATTAAAAATTTCCAAATTTTTTTTTTATTTTTTTTAGGCACATTCATGTATTTTTTTTTTTTGGGTGGAACACCACTTTAAGGACCCTCGGGTGCAAGCCATCTGGTCCCGTTCACTTATTTGTGTTAAGTTTTTCAAGTCTATTCCTAATTCTATCCTCTTTTAACCATGAGGGTGCTTCCTGTGATGTGTCACGAGGATAAACCTTGCAGTTTTGGTTACTGAAGCCTCCTGCTTCCCTCGTGAAGACTAACAAGAATAAATGAAGTACCTTCGCCATCTCTCCATCCTTTGTTACCAGATTCCCTTCATCATTCTTTATGGGGCCAATATGATCTGTCCTCCCTCTTTTACTATTTATGTACTTGAATTTCTTGGAATTTTCTTTACTCTCCTCCGCTATGTGCCTTTCTTGTTCTATCTTAGCCACCCTGATTTCCCCTCTACATTATTATTGCATTTTTTGTACAGTTGGAATGCTGATGATGACCGCTCAGCCTTGTATTTTTTGAAGGCCCTCTCCTTTGCTTTTATATGCATTTTTACGTTGGAGTTAAGCCACCCAGGATTTTCATTAGCCCTTTTAAATTTATTGGGATGCACTGACCAGTACTCTTATTTAATATGCTCTTAAAACACACCCATTTTTCCTCTGTGTTCTTTGTTCCTAGGATTTCATCCCATTTAAAATCTTCTAACAAGGAGCGTAGTTTATCGAAGTTGGCTCTTTTGAAATTCAGTGTCTTTGTATTCCCCTTAAATGTTTCCTATTTGTGCAATTTATACTGAAACTAATTGACCTGTGGTCGCTGTTTCCTAGGTTGCCCCTTATTTCCACACCTGTGATCAGGTCTGTATTGTTGGTGATCAGTAGGTCTAGTAACGCATTGTTTCTTGTTGGTGCATCTACCATCTAACCCATGAAATTGTCCTGTAATTTAGGAAATGGTGTGCCTTAGATGAATGGGCTGTTTCTTCGGCCCAGTCTATGTCTGAATATTTAAAATCCCTCATTATAATGAGGGATTATATCCTTGCCTCCATTCCAAACTGTAATAGGAGGTCTGCCTCCCCCTGCCCCCTTTGGTTAGGGGGCCTATAGCATACTCCCAGTATTATTTTCCCCTTTGTAGTTCTACCCATAAGGATTCCACCTCCTCCCTTGCTCCATTGGTGATGTCATCCCTCACATTCACTTATTTATTTATTATTTAATTATTTCAGGTACTTATATAGCGCCAATTTACGCAGCGCTTTACATATACATTGTACATTCACATCAGTCCCTACCCCCAAGGAGCTTACAATCTAAGGGTCCCTAACTCACATTCATACATACTAGGGATAATTTAGACAGGATCCAATTAACCTACCAGCATGTCTTTGGAGTGTGGGAGGAAACCGGAGTACCCGGAGGAAACCCACGCAGGCACAGGGAGAACATGCAAACTCCAGGCAGGTAGTGTCGTGGTTGGGATTCGAACCAGCGACCCTTCTTACTGCTAGGCGAAAGTTCTATCCATTACACCACTGTGTCGCCCACTTGCACTTCTACTACTCACTGAAATTTGTTCCACGCTGGTTATCTCTATAGCTGGACCCTGCCTCCGTCGCCTAGTTTAAAAGCCCCTCTAACTTTTCAGCCATCCTCTCTCCCAGCCGATCTGCACCTTTCCCATTTAGGTGCAGTCCGTCCCTGCTAAAGAGCTGGTAGCAAATATTCCCTGAAGGAACGCATACTATTTCACGTCAGAGGTGTCCGCCACATGGACTTTGATGGCGCAAAGTTGTCCTTTTTCCCAGATCTTTCCAGACGCCGCCAAGTCATCTTGCGCAATAAAGATGAGCTGCCGCAGTTCCTGCAACACTTGGGATTACCCGCCATTGATGTTCCAGATTGGAGGTCCTCACCGGAGATCCCACTCCCTGCATGCTCACAGCCTTGGTGCCCTGCACGTCACAGGGGACAGGACAGGGGCAGGTCTAGAGATGATCCCCCCCGGGCCATATCACACTCTCCCCAACATACCCCCTCAGAGGAGGTCTTGTGAACTGAATGTTTAACTTGATATTGTTTCCTTTTTTTCTTTTCAATCCTTAACAGTATGTTTCTAAAATACATCTGGCAGGGACGAAACCCTCGGTTAGCTCTTTGCATCTTGCAGAGACCTAAGCAGTTGGGAGGTCTGGGTGTCCCAGATATACGCAAATATGAGGCGATCGCCCTGCAACAGATATTGGACTGGCACCATGGCATGTCCACTAAGGTGTGGGTATCCTTAGAAAATGTTATGGCTGGCCGCAACTTATCCCATGTCCCATGGCTACACAAGGCACATAGAGGTCTGTCTGCCTCTATTTCCCCAGTGACTGCTCATGCTTTGAAGCTACGGGATACCCTAAACAGGTCAGGACAGCTTGCCCCTTGGTTCTCCCCACTGGCCCCCCTAGGAGCCTTCTCCTGGTTTGCCCCAGGGGAACACTCGTCTTTCTTCTGTACTTGGACAGCAGATGGCGAGGTGAGGTGTGGTAGGTTCTTCCAAGACCAGGGATTAATCCCATTGTGGGAACTTAGAGCTTGATACGGTAGATTCCCCTTAGACGACTGGAGATATGGACAGCTTTAACATTTTGCGCGTGGTTTACCTCAAGCCATATGCTTCCCCACCTCCTCCACTCCTTTTGAGAAGCTGTGCATGTCTGCCAATCCCGCCAATCTATATCTGTCCTATATGAGATGCTGCTAGGGCAAGGACCCAAGGGGAAATCAATATACATTCGAGAATGGGAAAGAGACCTGCAACATGAGTTTACTGAGCTGCAACTTGACCATCTATACCGCCTTACTCACTCTAGTTCTGCTGACATGAAAATGCAGGAGAATGGGTTCAAAGTAATGACTAGATGGTATAGGGTCCCTACCAAGCTCGCTAAAATATACCCAACCTCCTCAGATGCTTGCTGGAGGGACTGTGGACATAGGGGTTCATTTTTACACATTTGGTGGGATTGCCCTAAGTTACAACCTTACTGGCAGGACATTAGAACCCAAATAAACCTCATATTGAACATAGACCTCCCTCACAATCCAATGGGCTTCCTCCTGCATGTCCCCACCATCCCTCTCAGCCTTTATTGAAAGTGGATACTGCCTCATCTCCTGAATGCGACTAGGAAATTGATCCTCATCTACTGGAAAAGCAGACAAGTTCCAAGCCGCTCAGAATGGATTCGTCTTGTAAACGATATTAGGGCTGCAGAGGAATGGATGGCGACATGTAAGGACAAACATGATAAATGGTATGGAATTTGGGCCACTTGGATTCATTATGTAGACGAGGCCCGCACAAACACACAACCAACAGACACCGTCCCGGTAGGAGGAGTGTAACTGTCAGAAATGCTATAGACTTGACTTGATCATCTGAGATTTTTAATACATGACTAATAAGCATAATTTATTAGAGTGCATTCTTTCTTTACTTTTCTTTTTGTTGATTGATTTCAATGTTTTAGGTTTCCTTTATCTGTTTGCCATCTGGCTTTATTTTTTCTGTCCAAATCAGTGGTGTCTGTTCATTAATGCCGATAAAGTTTGGTAGCAGGGCTAGAGACAAATTAATAGCGATATGGTTTCATTACCACGAAGTAGACGCCACTGTCCCAAAACACCCCCTTTATGTTGGATGGCCAACCGGGCCTTATAATATGTACTCTGTTCAAATACCCGCTTGGGCTGCTTTGTCCTTTTCCCTTTTTTGGCTGTTATTTGATCGTTATTGTCTTTTTGACCGTTTCGGCAGAATTGTGAACATAAATAAAGATTATATAAAAAAACAAATAAATATGTGGGAGGCAGGTGAGTTGACAGGCTGTAAATCCCCCCAAACACCCCCTCCTCCTTGAGTGAAGGAGCTGTCGTTTGCCGGGCTGGTCCCTGGTGCCGGGATGCTTGGAGACTGCTAGCCTAGGTGATTTGAGCAGAATTTCCCCCCACTTCCTTCCCGTAGTTCTCTGAGACAAGTCACAGGTCCCAGAGGCTGTGTGACCATTCACAAAGCGCAGCACGACTCACGCATTGCGCAGTGGGCATCTGGCTGTGAAGCTGCAAACAGTCACAGCCGGCTTCACGCAGTTAACATGCCGACAACAGTGACCGAAGACCTGTGAAGAAATCCGCTCGGGTGAGGACAGTCCTGGATCCTTGGACAGGTGAGTCTATTTAGAGTCAGAAGCTTAAGTTTTTGTAGCAACCAACTTTTAATTTTTGGAGAATGACTGAAGAACCACTTTAAAGTGGGAGTCCGGAGACCAATCTTTTTTTTTTTTCTTAGGTCATTGAGAAACTTTGCTAATCCCAAAATAATACTCACAGTTTGGGTGTAAAATTTCTGCCTCTGTCTGTTTTTGTACTGAAGAATAACTTTAAAAATGTGATGCTGGCTGTTTCCATCTTGCTTGTGGGCATGTGAAGCCCACAAGCATTGATTTCCTGGATGCGGTGAATGCTGTTCATTCACAGCTTGTTCACACGCATGATCATTGTTCCCGCACTGAATCTTGGGAAGCCTGACACTAAGCTCCCAGGAGACAGTGCGGCGCCGGGGAAAAGCAATAAACACGCCTACTCCCATGGGAGGAGAGACAGGAAGTGCCACAATAAAGTACAATATAAAGGTAATTACAGCGATAAAAAAAATTTTGTGCAGCATTTGAACACCTATGCAATTAACTGAAGGGGGTAAGATTAAGTTAAAAATTTGAGTGGAACCCCGCTTTAAGTCTATTTCTAGATATGTAAAATTTGTTCTGGAGGAATCTGTTTCTGAGTGAAAGGCGAAGTTAAAGTTCCAGGATAAGCAACCTTATCTAAATACTTCAAGAGGCACACGCCTTCTTCTTAGAATCTTCATGTACTTTGTGTATTTCTTCCAGATCTGTGCAGTAATTCAGTGTGAGACTTTCCCTCTGTGCAGGAGCTTCCTTTGATAAAGACCGGTCACTGCTGCTCTCCCTCCTTGTGCAGGGTGACTGGTCTTGTTTTCTGCAAACAGGCTATAGTGTGTAGACCTGTTTGGTCCCTCTCACAGCTCTGTTATACAGACTATTTGTAGCATATATTTGTATTATAGATGTCACCACTACTTTTACAAGGAAATACCTATGTATGCAAAGGTTTTTGGTGTACACAAAGTCGATTTTATATCCTTAGTGGTTATTGAGGAATTTATTTAAATTAAAGTGTTTGTCCTTGATGTTAAGCTTCAAATCTCCCTCCATCAAAATGATCCTCATACCAGGTCTGAGGGGGCCACAGCCATCTTGGGCAAGCTCAATAGACTATCATACTGGGGCCAATTTTAGATGGGAACCAATTAACCTGTCAGCATTCCTTTGGAGTGTACCAGAGTACCTGGAGAAAATCCACGCATGCAAAGAGAAAACAAGTAAACTCCATGCAGATAGTGTCCTGGCCAGGATTCAAACCAAGGACCTCAGTGCTGCATAAAAGAAGTGCTAAACACCAAACCACTGTGTTGCTTATAGTAGTAACTCTAATTTGGGTAAACTGAGTATTTCAAGGAACTGTGAATGTCCCCTATGTTCTAAAAGCACTTAATAAACAATAAACAGTTAAATATAGTGTAGTGTAGGCGTAAGGTCCCAAGGGCCTGTTGCTTCAGGCAAGCCAAAACCTGTAATATTATTGCATAAATTACGTTTTTCTAGGTCATCTATATCTTGGATTGCATGATCCATTCTACATTCCTGTTCCCTGTTAATGTGCTCAGTACATCTAGTCATCCTATTCTAGGTATGTGTAACCTCTTCTTTAATATGCCAAAGCTCTGCCTTGTTTGTATGTTCCAACTTCTGAATATACCTTTCTAAGTGGTCCTTTCCTTGTGTTGCCAAAGTTAGTACTTGGTCCTCTGGATGTGTAGCAGTTTGCAATGTCAGTGATAGAATCCTGGGACTGTTCCCACTGAAGGTCATGGAGTAAGTTTTAGATCAGTGGCAGCTGTTGCTCCATTTTTTTTTTTTGTGGGTGGACGGCAAACAATTGGGGGCCGGGTGCATGAATTAGGGAGGCGGTGCCCCTGCACCCCTAAAGGAGCGGGCGCCACTGTTTTAATTGCAATATCATTCACCGCTATCTTATCCAGTGTAAATGGTGGCAGTTACTGTGGAAAGAACTCTGTGATTCTACCCTGTGGACCACCAGACAGCTAACAGGATGCAATTGTAGGTGGAATAATGATTCCTGGGTATAAAAAAGCCAGCCATAGACAGTTAGAATCTCAGCCGGTTCAGCAGGGACCGGCCGAGATTCGAACCATGTATGGGCTTGCTGAATGTACCCAAGTTGATTCATTGATCAACTTGGGTACAACCAGCATGTTAGATTTTACATGTGATTATTGCTAGCCGCTATTATAGCTAGCACTAATCACTGTGTTCTCCCAGAAGGGATGGCACCCCCCCCCCCCCCAAGCTACCTTTTGCAAGTATCACATGCACAGAAGATCAATCAGGTCAGTGTTTGTCAGTGTTATTACCACACAGGCTCCATGGTTTGTGGCCATGTCTGTGATGTATGCCCTAATATATACAGGAGAATATATTTAATATTGCACTTGGTACACTTGCAATTAGCATCCACCAAGGCCTCCTTTGAACTTCAAACATCTTTGTATGCTTACTGCTGGGACTTCTGTGCCACTACTTCTGACTTCCACACCAAATATACACTGTCAGCACCCAACCATTAAAGAGCAACTGTACTTTTATGGTAGGTCCTCCTACTCCTGAACTAACCTATGCAAACACCCCCAACCTATTATTTATCTTTTTTACCTATGAAGTTGTGTCTATCTGCGCTGTTTACTCTTCCTCAGGCAGGAATTATTTTCTGATAGATGCTGCATCTGCAAAGGGAAACCGCATAGACTTGTATAGGGCAATCCTAGGATACAGCTCCAGTGTCCAGAAAGGCCTCATATAAGCCTATGATGTCTCAGGCACATGTCTATGATGTATATAATGATGTCGACTTCCTGATGAAGCCTTCTGCTGAAATGCATTGAGGCCTGACTAGTGGCAGAAATACCGGGACCTTTATTGACCTCAAGTCCAGTTCAGGTGGAACGCACGCTGGCTTTGAGAGACGAGCGGCGGCGAGGACTGTATACTAACCAGGCTGTACATAATGGGTGCCGCTTCATGGCACATGGAAATGTGAGTGTACCGGCATATATTTTTTATATATCCTTTTAATAAATGTATTGCACGACTATCGTGTTATTGTTCTCTCATTCTGGGTTAATCCTGCTGGTGGCATTGGATATAAGCACAAAGGAAGCGGATCCCAAGTACACACCAAGCATAGAATTAAGCATTTAAGTGATGAGGGTCCTGGTGGCCCAAAGCTTTCTAGTTAGTGGCCCTCCTTATACAAGGTGGTGGAACACAACTTTTAAGTGAAGCACTGTAAAAATAAGAAGTGCATGTATCACTAATGCACATGTGCATACTTGCCAAGAGTCCTGATTTTCCCGGGACAATCCCAATTTTGGGATCCTCATCCTGATAGGAGTTCGCCCCGATTAATTTCCCGGGATTTTGCCTTTGTCCCGGGAAAATCTGGAATGTTTTAGGAAAAAACGTCCGGCGGGTTACAAAAAGATGGCCGCCGCTGTCATGAGGATTATTTACCCTTGTGTTCAGTGAAGAGGGGAGGGGCAGCCAAACAGCTTCTCCCCTCTCCACTGAACAACACACGAGAAAGCCGGGAACTGTAGCTGCTGCGCTGCTGGGGGACACAGATCGCTCTGTAAGGAGGGCTCCGCTGCTGCTGCCAGGGACACTGAAGTAAGGAGAGCTCTGTTGCTGGGGGACACAGATCGCTCTGTAAGGAGTTCTCCGCTGCTGCTGCCAGGGACACTGAAGTAAGAAGGGTTCTGTTGCTTGGTGACACATTTGCTCTGACCCTCTGTCTGGACAGTGCTGATTGGCCCTGTGCTGATCACATGCACTCTTCCAAAAAAATTAAAAAAAACATTCTCTAGCAATACACACCAAACTGAGCATGTGCAGCCTGTCCCCTGGCTCTGTATTATCAGGAAATATATTGGGGACAGTGGAAGGAGGAGAGGATCAGATGAGACAGGATTAAACAGTCTTTTTACACAATGCAGAGTATTAACCTCTTAGGTTCCACAGTGAGTATAACAAACATGCTTTACTGCATATACAGACTAATTTTACTGTTGTGGGTTTAGTAACACTTTAATGCAGAGAATGCATTAAGGTTAAAAAAAAGTCCAGCTTTTATGTCCTCTTTAACATTAGTTTTCCTTTATACGCTAACAGTTTCACTGATATATGCCAGCTTCTTCATGACAGGGGCACGGGTCAATGTCTACAGAGTCCACATGTAATCGTATATCTTTAATCCCTATAGGAGGACACTTTTGTAAAAAGAGACACATTCATCCAATACCATGATGTTATTATTTGTCACAAAACAGTAAACTAGTTTCATGTTTTTTGACTTGGCTGTGCTCTCTGAATGAGCTGTCTAAAGTAGGATACACACTAGAAGAAAATTGGGCGAACATTTTTGTACGAGGAACAATGGTTTTTGTAAAGTGTGTACACAATGTTCGACAGCTGAGGCAGACCACTTAAACGAAAATTTTCAAGGTGACATATGTGAACAGAATGAACGATTTTCGTTTAATGTGTACCGTTTTTGCACAAGAAAAATCAAATACGAAAGACTGCACATTATTATTAATAAACAACAATATAATCTATGTAAAACGTTCCTACATTAAAACAAAAAATGCCTTTGTCATATGAGATTTTTCGTACAATGAGCAGCACCTTCCGGTTCGACCAACTGTGAACAATCAAGGAAAACTGGACGATCGCTCATCCAATTTTCCAATATTGTGTACCCTACTTAAATCTTAGGACTGGATGGACAGGTATGCCTTGAATTCAGATTTAAAGTATAACTAAACGCAAAACTTTTTTTTTTAGCTTTGGTTAGAGTGGAGGTAGATTAGAACACTTGTCAGTTTTTATTGCTGTCTATGTACCCATTAGGGAGATTCACCCTCTCAGGCTGGGTTCACACCTATGCGAATTGGATGAGAGTTTCTCCACATCCAATTTGCATAGCAGGAGATTGTGACCGGCTCTCTATGGAGCCAGTTCACACATCTCCAGAGCGGCTCCAGTGCGAATTTGCATAGGGGTCCTGTGCATCTTTTGGTCCATTTCAGGTCCAAATTCAGCCCAAAATTTGGGTTGAAATCAGAACTGAAATGGTGAAAAGAAGACGCACCAGACTCCTGCTGTGAGCTTGCGATCTTTAGTGTGAACCCAGCCTCAATCTCTTCTGTTTACCTTTATCATTGAAAGTAAAAGTAAAAGAAAATCCCAAATTTTGGGTTGTCCCCAGAAAAGTAGTGTAGAGGAAAACTTCCAATGGGGACACTAGTTCTGTTGACCCGGGGGGCCCCCCCCCAAGAGATTTCCTTAATTTGTAGGAATTTCCTCTCACTTCCTATTTTGGCTATAGAACAGGAAGTGAAGGCAAATTCCCCGAATGGGACAAAGAGCGCAAAAATAAAACTTACAAGGGTTATATCCCTCCCTTTCTCTACCTAAAATGGAAAAAAAAAGTTTTACCTATAGTTCTACTTTAAGTTCATTCACTGTTAGAATATCGCATGATTGTAGCGGAATCTACGAAAACCTATACTAGTGTCAGACTGACTTTTAATAACATATTACTATGTTACTATGTTATATAATTACATTATTTTTATCTGATATTTTATTGGCATATCATTGTGTTATTATATTTTTATCATTATCTAATAATTTAACATATTATTATGTCATTAGTATATTAGTAGCTTCAGTGAACCAGAAAAACTTGTTTTTTAACTAAATACATAAGAGAAAACAAATTCACAAAGCCCTTATATTTTAGGAAGTTTAGCAGTAAAGCACAATACACATTTGTATCTTATATTCTTTTTCTGACCCAGCAAACTGTTATAGTTATTCAAAAAGTATTTACCTGCCTTATCCTTAATAGATTTGGCCAGCAGATAGATGAAGAAATTGTGGCATCCACTCCAGTGCACACTTATGGCATTAGGTACAGCTACAGAAGGATAAATAAATGTGTTTTAAACTGAATGTTATCAGAATGTTTTATACTGTATATACAATGCTGTGAAAAAGTATTTGCCGCCTTTCTGATTTTTTTTTTTTGCATATTTGTCACACTTAAATGACTCAGATCAAAAAAAATATTATTACATAAAGATAACCCGAGTAAATACAAAATTCAGTTTTTAAATGATGGTTTCATTTATTAAGGAAGACAAGCTGTCCAAACCTGCCTGGATTTATGTGAAAAAGTATTTGCCCCCTAAACCTAATAACTGGTTGTGCCATCCTTGGCAGCAACAACTGCAATCAATCGTTTGCGATAACTGCCAATGAGTCTTTCACATTGCTGTGAAGCATTTTTGGCCCACTCTTTGCAGAATTGTTTTAATTCAGCCACATTGGAGGGTTTTCCAGCATGAACGGCCTGTGTAAGGTCATGATACAGCATCTCAATTGGATTTAAGTTCAGGCTTTGACTAGGCCACTCCAAAACCTAAATTTTGCTTTGTTTGAACCATTTGGAGGTTGACTTACTGTTGTGTTTCGGATCATTGTCCTGCTGCATAACCCAAGTACACTTGCGCTTAAGGTTACAAACTGATGGCTGGACATTCTCCTTTAGGATTTTCTGGTAGAGCTCAGAATTCATGGTTCCATCAATTATGGTAAGTCGTCCAGGTCCTGAAGCTGCAAAGGAGCCCCAGACCATCACGCTACCACCACCATGTCTGACTGTTGGTATGATGTTCTTGTTATGAAATGCTGTATTAGTTTTATGCCAGATGTAACAGGACGCCTTCCAAAAAGTTACATTTCGTCTCATCAGTTTACAGAATATTTGCCTAAAAGATAATCAAAATGTTTTTGGTAAATGTGAGATGAGCCCTTGTGTTCTTTTTGGTCAGCAGTGGCTTTGGCCTTGGAACTCTCCCATGGATGCCATTTCTTCCCAGTCTCTTTTTTATTGTTGAATTATGAACACTGATCTTACCTGAGGCAAGTGAGGTCTGCAGTCCTTTGGATGTTGTTCTGGTTCTTTTATGACCTCCTGGATGAGTTGTTGTCATGCTCTTGGAGTAATTTTTGTAGGCCGGCCACTCCTGGGAAGGTTCATCACTGTTCCAAGTTATCTCTATTTGTGGATAATGGCTTTCCCCATGGCTCACTGAAGTTCCAAAGCCTTATAAATGGCTTTGAAACCCTTCCTAGACCGATACATGTCTGTTTCTAATCTGTTCCTGAATTTTTTAGATTGTGGCATGATGTGTGGCTTTTTGTGATCCATTAGCGTGCTTCACTTTGTCAGACAGCTTCTATTTATGTGATTTCTTGATTCAACAGGTCTGGTAGTAATCAGGCTTGGGTGTGGCGAGTGAAATTTAACTTAGCTTTCCAAAAAATTGTGGTTAATCACAGTTCATTCATGATTCAGCATAGGAGGGGGAAATTACTTTTTCACAGCACCGTATGTATATATATATATATATATATATATATATACACACATACACACACACACACACACACACAGTATATATAATATAGTCAAACAAGAATGAATAGAGAATGTTGCTGGTAGCACCATCTAGTGGGCATAAAGATAGTTAAAGTATAATTCCATCCAAGATGGCATAAAACTGCTGTCAGGTAGTTATTGCTGCCCATGTCCCCTATTGGAGGATTTATCCTATGCACTGGAAGGAGACCTGTTCAACAGGGACAGAGACAGCAATAACTACCTAACAGTGGTTCTACTCCTTCCAAATTCTACAAGGAATGTGGAGATTTACTAAAACTGGTGCATACAGAATCTGATGCAGCTGTGCACAGTAACCAATCGGCTTCTAACTTCAGTTTGTTCAATTAAAGGAGTTGTAAAGTCACAAGGTTTTTCACCTTAGTGCATTCTATGCATTATGGTGAAAAAAACCTTCTGTGCTGCAGCTGACCCCCAGAGTCTCCCTTTTCCTTACCTGAACCCGATCATTCCAGTGACGAGAACGAGCCCAGCAGCTCCAGTCACTGTCTCGAGTCCTCATTAGATAGATTGACGGCAGCAGGAGCCATTGGCTCCCGCTGCTGTCAATCAAATCCAGTGACACGGGAGCCGGGGGCGGGGCCGAGTCCTGCTGTCTGTGTCAATGGACGTAGCAGCAAGACTCGGGAGCGTGCCCGCACGTGTGCCTCCATGGAACGTGGCTCTCCGTGGGGGCACTCGAAGCGGAGGAGCCAGGAGCACCGCCTGGGGACCCCAGAAAAGGAGGTTTGGGGCCGCTCTGTACAAAACCCTTGCATAGAGCAGGTAAGCATGGCATGCTTGTTATTTAAAAAAAAAAAACCCACAAAAAAACGAACCTTTACAATCATTTTAAGCTTTGAATATAAAACCTTGATGCACCATTATGGTAATATGTATAGTAATATATATCTCTTCAATGTGAGAACATCACGCTCTTTAAAACAGCAAATAGTTTTAAAAAGTAGGAAACATCACAATAATTCTAAGACAAATTTGCCAAATTAATTTTTAAGGGCATACAGTATAAAGCTTTTATTCAGTACACTGTTTTTTTTATCATAATCTGACAAATATAAAAATACTGCGCTGTCAGTATTTTTATTCTAAAATGTTAACCACTTAACGCCCATAGGACATCATATGACGTCCTTGGGTTGAAGTGGTGATACCTGAATGAGGCCTGTAGCTACAGGCCTCATTCAGATATCTTTGTTTTCAGCCAGCGATTCCCTGTAATATAAAAGCCACCCTAGCAGCTATTCAGCTGCTGCATTTCTTTACAGGCAGAGGGAGGGGACGTCCCCTTCCCCCGCTGCCCTCCGGTGCCTTTCTGGGCTCACTTGTGCGATCGTAAAGGCGGATTAACAATGTCACCCTGTCACGGTGTAAAAAAGGCAGTCTAGAACAGGTTTTACAGATCCACGCAATTGGATTTGAGTCCAGGCTTTGACTAGGCCACTCCAAAACCTAAATTTTGCTTTGTTTGAACCATTTGGAGGTGGACTTACTGTTGTGTTTCGGATCATTGTCCTGCTGCATAACCCAAGTACACTTGCGCTTAAGGTTACAAACTGATGGCTGGACATTCTCCTTTACGATTTTCTGGTAGAGCTCAGAATTCATGGTTCCATCAATTATGGTAAGTCGTCCAGGTCCTGAAGCTGCAAAGGAGCCCCAGACCATCACGCTACCACCACCATGTCTGACTGTTGGTATGATGTTCTTGTTATGAAATTCCGTTTATAGCTCTTTGACTGCGCTGTCACTATTTTTATTCTAAAATGTTAACCACTTCCCGCCCATAGGACATCATATGACGTCCTTGGGTTGAAGTGGTGATATCTGAATGATGCCTGTAGCTACAGGCATCATTCAGATATCTTTGTTTTCAGCCAGCGATTCCCTGTAATATAAAAGCCACCCTAGCAGCTATTCAGCTGCTGCATTGCTTTACAGGCAGAGGGAGGGGACATCCCCTCCCCCCGTAGCCCTCTGGTGCCTTTCTGGGCTCTCTTGTGCGATCGTAAAGGCGGATTAACAATGTCACCCTGTCACGGTGTAAAAAAGGCAGTCTAGAACAGGTTTTACAGATAGGCATACAGATGGTGCAGGTGTGTGCTGGGTACTTAGGGTAATCAGGACTATAGATCAGGGCTCCACCCTTCTGAGGAGTCCATGTGTGTGGGTGCAAGGGAGCAGAGAGGTGTGCATGTCTGCACCATGCTGTATGGGACAGGACAGACAGAGGCCCGAGCCAAGAGACAGACCAGCAGGAAGCTGCAGGGAAGAGACAGAGTTGACAGAGGTACAGAGTTTGTGGACAAGCACTGAGATGTTGTGTTAGATGGGCAGGAGGATCAAGGCATGAGGCCTGAGCAGCAGGGATGCCAAAGAGAGCCAGGAGACTGAATACTGTTTGTTTCGTATTGATGATGGAAACCCCTCTGAGGGTAGCTGTTTGCTGTGAATGTTTTATTTTCTGTTTCAAATAAGTTTGCAGGCAAGGCCCTGAAAAGGCATATCTGGCATGGACTGAACACGCTGGTAAGCGCTACATTTGAGTTACACAACCCCCTAAGTTGTCACAATTGGTGAAGAATGCGAGCATCAATCTCGTTACCTCTTGCAGGGGTTTCCACCATGAAAGCACCGCCTGCTGGCTGGTGTGACAGTGCGATACCCTGTCACTGTGTAAGAAGGCATTCTGGAACAGGTTTTGTAGAAAACCAGCACACTGATGGTGCAGGTGTGTAAGGATCACATTTTTACTGAGTTTTTACCAGTCTTGCCCACCACAGTCCAAACACAAGACAAGGCAAAAAGCCTTGTTCCCTGTCATGCCAGTTCACACTGCCATACAACATATTTGGCCAATAGAAGTTGTGACATTTCAATACGTTTGCACACATAAAGTAAAAAAAACAACGAGATGCTCCAGGACTGGCACGGCACTGTTCCTCCCAGTGCATGCCAGCGGCTGTGCATTCAATGTTGCGGCTGGTGTGAATGAACCCTTAGTGATGCACTCTTTTAAAGTACAAATAAACTCTTACCTGACTGCATTGTTTCTGTATCATTGTGCAGTATTTTATTAGGTTGAAGAAAATGAAACATGGTGTGCCTGAACAAATAAGAAAGATTATTTTACATGTGCATCAATGTGGAATGAACACAGGAATTTAATTTACTTTAGCAATACATGTAAAAGAGATACGCTTGGTGTAAGTAATCCTTCCCCTGTGTGTTAAAGTGTAGGTACAGGCAAAACTTTTATTCTAATTTTGGATAGAGCAGGAAGAGTTGCTGTCTGTGTCTCCGCTGTAGAATTTTACACTCTTTATTTGTCGCGGTGACCATTGTCACAGAGACAGGAAGGAATGGGAACTCCAGAATTTTAATGCCCTGTACACACGGTCGGATTTTCCAACGGAAAATGTGTGATAGGATCTTGTTGTCGGAAATTCCGACCGTGTGTGGGCTCCATCACACATTTTCCATCGGAATTTCCGGTACACAAAGTTTGAAAGCATGCTATAAAATTTTCCGACAACAAAATCCGTTGTCGGAAATTCCAATCGTGTGTACACAAATCCGACGCACAAAGTGCCACGCATGCTCAGAATAAATAAAGAGATGAAAGCTATTGGCTACTGCCCCGTTTATAGTCCCGACGTACGTGTTTTACGTCACCGCGTTCAGAACGATCGGATTTTCCGATAACTTTGTGTGACCGTGTGTATGCAAGACAAGTTTGAGCCAACATCCGTCGGAAAAAAATCCATGGATTTTGTTGTCGGAATGTCCGATCAATGTCCGACCGTGTGTACAGGGCATTAGAGATGTGACCAGAAGGTGAAGGGATACAGTGCCTTGAAAAAGTAATCATACTCCTTGAAATTTTCCAAATTTTGTCATGTTACAACCAAAAACGTAAATGTATTTTATTGGGATTTTATGTGAAAGACAAACACAAAGTGGCACATAATTGTGAAGTGGAAGGAAAATGATAAATGGTTTTCAAATTTTTTTACAAATAAATATGTGAAAAGTGTGGTGTACATTTGTATTCAGCCCCCCTGAGTCAATACTTTGTAGAACCACCTTTCGCTGCAATTAAAGCTGCAAGTCTTTTTGGGGATGTCTCTACCAGCTTTGCACATATAGAGTGATATTTTTGCCCATTCTTCTTTGCAAAATAGCTGAAGCTCAGTCAGATTGGATGGAAAGCGTCCGTGAACAGCAATTTTCAAGTCTCGCCACAGATTCTCAATTGGATTCAGGTCTGGACTTTGACTAGTCCATTCTAACACATGAATATGCTTTAATCTAAACCATTCCATTGTAGCTCTGGCTGTATGTTTAGGGTCGTTGTCCTGCTGGAAGGTGAACCCTCCGCCCCAGTCTCAAGTCTTTTGTAGACTCTAACAGGTTTTCTTCAATGATTGCCCTGTATTTGGCTCTATCCATCTTTCCTTTAACTCTGACCAGCTTCCCTGTCCCTGCTCAAGAAAAGCATCCCCACAACATGATTCTGCCACCACCATGTTTCACGGTGGGGATGGTGTGTTCAGGGTGATGTGCAGTGTTAGTTTTCTGCCACACATAGCGTTTTGATTTTAGGCCAAAAAATTTGATTTTGGTCTCATCTGACCAGAGCACCTTCTTCCACATGTTTGCTGTGTTCCACATGGCTTCTCACAAATTGTAAACAAGACTTCTTATGGCTTTCTTTCAACAATGGCTTTCTTCTTGCCACTCTTCCTCAAAGGCCAGATTTGTGGAGAGCACGACTAATAGTTGTCCTGTGGACAGATTCTCCCACCTGAGCTGTGGATCTCTGCAGCTCCTCCAGAGTTACCATGGGCCTCTTGGCCTCTTTTCCTTCTACTTCACAATTATGTGCCACTTTGTGTTGGCCTATCACATAAAATCCCAATAAAATACATTTACGATTTTGGTTGTAACATGAAAAAATGTGGAAAATTTCAAGGGGTATGAATACTTTTTCAAGGTACTGTATATGCTAATGGGGATGCCTGCCCCGGCGACAACAGTCTAAAAGATTAATTGCCCTCACTCTGGAGCAGCCATGGTTCCCCTAGAGCAGTGGTTCTCAACCTGGGGGTCGGGACCCCCTCAGGGGTCAAATGACGATTTGCCAGGGGTCACCGAATCCTGGGCTGTTCCTGAAGCCCGCACCACTCTCCCAGCCTTTTCGCAACCTCTCAGCAGGGCTGTCCCTGGAGCCTGTGGCCTCCGATCTGGGCTGTTTCTGGAGGCCGCCCACTAAGCCTCTATGTAGCCACCCATTCAGTTCACAGCATGGCTGGGGGGCAGAGACTAGAGGCCAGCTGACTGGTGAGGAATGTGAAGTGGGAGAGGCTGGAGGAGACCCTATCTCCTGATGCCGGCATTGGTGTCACTGCTACGAGACACCAAAAAGTCCAGCAGCACTGCGACTCATCCCAACTCCCCGCCACCCATCCCCCCCCCCCCCCCCACCAAGGAGTAAGAGAAGGAATAAAAATAGAGAATACATGGAAGGGAGAGGAAAAGGGGGGGGGTCAATGAAAAAGGGAGAGAAAGAATAAGAGAAAGAACAAGAAAGACGGCTAGAGAGAGGGATGGGGAAAAAAACAAGAAATCAGGATAGAGAGAGATAAAAGGGAAAGAAAGGAGAACAAAGAGAAAGAGTGATACATCCTGAAATGTACCATAAGGGGTTTCATTCTGTAAGAGTGGAAGGGACTCAGGGAACGCTAAATGTCCGTGGGTTAGGGGCGCAAATTACTTGTATTGCCTTGGGTGCTGACACCCCACCCTACGAAAATAATTTTACTGTTAGGGGTCCCCACAACTTGGGACATTTTATCAAGGGGTCATGGCACTAGTAAGGTTGAGAACCACTGCCCTAAAGGTTGCTGGGGGTTCCTTGAGCTGTGGTTGTTTGACCTCCCACTCGATGGTGCCTGCATAGGTTCCGGGGCCAACACCACTTGGATAAGCCAGCTGCATGATAGCAATGAACTTTATAACTAAGTAAGGGCAGTATTCTTACCACCACTGTAAAGGGGCATTCTTCCCACTGACCACCTATGCAAGAGGCAATTTTCCTACTTCATGGATTCCTATGTGGTAAAAAGTTTGAGAAAAGGCTGCTCTAAAGTGATTTTCTTTTTATTTCTTGGTTCGTCTCAGACATAGGTAGTAATAGGAAAATTCCCCAGTGGGACACATACAGCAAATAATAAACTGACAGAGGTTTACCTCTCTCTACCTTATCCAAAACAAAAATGTAAAGTTTTGGCTATACATACTGATTCTTTATACAATCCATTCCCTGTTTGACTGCTGGCCTATCTTAGCAGATGTTAAAGTGGAATTCCAAGAGAACACCAACTATTTAAAACTGTCCCCTCTACCTCCTAACATCTACGCTTACTAACCTGCAGGGGCGTTGCTAGGGGGTGGCTTTTGGGGCTATAGCCCCGAATCTGAGGCCAATAGCCCGAGTCTCTGCAGGGGTCCCCAAGGGGAGGGGAAGCTCTCTGGGGACCCTTATGTAAGTGGGGGGGCTCTCTGGGGACCCTGATGTAAGGGAGAGGCTCTCTGGGGACCCTGATTTTAAGGCCTAGGCTCTCTAGGGACCCAGATTTAAGGGGGAGGCTCTCTGGGGACCCTAATGTAAGGGGGCCTCTCTGGGAACCCTGATGTAAGTGGGGGGGCCCTCTGGGTACCCTGATGGAAGGGGGAGGCTCTCTGAGGACTCTGATGTAAGGAGGAGGCTCTCTGGGGACCCTGATGTAAGGTGATGTAAGGGGGGGCTCTCTGGGGACCCTGATGTAAGGGGGCTCTCTGGGGACCCTGATGTAAGTGGGGTGCTCTCTGGGGATATATATACACACACACGTATATTACTGTATATACATGTGTATGCCCGCCCAAGCATATGACTTTCTTTACTACGCTGCTATAGGCTCTAGCCCCAGATCTTTTGTAGACCTAGCAACGCCCCTGCTAACCTGTGTAAGAAAGATGTATATACTTACCTATTTTTAGGTAGCTCCGGTCCAGTCATGTGATCCAGCTCCCCTGTGTCAGCCAACGCTGCTGCAGGAGAGAAGAGGGAGCGCCGACAACAGATGAGCCATAGTAAGCTTCTGGCTGATGTCAGACTTTACTAGCCGTTGTCGAGCAGTCTTTATTCTCACCTGTAGCTGGCACTGGCTGGAGCAGAGGAGAACTGGAGTGGCCTGAAAATAGGTAAGTATACATATCTTTCTTACACAGGTTAGTAAGCATAAGTGCTAGAAGGAGGGAGTAGACAGTTTTAACATTAGTTAGGATTATCCCAGAATTGAACTTTAAGCATAAGTTAAAATGCTTTTTCTCATAGCTAAATATGCACATTTCTATGTTCATTATAATTGCAAAAATATGGATGAGCAAGCATGTAAACATGGGAGTCAAAAACGAATTCAATTTAAACCCTGAAATAATACCTAACATACATTGCTGAAAATATATTATACTTCCCTTTTAACCATTTATTACTAAATGAAATGGCTAACATAAATAAAGAAATATAAATTGTGAGCCAGGCCTTACTAATGTTGGCTTTTCATCTAAAGAAACTTGCAGAGGTTGGAAAAAATATGTGATTTCTAAAAGTCAGAGCGATGCAAAATACAGTGTTTCATCTTCCAGATGTGGCTTAAAGGATGAAAGTCAAAACTGGCTGTACAAGGCTGTAATGACAAGATGTATTTCTCCTTTGATATAGGTTTTACAAACCAGCCCTATGAACACTTCCTCCAACAGGCTCGGGTCAGAGGGGCATTTTTGCACTCTGCAATGCCATGAATTGAGATTCACAGCACGCGCTCTCCTGTCTGCACTGGAAAGTATGACCAGATCAGGAGTTCGATAGAAATTGCTCCAACTCTTAAAGCGGCATTAAAGGAGAAGTATGGGAATCCTGTTTTTTGGAGATTAATACTTACCTAGGTGGATGCAGCATTGGTCCGATGCTGCGTCTGTCCCCCAGCGCCTCTAACGCGGAGAGTCGAGCGATTGAACACCACCGATGCTGACTGTCAATCAACATTTCTCCTGCACTGCTCCTCCACGCTCGTTAGAGCGCTGAGCTGTGAAGGGGTGGGGATCAGCCATCTCAGCGGCTCACTGAGAGGTTGAGACAGACATCAGTATCCAGAATCGCGATGACACGTTGCCTAGACTGATCTTGGTGATGTCAGCAGAGAGTGGACTTTAGCCGCTCTCTGATGAAAACGGGACACAGGAGTGCAAAATGAATTGTACTCCTGTGATCCATAGGAGAAGCCCAGCCAAATGAGCTCAGGCTGGCCTTCGCCTTTAAACCCAGAACCAAAAATGTAATATACTGCAGCTTACTAATCCTTATGCCCCGTACACACGGTCGGACATTTTATCGGACATTCCGACAACAAAATCCTACAGACAGATGTTGGCTCAAACTTGTCTTGCATACACACGGTCACACAAAGTTGTCGGAAAATCCGATCATTCTGAACGCGGTGAGGTAAAACACGTACGTCGGGACTATAAACGGGGCAATGGCCAATAGCTTTCATCTCTTTATTTATTCTGAGCATGCGTGGCACTTTGTGCGTCGGATTTGTGTACACACGATCGGAAATTCCGACAACGGATTTTGTTGTCGGAAAATTTTATAGCCTGCTCTCAAACTTTGTGTGTCGGAAAATCCGATGGAAAATTTGTGATGGAGCCTACACACGGTCGGAATTTCCGACAACAAGGTCCTATCACACATTTTCCGTCGGAAAATCCGACCGTGTGTACGGGGCATTAGACAAGATAGTTGCATTTGTTTTCTTAGGTTTTTTTCCCCTCTATTTTGACCTGGTGATCTGGTCAGTAACACACCTCCTGTATTAGAGTGCCCCCACTCTGGGTGAAGGAGCAACAGAGACACCTTTGGACAACAGCAGTGTCAATCTGGTTCTGGTGGTGGTGGGGGGGTTGAAGTTAAAGCCAAACTTGAGCTTACACTTTTTAAGCATTTACAATAAACAAGGATAACACAATCAACCAAATCCTGGGGAAAAAAAGAACGTACGGTGCCACATCCCAACAACTATCCAAAGCGTATTCAGGAACCAACTTATTCTATTATAAAAGGACTTACAAGGCTCTGTACTAGAGGCAACATTAACAACAATCACATGATCACATATGTGCAACACTCTCAACTCAACCTACACATACCAAAACCATACAAATACCTACCTAATCCCCCTAAACCAGTGGTTCTCAACCTGGGGGTCGGGACCCCCTCAGGGGTCAAATGACGATTTGCCAGGGGTCACCGAATCCTGGGCTGTTCCTGAAGCCCGCACCACTCTCCCAGCCTTTTCGCAACCTCTCAGCAGGGCTGTCCCTGGAGCCTGTGGCCTCCGATCTGGGCTGTTTCTGGAGGCCGCCCACTAAGCCTCTATGTAGCCACCCATTCAGTTCACAGCATGGCTGGGGGGCAGAGACTAGAGGCCAGCTGACTGGTGAGGAATGTGAAGTGGGAGAGGCTGGAGGAGACCCTATCTCCTGATGCCGGCATTGGTGTCACTGCTACGAGACACCAAAAAGTCCAGCAGCACTGCCACTCATCCCAACTCCCCGCCACCCATCCCCCCCCCCCCCCACCAAGGAGTAAGAGAAGGAATAAAAATAGAGAATACATGGAAGGGAGAGGAAAAGGGGGGGGGGGGTCAATGAAAAAGGGAGAGAAAGAATAAGAGAAAGAACAAGAAAGACGGCTAGAGAGAGGGATGGGGAAAAAAACAAGAAATCAGGATAGAGAGAGATAAAAGGGAAAGAAAGGAGAACAAAGAGAAAGAGTGATACATCCTGAAATGTACCATAAGGGGTTTCATTCTGTAAGAGTGGAAGGGACTCAGGGAACGCTAAATGTCCGTGGGTTAGGGGCGCAAATTACTTGTATTGCCTTGGGTGCTGACACCCCACCCTACGAAAATAATTTTACTGTTAGGGGTCCCCACAACTTGGGACATTTTATCAAGGGGTCATGGCACTAGTAAGGTTGAGAACCACTGCCCTAAACACTACCTACCCAAGATACACACAACCCACTAGCATACAATACACATCCAAACATTGAAAACTGAACCACTCAAACCAGTGGTTCGGTTTGAGTGTTTAGGGGGATTAGGTGGGTTTTTGTATGGTCGTGGTATGTGTAGGTTAGGTTCGGAGTATTGCATACATGTGATTGTTGGTTGTGGTTTGGTTTGTCGTGTGATGTGATTGTGTTATAAGGAGTCTTGATATGGCTTTTCATTATTTGTATATATGAATAGCTTGCTATACCATTTAACTTGCCATTATGTTGTTGGCTGGCGTTCATCCTGTTGTGGCCTCTGTCTCCTCACTGTCTGTTTCTGTGCTTTGACACCACCCCTCCCCGTATTGGCTTAAGGTTAGAGTGGCTGATTCTCACTGTTGGTGTCCATCTGGTGATGTGGGGTATTGACTACATCAAATAAACATTTAAATGCTGTTGGAAGTTGTGGTAAGCCAGTTGGCTGAATAAATAGATTTTTGGTAATTCATGTGAAATATGTGTATGTATTATTATTGTTTTATCAATATCCTAGATATTTTTGCATTTGGTCCCTGAAGAAGCAGCAAGCTGCGAAACGTGTTGGACTTGAATTTAAAAGAGGCATATTAAAATCACTAAATGGACTATGCACATCTCTTTTTAGCTTGGAAAACTGTACTATTTTGATATGAGTAAACATGAGTAAAAATTGCAGAAGCATATAAATTCAACTAGTTGTCATTTGGTAAGCTGGAATATAATGTTTGACCCGGGCTATAGCCACGAGTGGACCCTCAAAAATCCCAGGGTCTTGTAGTGCTCATTTTACATTATTAGCCCTGGGTGGCAGGCCGATCCTCCACTGACCTCTACTGCGGCTGGTGCACTGGTTGCTAGGATCGTCTGCCGCCTAGCAACCAATGATGTCACAACGCCACAAGGAGAGAGCGAGGCCCCAGCATTCAGACCGGAGGAGGATTTAAATTCCTCCTCCGCCACTCCACGCCTAGTGACTCAATTTTGGCTTCAGCTCCACCCACCTCCCTCGATTTTCTCCAGTGCTTTGTGGCTCAGAGCCTGAGCCTGAGGGAAGATAGCACGTCTGAGAGGAGCCTGTCCAGTGTCCACCTGCACCTGCCTAAGCCTGTGGAGTGTGCTATAAGCATCTGATTGTTGCAATAAGTTTCTATATCCTATCTATCCCTGAGGAAGGAGTATCTCTTACAAACTCTGAAACACGTCGAGTGAAGGATCTAATCTACATCTTTTTTGACCATTTGCAATATCAGTTATGGTTGACATGTACACTCCATGATATATGCTTTTAATCTTGTGACTTCTAGAACAAATAAATATTACTATTTTTCTATCTTATTGATGCATGACATCTACTCTAGTGCCGTTAAAGTCCTACCCAAGGGGAACCCCTTTTTTAATATTTACATTAACTTCACCTTCAAAATCCCTTTTTTCCATAGTTTCTCCTTGTGAGGAATAGTGGGGACTCTTTCTCTATAAAATGTACTTCATAGAAGGGTTGGTGCCAGGTGTTTTTATAATTTAAGGTCCCCCCCACCCTATTACGCAGATATTATCTATTTCATAGGGCAGTCTGAGATGGCTTTACTAAAGGCTGTGCACTTTGCAAGTGCAGCTGCTCCAGAGCTTAGTGAATGAGGTGAAGCTCTGCTGACTTTCATCATCCAATCGTGTCCAAGCAAAACATTTTTTTTATTTTCCTTTCATGAAGTTGAATATTCTTTGCAAAGTGAAGCTGTAGAGCAACCGCACCTGCAAAGTGCACAGTCTATTTGCCTTTAGTAAATCCAGCCCTATGATCTCTAAATATTGATCCATTCCAAAGAAAACTTTATGCTGCTCTCTTGAACATGGCAGCATAAAGTTTTTTTTGGAACAGATCAATACCTAGCGCTTATATTGCCCTATGAAACAGATTCTGCATTCTCACCTAAAAGTAGAAACCTTCAATAATGGTTTAATGGTTTTGGCTGTATTTATTTGGATTGTAAGCCATCATATAAAGCCATAATAATATTTTTCATACACTGTCCTGACCTCCTTTACCTTGATATCTCTCCTTCTGGGATCGTTGGCACATCTATGCTAAGATATTTTTCATATATGCCCATAAATATCGCTTCTTGCTGCTCCCATTGATGAGAACTGATGACGTGATTCTGTCCAGTACCAAACACACTGCTGTCATCACTCTTCTGCACAGCCTCTTGAACAGATTTAAATGTGCTTCCTAAGTGACAAACACAAAGGGGATATTTGTAAGCAGTTATGCAACATTGTTTGTTTTAGTTTTAGTGAATTCTTAACCGGACCAAATGCTAAAACGCATGTAAGCTGGTGTACGTTGTATAAGGTTGGAAGGGGGTGGTGCTATACATTGTTACAACGCATATGAGAAATGTGTTGACAACATGTGGTAATAGTAAAAGTAATATATCAGTTAATAATTGTGATGTAGTGATTACATACAGTATCTCACAAAAGTGAGTACACCCCTGTTTTCATGTGACAACACTGAAGAAATTACATTTTGCTACAATGTAAAGTAGTGAGTGTACAGCTTGTATAACAGTATAAATTTGCTGTCCCCTCAAAATAACTCAACACACAGTTGTTAATGTCTAAACCGTTGACAACAAAAGTGAGTACACCCCTAAGTGAAAATGTCCAAATTGGGCCCAATTAGCTATTTTCCCTCCCCGATGTCATGTGACTCGTTAGAGTTACAAGGTCTCATGTGTGAATGGGGAGCAGGTGTATTCAATTTGGTGTTATCGCTCTCACTCTGGTCACTGTAAGTTCAACATGGCACCTCATGGCAAGAACTCTCTGAAAAAAAGAATTGTTGCTCTACATAAAGATGGCCTAGGTTATGAGAAGATTGCCAAGACCCTGAAACTGAGCTGCAGCATGGTGGCCAAGACCATACAGCAGTTTAACAGTACAGATTACACTCAGCACAGGCCTCGCCATGGTCAACCAAAGAAATTGAGTGCACGTGCTCAGCGTCATATCCAGAGGTTGTCTGTGGGAAATAGATGTATGAGTGCTGCCAGCATTGCTGCAGAGGTTGAAGGGGTGGGGGGTCAGCCTGTCAGTGCTCAGACCATACACCGCACATTGCATCAAATTGGTCTGCATGGCTGTCATCCCAGAAGGAAACCTCTTCTAAAGATGATGCACAAGAAAGCCCTCAGTTTGCTGAAGACAAGCAGACGAAGGATGTGGATTACTGGAACCATGTCCTGTGGTCTGATGAGAACAAGATAAACTTATTTGGTTCAGATGTTGTCAAGCGTGTGTGGCGGCAACCAGGAGTACAAAGACAAGTGTGTCTTGCCTACAGTCAAGCATGGTGGTGGGAGCGTCATGTTCTGGGGCTGCATAAGTGCTGCCGGCACTGGGGAGCTACAGTTCATTGAGGCAACCATGAATGCCAACATGTACTGTGACATACTGAAGCAGAGCATGATCCCCTCCCTTCGGAGACTGGGCCGCGGGGCAGTATTTCAACATGATAACGACCCCAAACACACCTCCAAGACGATCACTGCCTTGCTAAAGAAGCTGAGGGTTAAAGTGATGGACTGACCAAGCATGTCTCCAGACCTGAACCCTATTGAGCATCTGTGGGGCATCCTCAAACAGAGGACCGCAAACATTCACCAGCTCCATAATGTGGTCATGGAGGAGTGGAAGAGGACTCCAGTGGCAGCTGTAGAGCTCTGGTGTACTCCATACCCAGGAGGGTTAAGGCAGTGCTGGAAAATAATGGTGGCCACACAAAATATTGACACTTTGGGCCCAATTTGGACATTTTAACTAAGGGGTATATTCACTTTTGTTGCCAGCGGTTTAGACATTAATGGCTTGTGTTGAGTTATTTTGAGGGGATAGCAAATTTACACTGTTATACAAGCTGTACACTCACTACTTTACATTGTAGCAAAGTGTCATTTCTTCAGTGTTGTCACATGAAAAGATATAATAAAATATTTACAAAAATGTGAGGGGTGTACTCACTTTTGTGACATACTGTATATTGAACTGTTGATATACACCATACTTACCTTATTTGTAAAAACTGTTTTCTTGCTAATATGCTATTGCTAATATGTTCCGAGGTGCTGGATCTAAAACTTCTATATAGTAAATACAAGGATGGCAGTACATCAAAATAGGATATAAGTGTTAATACCTTTCATTTAGAGATGCACCACATAAACATTTTGGTGCCGAAACCAAAAATGCAGGATGCACTTGGTCGAAACCGAAAATGACAGTTTTAAAAATATATTTTAATTACATATAATTGTAGGGCGTATCGGTGCCGATACCAGGCATTTGAGCAAGTATCGGTACTCGCCCAAATGCTCCCGATACCGAAACCGATACTTTGTGGTGAAATTTGCGTCAATACGAAATGAATGGGTGAAAATCGCACTGCAAAGAATTGCATGCGATTTAAACAGGAACGTGGTGCCATTTCTGTGCGAATCGCATGAGATTTCCTGTGTGTGTGTATATATATATATATATATATATATATATATATATATATATATATAGAAGCACCATCTAGTGGGCAGTTTAGAACTCACAAAATTCAGCAGCGGGAGCGCTGTCTAATAAATAGGTAGAGACAGATAAGAAGTTCAAAGCAGCAATCATTTTTGGAAAACTAAACAACAGACTGATGACATTAGGT
This sequence comes from Aquarana catesbeiana, assembly GCF_042186555.1. Lineage (NCBI taxonomy): Eukaryota > Metazoa > Chordata > Amphibia > Anura > Ranidae > Aquarana > Aquarana catesbeiana. The sequence continues at coordinate 45,781,934 of NC_133326.1, read as the reverse complement.
AAATCGATCACAAGCCCATGCAGAGAGATGGTAGTGTGCCAGTGAGGCACTGTGACTCACGGGTTCCGTAGTTGACTCTGGTGGAATGAACGGCGGCCTCCAACCCTGGAGCTTTTTTTTGACCGAAAGTATCGGTACTTGTACTCGCCAATAAAAAACTATATCGGTGCAACCCTATAGAATTGTACTATATTCGACTTTTTAATTGATATCATGAACTTAAATGAGTATGAATTTATTGTTGGCCATTATCGGCACCTTTAGACCCCTTTCACACTGAGGTGCTTTACAGACGCTATAGCGCTAAAAATAGCACCTGAAAAGCACCTCTATCACTCCAATGTGAAAGCCTAAGTGCTTTCACACTGGAGCGGTGTGCTGGCAGGACATCAAAAAAAAGTCCTGCTAGCAGCATCTTTGAGGCGCTTTAGGAGCGGTGTGTACAGCGCTCCTAAAGCTCCCCTGCCCATTGAAATCAATTGCAACTTTGACGGTGCTTTTAACCCTTTTTTGGCCACTAGTGGGGGTTAAAAGTGCCCCGCTAGTGGCTGAAAAGCGCCGCTAAAACTATGTAAAGCAACGCTAAAAATAGTGGAGCTTTACCGCAGGCACCCCCAACGCCCCAGTGTGAAAGGTCTCTTAGTGCAAGAAAAGCTCAAGAAGAATGCATCCCTTTAAATTCCAAGTACTGTGCAGCCATTTGCTAAAATCATTTAAGTTCATTTTTTTCCTCATTAATGTACACACAGCACCCCATACTGACAGAAAAACACAGAATTGTTGACATGTTTGCAGATTTATTAAAAAAGAAAAACTGAAATATCACATGGTCCTAAGTATTCAGACCCTTTGCTGTGACACTCATATATTTAACTCAGGTGCTGTCCATTTCATCTGATCATCCTTGAGAAGGTTCTACACCTTCGAGTCCAGCTGTGTTTGATTATACTCATTGGACTTGATTAGGAAAGCCACACACTGTCTATATAAGACCTTACAGCTCACAGTGCATGTCAGAGCAAATGAGAATCATGAGGTCAAAGGAACTGCCTGAAGAGCTCAGAGACAGAATTGTGGCAAGGCACAGATCTGGTCAAGGTTACAAAAAAATGTCTGCTGCACTTAAGGTTCCTAAGAGCACAGTGGCCTCCATTAACCTTAAATGGAAGACGTTTGGGATGACCAGAACCCTTCCTATAGATGGCCGTCCGGACAAACTGAGCTATCAGGGGAGAAGAGCCTTGGTAAAAAAGGTAAAGAAGAACCCAAAGATCACTGTGGCTAAGCTCCAGAGATGCAGTCGGGAGATGGGAGAAAGTTGTAGAAAGTCAACCATCACTGCAGCCCTCCACCAGTCGGGGCTTTATGGCAGAGTGGCCCGACAGAAGCCTCTCCTCAGTGCAAGACACATGAAAGCCCACATGGAGTTTGCTAAAAAACACCTGAAGGACTCCAACATGGTGAGAAATAAGATTCTCTGGTCTGATGAGACCAAGATTTCAGAACTTTTTGGCCTTAATTCTAAGCGGTATGTGTGGAGAAAACCAGGCACTGCTCATCACCTGTCCAATACAGAACCAACAGTGAAGCATGGTGGTGGCAGCATCATGCTGTGGGGGTGTTTTTCAGCTGCAGGGACAGGACGACTGGTTGAAATCGAGGGAAAGATGGGAAAGATGAATGCAGCCAAGTACAGAATACTTAGGACCATGTGATATTTCAGTTTTTCTTTTTTAATAAATCTGCAAAAATGTCAACAATTCTGTGTTTTTCTGTCAAAATGTGGTGCTGTGTGTACATTAATGAGGAAAAAAAAAACTTAAATGATTTTAGCAAATGGCTGCAATATAACAAAGAGTGAAAAATTTAAGGGGGTCTGAATACTTTCCGTCCCCACTGTATGTCTTCACACTGGTCGGTTGTGCTTCCGCTTGGTGTTAAAAATCTTGCTTGCTGCATTTTTGGTCAGTTAAAAAAAAACGCACCAAAAACGCACCTCCCCATTGAAAAGCATTAATAAAGCAGCAAGAACGCATCGATAACGCACCTGTGCTACATTTTTTATGCGTTTTTTGAGACACATGACCTATGAAAAACACACCATAAGCACAGAAAAGTTTTGGTAAAATCACGGCAAAATCGTGAGCGTTTTTAGCGCCATTATCAGCATCTTTTTCTCTATCAGCAAAATGTAGAAAACACAATTTTCGGCCGGAAATTCTGTGTATCTCTACTTTTATTACCTTTTATAATCTTTCAGAATTGGATGCTGAACACCCAATAGAGGAGTTCCCCCTACTACTCCATAATATAGATGAATGAAAAGCAATGGACCAGTACACCATCAATAAATATTTTTTAAATTGCATTTCTGTTAAGCTGCCATTCTAGATATTATTACTCCCTGGAAGAGTTTTCTTAAGGACATAAGAGGAGATTTACAGAGCTGTACAGGGACCAGCAAAATCTGTTCCAGCAAAATATGAGCAGTTTGAAGAGGTTTATGGGCCAGGGACTAGTTGTATCAAAAATGACAGCTTAACAAAAATGCAATTTAAAAAAAAAAATCTATAACCTATTGTCTGTAAAATGTATTTATTATGATCTCTCCAGGCTTCTAGCTGTCAGGTACATATGAAACATATGGCTCCTGCGTGGCCCTTCTTCTTTCTCAATCTGAACCTACTAGTACTGCATTACTTAGAACATGCACTCATTTGTACTAAATTAGAATGCAAAAAAAAAAAAAATGTTTCTTTACAATGTGAGTGTATAAAAAAATATTATGGACATAAATAAAAACCTCTTTTTCAGTAATGTGTGTAGCCCAAAAAATGACTTCCATAAGTTGTTCGCGATGGGTAAATGTATTTCAGCCAGGAAGGATAGGAACAAATATTCTTCCAGCCATTGACAGTTCAATGTTAATACCGTAGTTCTTGGCTCACTGTAAATGCTTCTGATGGTTCACCAATGATATGAAAGGTATTCTGTTTGTTACTCTCTTCTACCTATACTGATAAATGGGTGATGTATTCTGATATTGATTGCTATACCCCACAACTGTACCATCATGTCAACCCATTACTCCATGTTTACTGTGACTTTACATAAAAAGTTGGGCTAAGTTGACCCAAATAAACTATTTTCTTTACCAACAGGTGCGCTTGCTAGGAGTGCTGTATAAACTGTATGTAACATCAGCTACATACAGTATACATCGCATTGATCCAGCAGAGGGACAGGAACTGTGATGTCATTAGTCTGCCTCTCTGCCTAAGCCAATCAGAGCTCAGCCCAACTCGATTTTGTTCCGGGAGTGAGACAGGAAGTTCCTATCCCGCTGCTGGATCACAGTGATGTAAATGGTTTGTAGCTGATGGTTACTTACAGTTTATACAGCGCTCCCAGCAAGCTCACCTGTTAATGAAGGAAATAGTTAGTTTGGGCCAGCATATGCCAAATGAACCCAGACGTGAACACTTCCATCTACAACAACATCCTGTCATCCTCCCTGGACACACTTGCTCTTCTTTCTACATGCAGAACCAGGCCTCGCCTGCTACAACCCTGGCAAAGAGATGACACCAGAAGTCTCAAGAGACGCAGCCATACTCTTGAGTGAGCGTGGCGTAAAACTAAATCCCTGCAAGACTTCATCTTTTACAAATCTGTCCTTCTCAAATACAACTCCTGCCTCCACACTGCTAAACCCTTTCTACTCTTTATTCCTTAATTCACCTCCCACTGCCTCCACCTACCAACTCGCTTACTGCCCAGGAGATTGCCAATCATTTCAAAAATAAAATCAAGACAATTCGTAATGAGATATCCAGCGCCCAGCTTCCACCCCAAACCAGCACACCAGGTCCATCACCACACTTTCCTATTTCAACCCTGTTACCACTGAGGAAGTTGTCAAACTCCTTTCAATGGTCCCCCTCACCACCTGTCCCCTGAACCCTGTCCCCTTACAATTATTGCACCCACCTTCCTGCTCCATCCCAAACTCTCTAACCCAAACATGCACTGGTTACCCCCGTACCTAAAAAACCCTCACTGGACCCCACCTGAATAACTTAAGACCCATCTCCCTGCTCCCATTTGCCTCCAAGCTTCTTGAATGCCTTGTCCACAACCGTATGAGCTCCTACCTCACTGACAACAACTTTCTCAATTCCCTACAGTCCGGCTTCCACCCACAACATTCCACTGAAACTGCCCTACTAAAACTCACGACCTACTAATTGCTAAAACCAACAGCCAGTACTCCATACTCATACTCTTGGACCTTTCTGTTGCTTCTGACCCAGTTACCCACCCACTCAACAAACTCCACTCCCTTGGCCTCTGTGATTCTGCTTCTTCCTGGTTCTCCTCCTACCTCAGCACACTTTCAGACTCACATACAACACCATCTCCTGCACTCCTCTTCTACTTTCTTTTGGGGTACCCCAAGGCTCCATCCTTTGGCCCCTCCTATTCTCTCTCTATACCTCCTCCCTGGGCCAGTTGATAACCTCCCATGGCTTCCAATACCATCTCCATGCTGACAACACCCAGATTTATCTCTCTACTCCTCAACTCACCCTCTCAATCTCCTCACGTACCACAAACTTAGAGTGACATATCAGTATGGATGTCACACAACTTCCTCAAACTCAATCTTTCTAAAACTAAGCTTGTATTATTTCTTCTTCCCCGATCCCCTCTCCATGACTTTACCTTTGAGATCAATGGCAAAACCATTGGTCCTTCCACACACGCCAAGGTGCTGGGTGTAATCGTAGACTCTGACCTCTCCTACAGTCCCCACATCCAATCACTGGCTACATCATGTCTCCTTAACCTATGCAACATTTCCAAAATTCGCCCCATCCTAACAACACAAAATAAATGTATTCGCTCCTTGGTTATTTCCCGCCTTGACTACTGCAACTCTCTCCTCACTGGCCTACCTTTACACAGGCTATGCCCCCTTCAGTCTATTATAAATGCTGCTGCTAGACTAATATACCTTACTAATCAATCTGTGACTGCTACTCCTCTCTGCCAATCCCTTCACTGGCTTCCCCTACCCCACTATGCAAAATTCAACATACTAACCACAAAATACAAGGCCACCCACAACATCGCCCCCAGCTACATCACCAACCTCATCTGCAGATATCACCCACATTGTTCTCTCTGCTCCTCCCAAGACCTCCTGCTCTCGAGCTCCCTTGTCACCTCCTCCCATGCTTGCCTCCAGGACTTCTCCAGAGCCTCTCCCATCCTCTGAAACTCCCTGTCCGTCTTTAGGCGGTCACTGAAAATTCACTTATTCAGAGAAGTCTACCCACTTCCAGAACTGTACCCGCGTCACCTCCATCAGATCATCCCCTGCAGCTATTACTTTTTGTACCACCTCCCCCTCCCTTTAGATTGTAAGCTCCATGAGCAGGGCCCTCCTATTCCTTCTGTATTGAACTGTATTGTAATTGTACCGTCCCCTGCAGTGGCACCTGGTGCTCAATTTTCTCGATCGCCACATCGCTCGCCCGTCACCGGTCAGGCCCCCCGCCAGATTCACACTTAACCCATCCAGGTTGTTGCTTTGGCGGCTTCCCCCTGCGTCTCCTCCCAAGTCCCGGCGGTAGCTTCTTCTCTTGGCCAATCAGGACTTAGGACTCCTGGCCAATTGGGTCTTAGAACCCCCGGCCAATCGGGTCTTAGGACCTGCTTCCTGATTGGCCAGGAGGAAAAACAGGAAGACATTAGTGAATATTAATTTGACAATGTCACACAAATGGGTGGGCTCCAGGCGCAGTGCCCTTCTTTGTACTCGCTCCATTTCCAGTACATCCTTCCTGAGGACTGGTGCCCAGAACTGGACAGTATACTTTAGTTGCGGCTGGACCAGAGCCTTGTAGAGCGGGAGAATTATCGTTTTATCTCTGGAGTTGATCCCCTTTTTAATGCATGACAATATTCTGTTTGCTTTGTTAGCAGCAGCTTGGCATTGCATGCCATTGCTGAGCCTATCATCTACTAGGACCCCCAGGTCCTTTTCCATCCTAGATTCCCCCAGAGGTTCTCCCCCCAGTGTATAGATTGCAGTCATATTTTTGCCACCCAAATGCATTATTTTACATTTTTCTACATTAAACCTCATTTGCCATGTAGTCGCCCACCCCATTAATTTGTTCAGATCTTTTTGCAAGGTTTCCAAATCCTGTCGAGAAGTTATTGCCCTGCTTAGCTTAGTATCGTCCGCAAATACAGAGATTAAACTGTTTATCCCATCGTCCAGGACGTTTATGAACAAATTAAATAGGATTGGTCCCAGCACAGAACACTGACAACTACCCACCCCTGACCATTCCAAGAACCCCCCCCCCCATTTATCACCACCCTATGAACTCGCCCTTGTAGCCGGTTTTCAATCCATGTACTCACCCTATGGTCCATGCCAACGGACCTTATTGTGTAAAGTAAACGTTTATGGGGAACTGTGTCAAATGCTTTTGCAAAATCCAGATACACCACGTCTACGGGCCTTCCTTTATCTAGATGGCAACTCAGCTCCTAATAGAAGGTTAATAGATTGGTTTGGCAAGAACGATTCTTCATGAATCCATGCTGATTACTGCTAATGATACCGTTCTCATTACTAAAATCATGTATATAGTCCCTTATCACCCCCTCCAAGAGTTTACATACTATTGATGTTAGGCTAACTGGTCTGTAATTCCCAGGGATGTATTTTGGGCCCTTTTTAAATATTGGTGCTACATTGGCTTTTCTCCAATCAGCTAGTACCATTCCAGTCAGTAGACTGTAGGAACAATGGTCTGGAAATTACTTGACTGAGTTCCCTAAGTACACTTGGGTGCAAGCCATCTGGTCACAGTGATTTATTAAAGGGGTTGTAAACCCTCATGTTTTTTCACCTTAATGCATCCTATGACCTCAGCTCTCTCCCCCCTGTTTTACTTACCTGAGCCACGTAATTCCCACTTCAGAGATGCGCTGTCCCTCTCTACACGGGGTCCTGGCTCTTGATTGGATAGATTGATAGCAGCGCAGCCATTGTCTCCCGCTGCTGTCAATCAAATCCAATGACGCAGGTGCCAGGGGGTGGGGCTGAGTCCAGCATTTGTGTCTATGGACGCCCAATGCTGGACTCCGGAGCGCGCCCGCAAGGTAACCCCCTGGGAGAGCGCTTCTCCTAGGGGGTTATCTGAAGTGAGGAGCCGCGAGAGTCGCCGAGGGACCCCAGAAGTCGAGGATCGGGGCCACTCTGTGCAAAACAAGCTGCACAGTGGAGGTAAGTATGACATGTTTGTTATTTAAAAAAAAAAACGAGTCTTTACAATCACTTTAATGTTAAGTTTCCCAAGTCTAATTTTAATTCTGTGCTCTGTTAATCATGGAGGTGCTTCCTGTGTTGTGTCATGAAGATAAACACTGCAGTTTTGGTTACTGAAGCCCCCCCCCCCCCGATTCACTCGTGAAGACTGAGGAGAAGAATACAATCAATACCTTGGCCATCTCCCCATCCTTTGTAACCAGATGTCCTTCCTCATTCTTTATGGGGCCAATATTGTCTGTCCTCCCTTTTTTACTGTTTACATACTTAAAGAATTTCTTGGGATTTTTTTTGCTTTCCTCCACTATGTGTCTTTCGTGTTCTATCTTAGCCGTCCTAATTGCACTCTTACATTTATTGTTACATTCCCTATAAAGTCTGAATGCTGATGATGATCCCTCAACCTTGTATTTTTTGAAGGCCTTCTTCTTTGCTTTAATATGCATTTTTACATTGGAGTTAAGCCATCCAGGACTGTTGTTCGCTCTTTTAAAATGTATTACCCAATGGGATGCATTGGCTAACGTCCTTATTTAATATGCTCTTAAAGCAAACCCATCTCTCCTCTGTGTTCTTTGTTCCTAAGATTTTATCCCAATGTATGCCTTCTAGCAAGGTTAGTAGTTTAGGGAAGTTGGCTTATTTGAAATTTAGTTTCTTTGTATTCCCCTTTCCAATTTGTGTGATTTATACTGAAGCCAATTGACCTGTGATCGATGTTTCCTAAATTGCCCCGTATTTCCACATCTGTGATCAGGTCTGTATTGTTGGTAGATTCAGTAACGCTTTATTTCTAGTTGGTGCGTCTACCATCTGACCCATGAAACTGTCCTGCAAGACATTTAAGAACTAGCGAGCTTTAGACGAATCTGTGGTTCCCTCCGCCCAGTCTATGTCTGGATAATTAAAATCCCCCATTGTGATCACACTTCCCACCCTGGCTGCTAATTCAAATTGTGATAGGAGATCCGTCTCCCCCTCTTCCCTCAGGTTAGGGGCTTACAGCAAACTCCCAGTACAATTTTCCCCTTAGCTTCATCCCTTTGGAGCTCTACCCATAAGGATTTCACCTCCTCTCTAGCTCCCTTATCGATGTCATCTCTCACATTCACTTGTACATTATTTTTGATATGTAGGCATACCCCTCACCCTTTTTTACCCTCTCTATCCCTTCGATAAAGGGTTTATCCTTGAATGGCTGCCAGCCAATCATGAGATCTGTTGAACCAGGTCTCTGAAATTCCCACAAAATCCAAATCCTCCTCATACAACAGTATCTCTAGTTCACCCATCTTGTCCGCCAGGCTCCTGGCATTGGTGAACATGCCACGTAGTTTACTATCTTCTTATTGGGTGGTCCGAGATTGCAACTAGGACTTGTTACTATACTTACCTTGGGTTTATGTGCTTTAGTCAACCTACCACTAATGCCCCCAATACTCCCCTCTGGAATATTTTCCATGCTGACTATCTCTACCTCTGGGCCCTCCCCCCTGTCGCCTTGTTTAAAAACTCCTCTAACTTTTTGGCCATCTTTACTCCCAGCTGATCTGCACCCACCTCATTTAGGTGCAGTCTGTCCCTTCTATAGTACTGGTGATCGACTGAGAAATCGGCCCAGTCCAACTTGCACCATGACAGCCAGGACTTCCCCAGCCCCTCCCAGTAATCTGTCCACAAGATCCCTGATGTGCCGAACCTGAGCGCCCGGTAGACAGCATACAGTTCGACGCTTCTAGTCTTTGTCACAGATTGCCCTCTCTGTCCTTCTAAGAATTGAGTCCCCTACCACCAGAATCTGTCTTTCCTTTCCCTTCGCTGTTTCAGCTGTTTCTGGGATCGGGTGCCCCAATAGCAAGCTGCTTGCTGTGGGGGCACTCATCAGGCTGGGGGGGCCAGGAGCACCGAAGTGAGACTCGAGAAGAGGAGGATCGGGGCTTCTCTGTGCAAAACCACTGCACAAAGCAGGTAAGCCTCGATTCACACATGGGCAACACGACTTCAACACGACTTTGCAACGCGACTTCAAAGCGACTTATAACACGACTTCAAGTCGCCCCCAGAATTAGCCTGTGGCCAATCAGAGCTCAGGAGGGAGGGAGGGGGAAGCATGTGTAGTGGTGACTTTTTTGTTACTACTTCCTGTGAAGTTGCTTTACTATAGATAGAGATCCAACTTGGAGGCGACTTCCATTGATTTCTATGGGTACAGGTCGCCTAGAAGTCGGATCGAAGTAGTACAGGAACCTTTTCTGAAGTTGGAGCGACTTCAGTAGTGTCAATTAAGACGCTCTCATTCACTGTAATGCAAATCTCTTCTTGGGGCGACTTGAGGGCTTACAAGTCGGATCCCAAGTCGTCCTAGTGTGAACCGACCCTAAGTATAACATGTTTGTTATTTTTAACTAAACAAAAACAAGACTTTACAATCACTTTAAGGTAAAAAAAAAAAAAAAAAAAAACCTTCAGCCTCTACAACCACTTTAAGATTTACTGTTGCTGAAGGGGAAAGCAAGCAACAGGAATGACACAGACTGTGTGGAGGGAACACAGATTAGGGAGGGAGAAAAGGAAAGCAGGAGATGTGACAAGGCAAACTCTGCTGCCAAGGATACAATAAAAGAGTTACATTCACAAGGATAGTGTGTTATTTTACCTTCCCAATTTTCTCTCCTTTCTCCCTGGCAGTGACAGGGCAATGAGAGTGAGTACTTTATTCTTTGTGAACCAAGACATACAGTCAAGGCTGGAAATATATATATATATACACACAGTATTTCACAGTATTGAGTACACCCCTCACATTTTTGTAAATATTTTATTACAGTATATCTTTTGCTGTCCCCTCAAAATAACTCAACACACAGCCATTAATGTCTAAACCGCTGGCAACATAAGTGAATACACCCCTAAGTGAAAATGTCCAAGTTGGGCCCAATTAGCCATTTTCCCTCCCCGATGTCACGTAACTCGTTAGTGTTACAAGGTCTCAGGTGTGAATGGGGAGCAAGTGTGTTAAATTTGGTGTTATCGCTCTCACACTCTCCTACTGGTCACTGGAGGTTCAACATGGCACCTCATGGCAAAGAATTCTCTGAGGATCTGAAAAAAAAAAAAATGGTTGCTCTACATAAAGATGGCCTAGGCTCTAAGAAGATTGCCAAGACCCTGAAACTGAGCTGCAGCACGGTGGCCAAGACCATATAGCAGTTTAACAGGACAGGTTCCACTCAGAACAGGCCTTGCCTTGGTCGACCAAAGAAGTTGAGTGCACGTGCTCAGCGCCATATCCAGAGGTTGTCTTTGGGAAATACAGTAGATGAGTGCTGCTAGCATTGCTGCAGAGGTTGAAGTGGTGGGGGGTCAGCTTGTCAGTGCTCAGACCATACGCTGCACACTGCATAAAATTGATCTTCTCAGAAGGAAGCATCTTCTAAAGATGTTGCACACGAAAGCCCGCAAACAGTTTGCTGAAGACAAGCAGACTAAGGACATGGATTACTGGAACCATGTCTTGTGGTCTGATGAGACCAAAATAAACTTATTTGTTTCAGATGATGTCAAGTGTGTGTGGCGGGAACCAGGTGAGGAGTACAAAGACAAGTGTATACAGTCAAGCATGGTGATGGGAATGTCATAATCTGGGGCTGCATGAGTGCTGCCGGCACTGGGGAGCTATTGTTCATTGATGGAACCATGAATGCCAACATGTACTGTGACATACTGAAGCACAGCATTATCCCCTCCCTTCAGAGACTGGGCCGCAGGGCAGTATTCCAACTCACTTTTGTTGCCAGCGGTTTAGACATTAATGGCTGTGTGTTGAGTTATTTTAAGGGGACAGCAAATATACACCGTTATACAAGCTGTACACTCACTACTTTACATTGTAGCAAAGTGTAATTTCTTCTGTGTTGTCACATGAAAAGATATAATAAAATATTTACAAAAATGTGAGGGATGTACTCACTTTTGTGAGATACTGTATTTATTTGAAGAAAGTAAAACATAATTTTTGAAACCAAGGAGAGGGGGAGAGTTTCCAATAAGGAAGTGACTGCCCTGGGCTTCAACAAAATGGCAGCCTACAGCGGGAATACGCAGGAGCAATGCTGGAGGCAATTTACAGCACGCACTAGTTTTAGTAGCACAATTATTATTGTGGAATGTTTGATAACATTAATTGTTATCAAACTGTTATGGGTAAAGTTCCACTTTAAAAGCACAATAAACATAGATTTAGATTTTACTGTTGTATTGTGGACTGGCGATCTATGGTAATGGCCTGGGACACCCAATGTCTCAAATGTTCATCTTTGCAACTGTAAACAGGGGAAGAACATATAAGCTCCATGCATGCAGTGTCCTGACGGGAAGGTGAAAAGTGCAAGGTGAAATTGTCAACTAATGTGACATGTTAAAACACATCATTAATGAAATCATGTTACCTGTAATTGGTTTTGGTGGCTTAATCTTCATTAAAAGCACTGGTTGTGTGATCTTTGGCTCAGATAGATGCATACCAGTAGACTAAAATGAAAAAAACAGCCACAAATAATTGTTACTTTTCATTACAAATAAAATCCACAATGAAAACAAAATGATCAAGTAACCTCAAATGATCTATTGAAAAATAGCTCCTGGGGTTCTAACAGTAGGCGGCCATCAATTTATCATTTTAGAAAGCTCGCTTGCCAGGGACAGAAATCCAATAGTGATTTATCCTTTACACATTTACAGCCTTAGTTAAGGCACTGTAATAGTAGGGATGATTTGCAAAGTGCATTAATCCATAGCAACCAATCAAATTTAAGCAGCTGACACAATGAACGATGATTGCTCAAGTGATTGCTCATTGGTTGCTGTAGGGTACTGCACTTTGCCCTTTGTCTACTTACACAAGTACACTAACCATGGCATTTGCAACAAAGGAGTCAATAGAGTTAGGTATCAAAAAAATGCTACAGAATGATCAAAGAGCAAGAAAAATCCTGGACGGCCGCACACCGATACAACACCTTTATTGTGAAATATAAAATCCAAAACAGTCAGTCCATGCTATGCAGAGGTAGAGGCAATAGCTAACGCGTTTCACACCGTAGCTCGATGCTTAATCATAGCTAGTGTAACATTGTTTGACTGTGCATATAAATAGGGGTAAATGGCCAATCAAAAGAATATTCATCAAGACCACCCCCCCTGCACAATCAAGTCAAAACAAGGAACACATCAAGGAGAACTCCGAAGCAGGTGCAGGCATGTAAGGCACCTTATCAAGGAAACCATCCACAATCTGCATCCCCTTAAGAGAACATCCCATATGAAACAACAAGACCATAAGTAAATAATGCTTTCATAACAAAATAAGTAAAGATTTAAACCAATATTATACCAAATCACATTAAATAAAATTAAATTCAAGATTTCGTATGTTTCAATGTGACAATATATAAAACAATTAATATGCAGATCATAAATAATTGATATACAGATTAGAAATCACAGATAAAACAAAAATGTATAATTAAAATAATTGTTGGAAAAATGTTTTTGTTCCAATGACATGTTTACAAGAAAAATAACGGAGAATTGCTATGAACATACTGTATTTAACGCATGAAGTATAAATGTATATGTACCGCCCTGCTCCTGTTGACCAGGTGCTCGCATGTAAATTTAGCGGGTTATCTGTACATATAGTTCAGATTTAATATTATGGTGAAATTAGCCTCTGTTCCAGCATTGGCTGTGTTGTGTGCAGTTCCACATTGTCGTCTGTAGGTGTCGTTGTCACCACAGGCCAGTGATGGAAGGGCAACAGGCTAAGGTGTATTGAGTGCCCTTCTTCCCCAGAAACAGCCCAGTGGGAGTGGTTCACCGCTGTGCATTCTGGGAAAGGATACTTAAGGGGCAGACACCATTTTTTCTCTCTCTCACCTCCTGGCCCTCCTTGCCTAAGGTATGTGACAGCTCCATTTCTGTCTCAGGGCCCTGCTGGCCCGAGGCTGCATGACTGCAAATAGGCCCAGAAGCTATCTGGGGCCTACTGGTTCAGAGGTGGTCCTGTGCTGTCTGTCCTGCAGGAAGAAGCCGAGCAATTGAAAGATCCGGGGGAGGACTCATCTTGGAGAGGACCGAGCGAAAGGCTGGTATCTCAAGAGGAGCCTGGTGACTCAATTGGAGGATGCATCCTAACCAAATCTACCTCACAGTACTGCCGGATGGCTTAAAGGAATTACTGGTACTGTGTTGCTGTGTTCATTACCATTACTAAATCCTGTGGTAGAGGATCGTCCAACTAATACTAAATCCTGTGGCAGAGGATCGTCCAACTAATACTAAATCCTGTGGCAGAGGATCGTCCTACTAATACTAAATCCTGTGGCAGAGGATTGTTCAACAATTATTGTTTCTATCAAGTCTGTGGCAGAGAATTTTGTCCGTGCATCATTCCGGCTGCTAGGTCAGTGAGAGGGGCCTATCCAGGTGAGCAAGATCCGTTGACTGAAGGAGTGCTTGTCTTCGGGTTCTAAAAGTTCCTCAGTGATCTGCACAAGGTATCTGAACTTTCCCTTAAACCCTCCATCCCTCTACTGTTCAAGTTGTTTAATAAAAAGCATTGGAAAAAAAGAACTAATTGACTGGTGCATACATCAGTGGGCGCAAGGCCCAGTATAGACTCTAAGTTTCTGGTATGGTGAACTGTGAGTGAGGGGTGACGGCAAAGATCCGAAATAATAACCAGCAGCTCCTTCAGTGGTAAGTGCTACATATAATTTTACATGCAGTTACTTGATATATACACTAATCTATATGAGACACAAGAGGAAGAATGAAATAAATAGATCAATCAGTAGAAAAAATCCATAGTATTGTTAGCCATATCAATTAATAATTAATAATTTGCGATAAGAATTTCAGGAGGAAAAGAAGGAGGAAAAAAAAGGGGACAAAAAGGTGAGGTAAATTTAAACGAGTGGTCATCATGCTACATGACATGTTTTCCATCACCATGAATTAGATGTATAAATGACGGTATAAAAAGGACCTATAGTGCTACTAAGTTACCCTAAAAATGTGTCTCACTCGTAAAAGTGAGACACATCTCACTCCATACCCTGGATGACCAAACTGGACACATCTTTGTGGTGATGGTCATTCCAATGACGGGCCACATTGGTGGAATGATTTTTCTCAATATCATGGAGCTGGTCGTAGAGACGATCCCTAAACTATGTTTACCCTTCAAAGAGAATTTATCTGTTAAGAATTTACATCAAGGAGCGATATTGAAAGCCCTATTGATGACGGACTTGGGATACCGTCTTGCCTCAAACCTGGAGGCCATATGAATGGCTTCTTGTTTGAAGTCCACATCTTTGCTGCACAAACGTTTCAGCCTGAGAAACTGGCCTACTGGAATACTTTTTATAGTGTGTCCTGGAGGACTAAAATCAGTCCTCAACAGGGTATTCCCTGCAGTGGGTTTCCTGTATAAATTGGAAGTGATTCTATCACCGTCCTCAGTTAACACCACATCTAACAAAAAAAACTCAATGGACACCATATCGTGGTGTCCAGTGAATCTTAGATTTAATTGGTTGTCATTCATGTAATGCAACCATACATCAAGACTGATGTGCTGTCCAGAAACCACAAAGAGGAGGTCATTAATATATCTGCAGTAAAATACAGTGTCCTTTTGGCAGGGACTATCAGGTCCAAAAATGCGGAACTTTTCCCACCATCCCATGTATAGATTGGCCAGGGATGGTGAGAACTTGGCCCCCATGGATGCCCCACACTTCTGGAGGTAATGGTCCCCGTCGAACACAAAGAGATTATGTATAAGTAAATACTCCAGACTCATCAAAATAAAATCCTGTAGAGAAAGTGAAAACCGTCCTATCTACCTAAAAAATATGAAACCGCCTGCAAGCCTAAAAAGGTATGTGGGATGGAGGAATAGAGGTTAGAAACATCACATGTGATCCAACTGTAATCACTTTTTCCACTCTAAATCTCCCAATTTTAACAAAAGTTGTTTGGTATCCCGGAGGAGGCCCGGTAAATCCATCACTAGTGGCTGCAATTGTTGGAGAGAGAAATAGAGAGAGAAATATTCATCCCTCAGTTCCCAGTAATGCCAGTATTCCATCACCTTCCGAAAGTACATAATGGGTTAAATCCCCTCAAAGGCAGACCCATTGTGGCCAGAATAGGCTCATTAAATGAGAGTTTAGGTCAATGGATAGACCAACAATTGCAGCCATTAGTGATGGACTTCCGGGCTTCTTCCGGGACACCAAACCATTTTTTTTTAAAATTGGGAGATTTAGAGTGGAAAAATTATTACGGTTGGATCACATGTGATGTTTCCAACCTTTATTCCCTGATGAAGTCATGTGACCGCGACTATACACGTTGGAACAGATAGGTACCGGAAGTGACGTCAAGTTGCGAGCTCACCACTCGTGGTGTTTTGTTTTTTACTCTAGTTTTTATATTTTCATTAATCACTGGTGACTTGCACAGAGGAGAAGCCCTCAGTGGGACCTATTACAGGATCTTGGATTTCCATGTTCACACTGTTACCTTACAACAGTAAGGTAAGGGGCTATTGCACAGAGGTGTATTTGCACTTAAGAAAAAGTCACAAAACCACCGTCACATTACTGTATTTGTGCAGAGTGCTAGTTGGAGTAGCACCCTATGTTTTTTCACTCATTACTACACACCTGAGGACTTTGTGTGTATCTGAATTTCACTTTTGGCACCAGCACTTTATTTGTATGTATCCTATATAGGATATTATTCACTCGTTTATTTTTTTTCTTACATTATTTGCTTGTTGGAGTTTACATTTATTTTGTCAGCACCTAGCCCTTTATATTGTTTATAATAACTATGTGTTTGCATTGTCACTTTTGTAAATTGCATTGACTTACATTTCTATTTTTGGTTATGGTTTGACCAACCCGGTGTTTGCTGCAACTAGTGTGTTGCTATAGTTTTTGGTCCGGGTAGCGTGGGAATATTCTATTGCCTTTACCTCTACATAGCATGGACTGACCATTTTGGATTTATATTTCACAATAAAAGGTGTTGTATCTATGTGCGGCCGTCCAGGATTTTTCTTGCTCTTTCATCCATTTCAGAGCCTGCACCTGTTTGCCCTAACAGGGCTTGTGTTTCACGGAACTCCTGTCTAGAGCGGCACTTTGTTTAAGTCTGGACTATACCTACAGAACGATACCTGCAGAACATCACAATTTATAGTTCTGAAATTATGGTACAAGGAATATAATTATATACAAGCCTGCCACCTGGTGGATACAGTACGCAGGTGAAAAAAACTGAACACACTTGGCATACTAGACTATGATGTTGAAATCACAAAATAACATGGCAGCTGCAGCAATCCAGTCCCAAGGGTTCAGAAGGAGAACATTTCGCATAAAACATGTGAATTTAAATCTATGGACATTTACATTTTTGATTAATACGAAGATAAGCGATGACATCTGCTGTACTTGAGGAAATCAGCATTAATATGAATAAAACTAAAATAGAAAACATTACATATAGCAGCCTTCAGTATTAAATAAATAGGGAACTACCCATCAATGCTGACCACTAAAAACTGACCTACCTGACCCACACTGACCTATCTGACACACAATGACCATTGCACTGACCTACCTGACCCACGCTGACCTACCTGACCATTACACTGACCTACCTGACCCACACTGAACTACCTGACGCACACTAACGCACACTGAACCAAACTGACTATTACACTGACCCACCTGAAGCATACTGACCTACCTGACCCACACTGGCCATTACACTGACGCACAATGACCTACCTGAAGCACACTGACCATTACACTGACCCACACTGATCATTACACTGACGCATGCTGACCATTACACTGACCTACCCAACGCACACTGACCATTACACTGACCCCAACTGACCTACCTTATGCACACTGACCTACCTGATCCACACTGACCTACCTGACCATTACACGTCAAACTTCAGGTGACCGTGACCTCCTCCTGCAGCTCAGTCATAGTGTATGGCACGCCCATCCCATTAGACAGCAGGCAGAGACAGGAGAGGACAGGAGAGGAGAGCCGCCCGCTCAAGCGCCGATCTCATAGTGCTCAGCGCGGCCGCATTGTAACTTCCGCCTTCTGGAGCCTGCAGCGCCTATGATTGGACCAGTGGGACGTCCATCATAGGCGCTGCAGGCTCCAAAAGGCGGGACCTGCTATGTCACTCGGCCGCACTCCGAGTCAGATCGGTCCCTGTTCGGGCCTAATAATAGATTTGTAAATGCCCAAGTCCCGGGGCTTTTTGGGGGCCCACTAGGAGGTCCAGCCCCCCTTAGCCCCCCTCCCGACGCCACTGGGAACTACTCTTTGTCAGCAAGCATGTATATAGAAGAAAATAAAAAAATGTATTTACAGTAAAGCCACTTCCTGGTGTCAGTTTTAGATTTCGTTTCATTCGTTTTTTTGTTTTTTTTCATTTTTCGGGTCATTCGTTATGAGTACATGACATGGGCTTCTTTAAAGTGGTTCTAAAGGATGAAGGTTTTTTACCTTCATGCATTCTATGCATGAAGGTAAAAAAACCTTCTGTGTGCAGCTCCCTCCCAACACTTACCTAAGCATGATCTTGATCCAGTGATATGCACGGGAGCCGAGGCTCTGCTGGGTCTCTTGCCCCTCATTGGCTGAGATGCAGCAGCAGGAGCCATTGGCTCCGGCTACTGTCAGGGAGAAGGGAGGGGGGGCGGGGCTGAGCCACACTCTCTGTGTCATATGGATACAGAGAGCTGTCTTGTGAGCGAGCACGCATGAGTGCCCCTATAGCAAGCGGCCTGCTATGAGAGTACTCGGCAAGGGGAAAGAGCCAGGAACACTGGTGGGAGACCTGAGAGAAGGAGGATCGGAGCTGCTCTGTGCAACACCATAAAAAGTATAACATGTTTTTTTTTAATGTCCTTTTACAAACACTTTATAGTGTAAGTTCACCTTTACAGAAAATCTGTAAGGTGAACTTACACTGGACCTCCTCCCCATCCCCCCCCCCCCGGTCCCGCTGTACCAGTGTCCTGCAATGCCTCGCTGTCAGACACCGGGATGCCCGATTTACCAGTCCGGGGATTCTTTGTAGAACAAAGAATATCAGATTGATGTCTAATGGGGGCACAGGAGAGGAGGAAAGAAAGGAGAGATGTGAGCTACATCCTGAACAAAAGGTCTTAACTAGAGAATGAAAGGCCAGAGGTTTTTTTAAACAGAAAGGTCAAGATTTGCCCAGTGATGGTACTCAAGGCCAGATGTTGATCCAGATCAGACTGGAGGAAAGACAGAATATATCCCACAAAGTCCTTCTAGGATGAAAGTTTCTTGCTTCGCACTAAGCAAAATAAAACTTCAAGGTGTGATGGTAGACTTTAGGAGAAGTCAACTTTCTAGTCTTTATTAGGGAAGGGATGACAGAATCCCAAAGACAACCTGTCCCTCAGGACCATGGCTTTAACAGCGAAGCCATTAAAGTGAGTGACAGAGAAGCTGGGTAGAACACTGGCACTTGGAACAGAAGGTCTGGATCATCCAGAAAAACCTATGGAGCATCTGCCAAGAGTCTGAGTATGTCTAGAAATAAGCCAACACTGTCATCAGAGCATCCACTGTGAAGGCCCAAGGGTCCTTGAACCTGGTTTACATACCTGTCTAGTTTGATGTTGAACCTGGACACCAGTAGATCTACATTCCGTGTCCCCGATCTGTGGTAAAAGCCTTGAAATACCTCAAGATAGTGGGGCCCATTCCCCTGGATCCAGACTCTGACAAGGTTTTTCCACGCCTAAGCTGTAAATGGTGGACAGGGCTGGAACATGAAGTTTTGCCTATGAGACAATCAAATCTCCTGCTGCCTGCTTGATGATTTATAAAGGCCACAGCCATGGCATTGTCCAACTAGATTCTTGTCAACTGTCCTAGCAGAAGAGGAGTCCAGCATTGAGGGATCAACTGAATCACCCTGAATCCCAGAATGTTGATTGGAAGACAAGCTTCTTTCAATAATCACATCCCAAGCACTTATAGAATGTACTAGGACTGCACCTCAGCCTCACAGGCTGGCATTTGTTGTGAGAACATTTCACAATTGAGAAGAAAGGGCTTTCTCCATGATTGAGGAGTACGGAAATCTACAATAAGGAGAGTATAGCCTGGGGGACAGATGCATGGGGCAGTCAAACGACTGAGTCTTCTTGTCTTACACTGTCAGATTACTGAGCAGCAATAGACTGAAGTAAAAGTGAGTGTGCGGCAAAGCCTCGAAGGAGGTAACTATGAGACCCAATACCTCCCCATGCAGGCACAAATCGAGGGATTCTTCTGGCTTAAGGATGAAGTGACAAGGCCATGTTTAGGGTCAGGTCTAGATACTCCAAGCTATGAGATGGGACCAGCAATGACTTCCTCAGTCTGAAGATCCACCCAAAGCTCTGCAGAGTTTGTACCATCAGGCATATTTTGGCCGTCAGGGACAGGGAAGAGTAGTTCTTTAGCAGAAGATTGTCCAGGTACCCCACAATATGATTCTCCTGAGCGTGAAGCAAAGCCAAAACTGAGGCAAAAACTTTGGTAAAATTCCAAGGTGTTGCGGACAGGTGAAACGGAAGGGGAACAAATTGATTATGCTGGTTGCCAACCACAAACCTAATCTCTGGGCTATTGGGTATTTGCCAGAAATGAATAAGAACCTGGAAAGAATATGCCTGACTCCATGTAAGAATGAGAAATACTGTAATAAAAAGCAGAGGTCCATTTTTATTTACAATGGAAAAGCTTCTTTGATTGACCTATCATAGACAATAGTATTAAAATAATAGATTAATGCTGATAAAAAAAAAAAAGACCAAAGGCCATCAAATTCAAACTATTCAAATACTGTTCTGGCACTGTAAACCTTGTTAGCCATAAAAAAAACCTCACTGGGGTATCTTCCTATTTATACAAAAATGGCAGAAAAGTATTCTTGACTTTATCAGAGGCAAGTGGATTAATTACCTGGATCAATAACTCAACTAATACATTTGACTGATTAGTCCTTGAGATGTAATTTGTAGTGCTAAAAAGGTATTCAGTCAATAGTTACATTCTCCTATTGACCATCAGCACCTATGGCAGAGACTTTCAAGTCTGATGGCCTTAGGGTCATAAATTGTACAAATATTGTAGGACTTCCATGAACCAAAATAATGAATCACTACCCTGATTGTGGAAACACTGTAAACACTGCAAACATGTCATAAATAAATATTACCATCTCAACAAACAAAAAAATGTTTTTTAAAACACCAAAGACCCACAATAACTCCCATGCAGTGTTACGTGTCCTTACAGATTTTAGTAAGTGCTCATAAATAACTTTGTCTTGACTTAAAATGGCGGTGCGGAAGGATTTTCCTTGGTCAGATAGGAGCTGCCTAGATATGCGTGTGGTTTTTCTTTTTTTTCCCTTCTTTTCTTTTCTAGACTATTTTCTCTTTTTCACGTTTTTTTGGGCAGTTCTTTTGTCAATGGGAAACACTGGCTAGCACAGTAAAAATGATTAGGATCAACAAGTGGTGATGCATATTCATATTGATTTTATTGTTAGCTTGTAAGAACTGTTGTAAAGGATTGCCATATTTCTGTTCTATTAATGTAATAATATATGGGATCATGTTGTCCCAGGCTATGTGCTTTCCGAGCGTAACCTTTGAAAAATATTTAATAAGATCTAATTAAAAAAAAAAAGTGTTCCTAAATAGAGATGAATATCCAAACATGTGCAGTGCTGTTCATCCCTTAATTATAAAGTAGGTTATTAATGCCAGAGGTAGAGAGTGACGTTCCTTCAGTTAATCAACACCGCCTTCAATAGAGTAGATATTAAGCACTATCCAATGGCCACACAAATAATTCTCTCTGTCTGGAACTGAACTGATAGAACCTTATGTGGCCCTAGGACCATGGCATGCTAGTGAGTCTGTTGCTAGCTACAACTCAACAGCAACAGATCGCTAGAACCTTCAGAGAAAATACTCACCTGCTTACATGTATTACTACCTGACTGGCTGGATGAACACATATTACTCCCATGCTGAAGGAAAATCCGGTAGGGAGGGAGTGACATCTTGATCACATAGCCAGTCAGGAAGCGACACATGGAAACTGGTAAGTATTTCTCTACCCTGTTCTAGAGTTGTTGTTGCGAGTTGTGCTAGCGACAGGACCGCTAGTGTAACATAGTCCTTATGGTGGACCCCTCCTTTTGGAGAAGGATACTTCTATTTATAGGGGAATCAAAATACATCACAAATTGTGAAAAAAAAAAATGCTGGTGACATTGGGTAGTCTTCTTCCTCAACTGTATTTTTTAAGCATTATAGACAAAGGAGATGATTCAAGTACTGAGGAGAATAGGACTATTATTAGGTTCCCAATATTCACAGTGAACAATGCTACTACAACAAAAAAATAGTAATAATAATAAAAAAGCAAGTAATACAACATGTTGTAGTAGTGATTTACACGATAAAGGTTACTGAGATGAAGAAAAGGATATGTACTACTTTTATCATCTAATTCACCGTTCTCAACCAGGGTTCGGTGGAATCCTTGGGATTCTCCAGAGATTGCTAGAGGTTCCTTGTGCAATGATCCATTTCTGACCCCCAGATTAGTAGCCAATGACAACAATGATCTTTTTAGTTATCTATAAGGGGTGTCTTTGCAATAACCATAAATGTAAGGAGCATCCTTCCCACTGACCATCACACTAACATACTGCAAGTTGTAGATATAGTAATTTTTAGCAGGGGGTTCCCTGAGACCGAAAAATTATTTCAAGGGTTCCACTGTGTTAAAATGGTTGAGAAAGGCTCATTTAATTACTGGCAAATTAAAATATACAGGTTTTGTGGTTAATTAGTCAACTGATCTGCATTTCGTATGATTAGTCAATTTGAAACTGACTAATGAAATCCACTAAATGCAGTATGGGGTATGGGAAGACTGCCTTATATGCAGCAAATCTGATATATGCAACTATATATGTGTGCTAAATATTCCTGCACCAAGGACAACATACATTTTGTAGGTTAATAAAAGAGAAGCTGTGTCACTATTAAAAAGATTTTCACTTTCATTTCAGGGATAGAGGTTAGAAGGACAGAACATGAGGGAGAATCTCTCCAAAGGTAATATAGTAATAAAAAACATTTTATTAGTAGGGTAAGGAAAAGTATAGCCGGGTTCACACTAGCTGCAGCCGTGGCTCATAGCAGGGGGTCCGGGGCGTCCCTGTTCTCCGTTTCAGGTGCGAATCAGGTCCGAATTTTTGCCTGAAATCGGACCTAAAATGGGGCCAAAGACAAACAGGACCCTTTTGCAATGCGCTCCGTGACCGCCCCGGAGCTGTGTGAACCGGCTCCATTGAGAGCCGATCACATTCTCCTGTCATGCAAATTGGATGTGGGGAAACCCACATCCAATTTGAATAAGTGTGAACCCAGCCTAAGAGCTGTCAGTACCTTCTTGTAGCAGTTATACCTGTTCCCTCTTATTTCCAGATGTCACAGGGACAAAAAGCAAGGAGATATCTTCCCAATGTGGTCACAGATTGCAATGATGACCTTACAGAAGGTCTTACTCTTCTTTAATCTATCCAAAAATCTTTTTAGATTTTTTGTTGTGTCTTTATATTATGGATATTGCAGCAGGTCAAGGTTGTCTTTATGGCAAGGGACTGCAAAACCATAACTCTGATGGGGCAATGTCACTTCTATAGTCCAGGAAAAGCATGAACAAAGGTAATTCAGCTTAGAACTGCCCCCCCCCCCCCCCCCCCATAAGAAAAATATCAGTTTTGGTAATTATTGCTATTTAGAAAAAGCATTTCAGTTATGTGTGTTAGAGGGCCCACCTCAGTGCTTAATATAGGTGTGCTCGGCATAGCGGCATGGGCATGATCCAGTTCCTTTAGCCAGGAATCCTTGGGGAGCTTGTACACTTCCAACCAACATTCCCCAGAACCTGGAATATAGATTTGTTTTGAGAGAAAACAGTTCAAACCAACATTATATAAAAGACAGCTGATGATCACAAATCAAAGTTACGCTAGCCAGAGGGGGTTGTTTCATTTATAAATTGCAGACATTATTACAGTCCCCACAATTATACTTTTCTAAGATGTAAATTAAACAAAAAAAGTCTGCGTAAAATAATGCCATTGCTTTGATTAACCACTTCAGCCCCTGAAGGTTTACCCCCCTTCATGACCAGGCCATTTTTTGCATTACGGCACTGTGTTACTTTGACTGACAATTGTGCAGTTGTGCGACGCTGTACCCAAATAAAATGTATGTCCTTTTTTTCCCACAAATAGAGCTTTCTTTTGGTGGTATTTGATCTCCAATGGTTTTTATTGTTTGCGCTTTATACAAAAAAAGACCGACAATTTTGAAGAAAAAAACAATATTTTTTACTTTCTGCTATAAAACATTCCCAATAAAAAATTTATGTCAATATGTATTATGCTACATAATTTGGTAAAAAAAAATCCCAATGCATGTATATTGATTTGTTTGCTCAAAAGTTATAGCATATACAAACTATGGCATATATTTTTTTTCTTTTTTACTAGTAATGACGGTGGTCAGCGCCGCAATATATAGTGGGACTGTGATATTACAGCGGACAAATCGGACACTTAAAGTTCTGCCTAATTTTATTTTTTTTTTAAAAGTCAGCAGCTACAAATACTGCAGCTGCTGACTTTTAAAATAAGGACACATACCTGTCCAGGGCACCCACGATGTCGGCACCCGAAGCCGACCCGTCCCTCAGCTCTCAGGTGGAGGCACTGCCATCTTCGGTACTACTACTACTGCGCATGCGCATCTCATGCTGCGCAATTCTACTGGTCCCTGCTGTCTTCTGGGACCTGTGTGTCTCCCAGAAGACAGCGGGAGGGACGGAAAAGGCGCCAGAAGTGGCGTAGATACCCACGGGTGGCTCAGCTATCTATGCCCGAAAGTGGGAGCAAAATACCTGTATTAGACAGGTATCTGCTCCCCCCTCCCCCCTGAAAGGTGCCAAATGTGACACCGGAGGGGGGAGGATTCCAAAAAGCGGAAGTTCCATTTTTGGGTGGAACTCCGCTTTAACTGACACTTTTCACACTTTTTGGGGACCAGTGACACTAATACAGTGATCAGTGCTAAAAATATGCTCTGTTACTGTACTAATGGCAGGAAAGAGGTTAACATCAGGGGCGATCAAAGGGTTAAAATGTGTTCCCTAGGAGTGATTACTAACTGTGGGGGAGGTGCTTTGACTCGGGAAATGAAAAGATCCGTGTTCCTGCTTGACAGGGACACAAGATCAGCACATTCCCCTCTCACAGAACGCCGATCTGCCTTGTTTACATAGTCAGACCGCTGTTCTGCCTTTCTCCTGAACGATCGGCGGGTCCAGGCAGACATCGTGTTGCACACGCCCCAGACCCAGAACTGCAAGTTCACGTACCAGGTACATGATCTGAGAGCGGCCGCGGTAAATTTACAGTGGGCGGTCGCTAAGCGGTTAATAAAACAGACAGAATTGCCAGGATTTAGCGTTTCTCTGCCCCCTTCTATTTTCCACTCCCAAATGCAATTACTACAGCTTACTACAGCTTAAAAACACTTGACGCGGCTTAGCGCTGTACACAACGTTAACACGTGTTTAGCGGCATTTAGACACGTCTGGTGTTTTTACAGCTGTAACGCTGCTGCTCCAGAACTTGTTGGCCCTGGGTTTTTTTTTTTGCAGCTTGAAAACGCCTATGCCACTTACAGCTTCTATGTGTGCATGGACACATTGGGGTTGATTGCTTAAAGGCAAATCCACTGTGCACTGCCAGTGCACTTGGAAATTCAGTCACTGTAGATCTGAGGGGGACATGCAAAGAAAATAAAAAACAGCATTTTTGCTTGTACATGATTGGATGATAAAATCAGCAGAGCTTCTCATTTCAGATCTTCCCCTCAGATCTACAGAAACTGCACTTCCAAGTCAACTTGCAGTGGATTTGCCTTTAGTAAATCACCCCCATAGAATAACATGGAGAGGCATTTTTAAGCTGTAAAAAAAAAAAAAAAAAAAACAGACGCTCCTAAAAGCGGTAGGAAAAACGCCCTGTGTGCATGAGGCCTAATAGCGGAACTTTACCTTAAACAACTTAATAAAAAATAATGTTCTTTAGCAAGGAGCATACATTCCACATTAATAATTACACTACCAAAATTAGTGTGTACTGTAAATAGCCTCCAGCATTGCTTCTGTTCTTCTTGCTGAAGCCCAGAGCCCCACAACAGCAGTAAATCTTTAGGCTTTCAGCAGATCGGCCTACATTTTTGTCACAGTGCCAAAAAAAAAAAAAAAAAAAAAAAAAGAAAAAAGAGAGCAACTGAGCATGTGGAGAGCAGGGTGATAAACAGTATAGGGACTTATTTTGAATGTTTTACATAGCTATACTTGCAAAAGGGGCCAGCCTAAAGTGAACGAGCAGGAATTTATTTTCTTTAACCCCTTCCTGACCAGCCGTTGCAGTTGCACTGCAGCAGGTTGGCTCCCCTGGGCGAAACGGTGTAACTGTACGTCGGTTCGCCTTTTGACCACTAGGGGGTGCGCGCACCTGCGGCACCACGCCAGAGCCGATGCTAGTGCCCGGTGGGTGTGTTGACCGATGCTAGTGCCCGGTGGGCGTGTTGACCGCCGGGTACCCGCGATCGCTTGTGACAGAGCGAGAACTGGGATTTGTGTGTAAACACACAGATCCCGGTTCTCTCAGGGGAGACGAGACAGGTCGTGTGTTCATACTAAGTATGAACACCGATCTCTCTCTTTCCCTAGTCAGTCCCATCCCCCTACACTTAGAACACACACTAGGGAACA
Source organism: Aquarana catesbeiana (assembly GCF_042186555.1). Taxonomy (NCBI): domain Eukaryota; kingdom Metazoa; phylum Chordata; class Amphibia; order Anura; family Ranidae; genus Aquarana; species Aquarana catesbeiana. The sequence goes on along the minus strand of NC_133326.1, from coordinate 45,755,566 downwards.
CAGTTAACCCCTTGATCGCCCCCTAGTGTTAACCCCTTCCCTGCTAGTAACATTTATACAGTAATCAGTGCATTTTTATAGCACTGATAGCTGTATAATTGTCAATGGTGCCAAAAATGTGTCAAAGGTGTCCAATTTGTCCGCCGCAATATCGCAGTCCCGATAAAAATCGCAGATCACTGCCATTACTAGTAAAAAATAAGATTTTTCCTACAGCTTACCTGTAAAATCCTTTTCTTGGGAGTACATTATGGGACACAGAGCAGCTATAGAAATTACTATCTGGGTTATACGCCACCTATAGATGAATGGACACTGGCACACCCAAAAGACAGGAAATCCCCCCTATATATAACCCCTCCTTGTACAGGAAGTACCTCAGTTTTGTAGCAAGCAATTCCCAAAAGAGGGGAGGGGCCTATGTGTCCCGTGATGTACTCCAAGAAAAGGATTTTACAGGTAAGCTGTAGGAAAAATCCTATTTTGTTTATTGTACAGCACATGACACAGAGCAGCTATGGTAATTACTATCTGGGATGTCCCAAAGCAATGCCCCTGAGGGGAGGGAGACACCATCATAGAAACTGCCACCAAAGAAGGACCTACTCTGCTATTTGTAATACGCTGAGGCCAAAGGCAGTATCTTCCACGTGATTGACATCAACCTGGTAAAAACCCTGTAGATGTATAAACAAAAGACCAAATAGTGGTCTTGTACACCTACCTGGGACACTGACATCCGATGATGGATGGCCCAAGATACTCCCACCCCTTATAGAGAATCTCTCCCCAGAAAAAAAATATTTTTTTGCTATTTAAACCATAGGTATCATTGATAAAGTGGCAGATCCACTGCTAAATATGCATCCTGAATTTTTTCCAGTTCTGTAATTGAAGTTCCCCGAAGCTGGCTTCCAGGGGCTCAACAGTGCTGAGATACAGGACTCAAGACCATAAGGTCCCGCTGGACTGAGAGTGTCCAAAGGAGCAACCCCTGCAAGACTCGCTATGCCTGTGTACCAAGCCCCCCTGAGCTAATTCGGCCAACACTAATATCAGTGTTACCACCTTACGGATTCTTCACAAAAGATGTGGCAGAATCCGAAATGGGGGGGGGGGGGTCAAATAAGGGAGAACCCGACCTTAAGGTGTTACCAGTACATGTACCTTTATTGGCAGTGGGACAGGTTGAACCTACAAACAGGTTTGTCCTATAATCCAGAGCAAGGCATACTGGCCAAAAATTCCAAGCTATTGGACAGTATTCTCTCTTGTGGAGACCAAGCCCACTGAACTGTAGCCAGCCTCAAGTCAACTTAGAGAGACTGGCATCAGTGGTTATTATTTTCCAAATTCCTGAAAAGGAAGAATATCAAGCACCAATTTTTGCTCTGCAACTCCCCGGAAACAGAGCCTTCCGGCAATGCAATGCCTGGATCTTCCAGTTCCAGACAGGGAATGAACTTCTACCAAGACCTGGGGTAGGGCTGTATGTAGAGAAAGTTCTTTGACGTAAACACAGCTTCCTCCTTTAGAAATATATCGAAGGAACCCCTGCAATTGACTGCTTCCTGAGCAAAGATTATTGAGGTAAAGAGTATTGAGGTGTCTTCAGCAAGCCCAGCACTGGGGCTAGATGCTTTGCGAACCCTCCGGAGCTGTGGCCAACACAGCTTCCTCCTTTAGAAATATATCGAAGGAACCCCTGCAATTGACTGCTTCCTGAGCAAAGATTATTGAGGTAAAGAGTATTGAGGTGTCTTCAGCAAGCCCAGCACTGGGGCTAGATGCTTTGCGAACCCTCCGGAGCTGTGGCCAACCCAAAGGGAAGATTCACAAAAAAAGGCTTTCCACTGCAATTACAGAAATCTTTGATGAGCCTGGAAACAAACCGCCACACGAAGATGTCCGTTTACAGATAATTATGGACCCTGAAATCTACTCTTGTAGAGAGGTCATCACTGAACAGTCTAGCCTATCTGAAACAGAATGATGTTCAGCGGCTCTTAAGATAGACCTTATGTCCCTATTTGGCTTTGGAACTGCTACAATAATGAGCCCAAAACTTCTGCTCCAAGAGCAAATGCAAGGCAAAAGACTGACGACAGACCCAGATAGTCCCAAGAGGTGCACTTAACCTACCAGGTTTCTGCCGGCTAAAGATGGAACAAACCACCTCAGAGAGTGCCCTAAGATTTTCTGGCCTGAAATACTCTCAAAACCCAGCAGTCTCAGGTGCCTCCCTCACCCAGGTGAGGAAAGCTTACAGCATCTGGTATCCCCAGGCAGTCTCCCATCTATATACTAACCAGGCTTGATCCTGCTTAGGCTTCGATCAACCGAGATCTGGCATGATCAAGGAGATGCGGCCGCAGTCTGACTAAAAATGAATGCGCCAGGAAACACTGTAATGCCAAACACCACAGTGGCTCAGATGCACCCGAAACCACTGTCCATTGGGAGATGTGGACACCGCCAGATCCCTGAACCTTAGAGCGTTGCCCCTGCTTCCCCCGGCTGTCTCTCTTTTCTGGAACCATTTAACTGGTATAACAGGTAAATAATGCAGCAACTATATTATCCAAATAACAACAAAAAATTCCAAGCCTACTTACCACCAGCTCGCAGACAACCAATTGACCTGTCTAACAGTACGCGTTAAAAACAGGGGTTCAGTCCGCACGCATTTGCAAACGCATTCGTAAGCCACAGAGCCACGTCACGGCACCCTGTAATCTGTGCTCCTAACACTAAAATTTAGGTGTCCCCACAGTGGAGGCACATGCATTCTAATGGATAAGTGAGGGCAGGTGGACTGAAGGGAGCCCACCCCTTCTTAAAGGTACAGGACACACAAAACACCCAGCATGTAGCACAATGGCTGCAAAGATGCTGGTGCGTTGCTGGACCAATACACACACCCACGTGATTGCAAAAACTATATTATCCAACCTGATATACAGTCCTCCAAGGATGCAGGCCTAAAACAATGTTGGTTTACCTCTATGCAACCCCTTAGGTATGCAAGTACCTAGGTATGCAAACATGCAGATATACAAGTATTCTTGCCATTCATGCATTTATGTATGCAGTACAAGGTCAATAAGCCCACACGCATGTATCCCAAGGCAAACAAGCACCCGGGCAAATAAGCCCATATGCATGTAGTCCTATGCAAATAAGCATGTATGTTTATTCGAATATGTATAACCATGTATATCCAAACATGTAAAAACATGCATCTTTATGCGATCACGTATATTTATGCGATCATGAATAACCATGTCTATTTATACAAACATGCATCTTTATGCAACCATGTATCTTTATGCAATCATGTATAACCATTTATATTTATGCAAACATGAATAACCATGCATCTTTGTGCAACCATGCATCCTTGTGCAACCATGCATTCTGTGCAACAATGATCATGTATCTTTATGCAAACATGTATAACTATGTATATTTATGCGAATATGTAAAAACATGTATCTTCAACAACCGTGCGCTTCAGCAACCGCGCATTTCAGCAACCATGCGTTTCAGCTAGTTTGCAAGCAAGCACCTGCTTAACTGCAGTTGGCCCCATACTAGACCTGCATGATTTAGCCAAGCACATATGCACTATACTGGAGATAGAGCTACCGTATTTATCGGCGTATAACACGCACCGGCGTATAACATGCACCCCAAGTTTAGGAGGGAAGTTTAAGGAAAAAAACTTAAATTTTAAATGCCCATCAATGCAGCCTTGCACACTGTCCACCTGCAGCCTTCCCCAGTGTCCACCTGCAGCCTTCCACTGTCCATCTGCAGCCTTCCACTGTCCATCTGCAGCCTTCCACTGTCCATCTGCAGCCTTCCACTGTCCATCTGCAGCCATTCAGTTTCCATCTGCAGTCTTTCAGTTTCCATCTGCAGCATGTTTTTGTTTTAAATTTAGCGCCGCCGCCCCCACCCCCGAGATCTTCGGCTCCTCTCGCCGCCGACATAGACTGAGCCGAGTGTACTCGGCTCCGCTCGCAGTAACGCCCCCGTCCCGCCCCTTGGCCCGGCTCCTATGATGGACACAACACCGGTCCAATGGTGGGACGTAAAGGCTAGGAGGCGGGACAGGCCGTGACTGCGAGCGGAGTCGAGTACACAGCACAGATGGCGGAGATTGGCGGGGATCGGAGTATAACACGCACCCATTTTTTTCTCCTGATTTTAAGGGGAAAAAAGTGCGTGTTATACGCCGATAAATACGGTACTTAAAATGCACCCACGCTCATGTTTTTCCAAACATGTATATTTAAACATGCATTTAACCAACAAGTTTGCAAGCATGTATACTACGCTGCACCTGCCTACAGGGCAGTCAACAACACTTTAAAGTGAACTGCTAACCTACCAGGGGTGTATCAACTTACAGTTGTACAGTCCCCCCAGATAAGCAGTAAATATGCAGCACATAATCGTGACTTGTCTGTCACACAGTTCCCCCGTAGTAAGTACTCACACTTTGTTATTATCCATGGGATGCTGCTATGTCTCCAGAGGCCTACTGAACCTGTTGCCACATGGCATGGCCGCCCTTCCTGCCTATATAAAAAAGGCCATACTGAGCGAGCCTGCGTCCTCCAGTGGCTGGAGGAATAACAGCAGTCCACATGAGTAAGAGTACATAGCATGACTAAACAGCACACTGCTCCCAGTGGCCACCGGGAAAACAGACAGTCAGAACTCTTTTTTTTTTTTCTTTTTTTAAAAAAAAAGAGAAACTGCAAACAAATGCAGACTTACTATTCCTGCTGCAGGACTCTGAACATAACAGGAGTCCAATCTTCACCCACCACAGTGAGCTTTGTCATAAAAGACCTTCAGAGACTGGGCCCCCCCTTAATGTGGGGTCCACTCCCCTGGACATGTATAGCACCCTGCAGGAAGGCACTTGGTCAGAACAAACACTGCACAGGGTTCCATTACGCAAGGTCCAGCGCTGTAAAGCTGCATTAGAGGCAAACCTCGAGGAATCTTCTCTCCTTCCAATGAGGCTCTGGTATCATCCATTTTGGTTGACAGCTTTTTCGAATGGATCCAATTGAAGTCCATGATTCCTAATAGAACTGTCCAGACCTCCAAGTATGCTCCAAGAGCACATGTATCACATCAGTGACCACGACCTTACAGACACTGGAGAAAAAAACGGAGGTACTTCCTGTATAGGAGGGGTTATATATAGGGGGGACTTCCTGTCTTTTGGGTGTGCCAGTGTCCATTCACCTATAGGTGGCGTATAACCCAGATAGTAATTACTATAGCTGCTCTGTTCCCGTGATGTACGATAAAGAAAAAAAACAATAATAATAAAAATGCCACAAATCTATTCCCTATTTTGTAGACGCTATAACTTTTGCACAAACCAATCAATATACGGTTATTGCGATTTTTTATACCAAGACTATATTTATTATAGCAAAAAGTAAAAGATATTGTGTTTTTTTCAAAATTGTCGCTCTTCTTTTGTTTATAGCGCAAAAAATAAAAACCACAGAGGTGATCGAATACCACCAAAAGAAAGCTCTATTTGTGGGGAAAAAAGGACATCAATGTTGTTTGGGTACAGCGTTGTACGACCACGCAAATGTCAGTTAAAGCTACGCAGTGCCATATTGCAAAAAAATGGTCTGGTCATTGAGCAGCCAATTCTTCCGGGGCTGAAGTGGTAGTAAAGGCTTTTTCTTTTAATTTGTACCTACAGGTAAGCCTAAGGTAATAAAGCTTACCTGTAGGTACAGTAAATATCTCCTAAACATGCACCATTTGGGAGATATTTCCTTTAGCGGTGCCGGTTATGTCACCAGCGCATGAGCACTGTGCTCTCAATGCACGGCGTGCCATCCATAGAGAGAGCCATGCCACGATTCTGACTCCCGCTAGTCAAACAACGGCTGCCCACAAACCTTGGAAGGAAGACAGAGTGAAGATGGAAGCCCTGTCAGCGGTGTCAGCACACCGCTGGAGGGCTTTGTTTTCAGGTAAGTCTTTCAAAATGTGCAATGCCTAGTAGCACATTATGACATTAATTTGCCGGGAGAAGATTGTTTTGTTGGTTTTTTTTTTTTTTTTTTGCAGTTTAAGTCTCTTTTATAGAGGTTAAGCGGAGTTTTGCTGGAAAAAAAATATTAAAAGCCAGCAGCTACAAATACTGCAGCTGCTGACTTTTAATATATGGACACTTACCTGTCCAGGGAGCCCGCGGTGTCGGCAGCTGAAGCCGATCCGTCCTTCGGCTCTCGGCTGCTGCCGCCACCATCCTCGGTAAGGGAATAAGGAAGTGAAGCCGTGCGGCTTCACTTCCTGGTTCCCTACTGCGCATGCGCGAGCCATGCTGCGCATCCTCACAGGTCCCTGCTGTATTCTGTGTCTCACAGAATACAGCGGGGGAGGACGGGGGAGGACGGGGTAGGCGGCGGAAGTGGCGTTGTTCACCGCAATCACCGCGGTGATCTATGCCAGGAAGTGGGAGCAAATACCTGTATTAGACAGGTGTCTGCTCCCTCCTCCCCCCTGAAAGGTGCCAAATGTGACACCGAATGGGGGGGAGGAATCCAAAAAGTGGAAGTTCCATTTTTGGGTGGAACTCCACTTTAGCCACCAGTGGTTCAAGCTGAATTCCAGGTATTGAGTTTATAGCATAGTTACATTGGTCCAGCAGAAAAATGTAAGTTTACATGTTCATACCTGTGTGATCTCTGCAAATCACTGTAGTGGTCTCCGCTACAACAGTGAACCATGCTGTCTTCCGGTCCTGGGCCGAGCCACTGCAGGAACCATACACAGAATACATTTTTCTCAATTAATACAAGGCATTCCCTGATAGAACTAGGCAAAGATTGTGGCATTACTGTCCTGCCTCTTCACTTGTCCAGAGAACACCTTATGTTCATTCAGAAAAATGTAAGGTGTTCAGCACAAGACCCGAAGATAGAGACACTCACTGTAGTAGCAGAGACTGCTACAGTGATTTCCAGCTTCTACAGGTCCCACAGGTAAGGCATATGCATACTTATAGTACATTGGTCCAATGTAGCTATGCTATAAAATCAATACCTGGAATTCAGCTTTTGGGCAATTACTCTGTCTCTCTTGTAACAGTTGCTAAGATAATATATCAGATACACAAGAAAAAAATTGTGACTCGAAGACCTGCATTAAAGCTCAATCAACGTGACAGACAGATGGTTTCTATCATGCTGATTTACATCAAGGTTCTTTTTCTTTTTTTTTTTAGAGGCCGAATGTCAGCTGGTTTCTATTGAACCAGTCGATATTCGGCCCCTGTGTACTAGGCTTAACTGTTAAGCCAGCCATAGACAGTTGGAATCTCGGCAGTTTCCTCTAACAACCTATAGGGATGGTAACTTTACCCAAATTGATCCACCAAATCGACTTGGGTACAACCATCATGTTGGATTCTTCATGCGACTCTTGCCAGCGGCTATAGTCGCTAGCAATAATCAGTGTGTGTTCTCCTGGCAGGGATGGCTGCCTGAGCTCCCCTGCTGGCGTACTACAATAACTCCATGGGAGGGTTTCCAGAGGAATCAAGCGATTTTCTTTACTGTAACCATGCTTGCAGGAAAGAAAATCCCACCATCTATGACCAGCTTTAGTAATTGAATGTAGGTATTTAATTAGTGCAGAGAAGGTGAACTTTACTTGTAACTGAATGTAAATAACTAATGTAGTTGGTATTATTATAACGTTACATACAATTTATTAATTCATTATTAGAAAGTACACACCTTCCAAAAGAACTCCAGCATAGTCACCTCCATGGGACAGCTTAAATGTAATACAAACGGTGCGCTTGGTTATATCTTCCTGTTAAAAACATTAATCAAACCATTAGTAATATAATTTCTACAGGACTAAAACCCCTTTACATTTTGAAGAAAAAAGGCGCATTCAGTAACAAATTCTCCACCCATAACAGCTGTGCAATATACTGGAGGACATAGGGCACATCAAGAACATATTCTCGCCCTTTGGTGGACTCTCTCTACATGGAATATTTGAAGAAGGCAGCTTTGCTTTCAGCTTGAGTATGTTACAAGACTGAGATCTTCTGTCTAGGTTTTCGATTCTCCCTGATGTAGAGCTGAATCCCACCCCACTCCACACACAATGAACAAACCTCTTTGCTGGTGAACTGTCTAAAACAGCCTTTCTCAACCAAGGTTCCTCCAGACCAGAGGTTGTTAAGGGTTCCTTGAGCTTTGAGCAACTTTCTCAGATAAGTAACCTATGATCTTTTCAGGTATTTGTAAGGGGGATTCTTACTACTGACTACAAACGTTAGAAACGTTCCTTCCTATGATCAAGGGTTCCTCCATGTTTACAAGGTTGAGAAAGACTGGTCCAAAAGCTAGCCAGATGTTTTAACAAGGACAAAGGGGAACTGAACATTAATTTACAGCAATAAAATAATATCTGTAGTATTTGTATCAGTAGTGGGTTACATCTCATTTTAAAACAAAACATTTCTTACGGTTTCATTTATAGCTTTCACAAAATGGAGGTTCTCTTCAGAAAAATAAAAGAGACGAGCAATGCCTGATAATAGAAAGAAAAGTATAACGATTACATGTTAGTTATTGCAGTTGTGTTACAATGATGTATACAAAGATCTAATATGCAGGCCATGCAAAAAGGGAGAAAGGCTGGTGCCATGGAAGTCGGCTAAAACATTGTTTTATTAATGCAGGTAAACAACAGTCAAAAATCCAATGCATTTCGGCCATCAGGGCTTAAGCAGGGTATATGCAGACCAGTCTTTAAAAAAAGAGCTAGTTTTAAATTGGTTGTCCTCAATTGCATCCACCCTTTCTCCATCAAAGCCTCCTGCACAAACAGGTCTGAAAATCTGCTGTTAGAATGGCTACAGGATACACTGTTCAAAATTTCAGCCCTGCCCTGCCCCAACCTAGCCACTTCTATCTACAACAGCTCACTGTCATCCTTCCTAGACAAGCTTGCACCCCTTACTACACACAGAATCAGGCCCTGACCCCTATAACCTTGGCAAACAGATGACACCAGAAGTCTCAATAAACAAAGCTATGCTCTTGGGCGCCTGTAGCATAAGACTTATGCCCTGTACACACGGTCGGACATTGATCGGAAATTCAGACAACAAAATCCATGGAATTTTTCCGACGGATGTTGGGTCAAACTTGTCTTGCATACACACGGTAACACAAAGTTGTCGGAAAATCCCATCGTTCTGAACGCGGTGACGTAAAACATGTACGTAGGGACTATAAACGGGGCAGTAGCCAATAGCTTTCATCTCTTAATTTACTCTGAGCATGCGTGGCACTTTGTGCGTCGGATTTGTGTACACACGATCGAAATTTCCGACAACGGATTTTGTTGTTGGAAAATTTTATAGCAAGCTCTCAAACTTTGTGTGTCAGAAATTCCTATGGAAAATGTGTGATGGAGCCCACACACGGTCGGATTTCCAACAACAAGGTCCTATCACACATTTTCCATCGGAAAATCCTATCGTGTGTACAGGGCATAGGTCTCACAAAGACTTCAACCAATACAAATCTGCACTTCAAAATCTCATCCCTGCAGGCCAAGGTTCTAGGTGTAATCCTGGATTCTGAACTCTCCTTTCGGACCCACATCCAAACACTGTCCAAAGCTTGCCACCTCAATCTCCAAGATATGCCCCTTCCTAACCAATGACACCATAAAGCTTCTAATCCACTCCCTGGTTATCTCTCTCCTTGACTAGTGCAACTCCCTCCTCATTGGCCTACCTTTACATAGGCTATGCCCCCTTCAGTCCATCACGAGTGCTGCTGCAAGACTCATCCACCTTACATACCGTTCAGTGTCTGCTATTCCTCTCTGCCAATCCCTCCATTGGCTGTCACTCGCCCAACAAATTAAATTCAAGATACTAACAATAACTTAAAAAGCGATCCACAACTCAGCCCCCAGCTACATCACTAACCTAGTCTCAAAATAAAAACCAAAATGTTCTCTTTGTTTCTCCCAAGACCTCCTGCTCTCTAGCTCTCTTGTTTCTTCTTCCTATGCTCACCTCCATGGCTTCTCCAAAGTCTCTCCCATCCTCTGGAACTCCCTACCACAATCTGTCCGACTTTCTCCTACTCTGTCCACTTTTAGACAATCCCTGAAAATCCTCCTCTTCAGAGAGGCCTTTCCTGCCCCACCTAACAAACTGTAAATTTATTTTATCAGCACATCCGCCACAGTTATTACTTTCTGTATCTCTTGACCCTCCCTCTTAGATTGTAAGCTCTAATGATTCCTACTGTATTAAACTGTATTGAAATTGTACGGTCTGCTCTCATGTTGTAAGGCACTGCGTAAACTGTTGGCGCTATATAAATCCTGTATAATAATAATTGCTGCCAGCTGGCTTGTACAGTACTGCAAACTATTAGCTTATCCATGATATGCTAAAGTCGGCCATAGATGGATCAAAATTCAGCTGGTTCCAGCTGAATTTCGATTCATCTATGGGAAAGCCTGTTTTTTGGGTTTTTTTTGTATAACAGCAGAAAAAAAAAACATACATACATGGAAACATCATGGATAAAATACATATTATCCATGATTATTAGGCACATGACTTATCAGTCACATTTATATTTACATTATATTATGTTTTGTTGTAGCGTTGAAGGGCCCCCCCCCCCATGAAGGGAGGGTTACTTTGACCCCTGAAACACGTTGGATGTATTTTAGCACAATACCAATAAATTTAATTGGACTCTTTTTTTTTTTTTTGGTCTGGTGCTCCTTCCATGTATGCACATTATTTTTGTGGCAACCTGTTGGGGTACCCACTGGAGGGTAGCCTTGTCTTGTCTGTCCTGAGCAGCCTAACCGGAGTCAGTGGGCTCTTAATATGTTTTTGCCCTCTCACTACTTCGTATAAACTTATATCAGAGTCCCAGCACCTCTTGGATGTCTTTTTTTTTTTTTTTTCTCTGGCTATAGCTGGCAGCAGTGGTCATTGTAATCTGACGGTGGGGAAGAATACAATAGTGCAGAGGGAGGGATTACCTGTCTGTCTTGATGGGGAAATCGAGGTTGAAGGAAAAAAAATTGCATAATGTATGTCCAGCATATGGCCCAACTCACACCTGAGCATTTATTAGCGCTAAGCTTCAATTGAAAACATTTCAAACATTAAAAAACCTATTTTTTTAAATCTTGCCTGTTTACACGTGAGTGCACAGGCACCTGTCGCTCAAAATAGTACAGGAGCTTCTTTTCGGGTAGATTTGCGCATCTTTGGCCCCATAGACTTCAATAGGAGTGCCTGAATAAAAATGCATGAAAATGTGTGTAATGCATGTTGTCCAGACGTTCCCATAATAAAAGTGCTTGGGTCCAACCACATGTGATCCTGCCCCAAAGAAGTGAGAAGTTAAACGGAAACTGTGGTTTGGTTTGGGTTTGGCTGCAACTTTTTAACAGGTCTGTGTTAGGACATAGATGGTTTTGATAAAGGGTGCAGGGTGGGCTAGTTGGAAACATTTATATAAAAAAAACATTTTGAAGTATTCATGTGTAACAGTATGTAGGACAAATGTTTACCCATGTCATCCACTGTGCCAACTAGGTAGGTCTGATTTTTCACATGACATATACTCAGGCTGCACACTTCTAATTTATCTGCTTCCCAGCCACAGATCCAGTCACCACCCGATAAGCTGTAAACCATCAAACCCTCAGAAAGGCCAACAAATAAAAACGATCCATTTGCTCCTGCAGCAACACAATTAACTTTTCTGGATACCTAAAAAAGTAATAAAAGAAACATATCAACAGGTGGAGAAATACATGAAAAATATGAAAAGGGATCACAAAGGTGTATTTTTCAGAAAAAAAAAAGCTAAATGGAATATTCACACTTTAAAAACAATATATCAGGCAATATAATTGTTGTGCCCAGAAATCAAGTCATTTGGCATGTTTAAGCTGTGCAATCAGTGATATGATAGGCAGGAAATTATTCTGTGGAGCAGCACGGTGTGGCCAGGAACAGCTCCCATGACTGTGTATCTGAATGAAACTCATAGGAGTCACCTGGGTCTTGTAGTTCTTTCTGGGAGGAACATTCTCCACAGTATTACTCTATAGCAGTGTTTCTGAGCCAGGGTTCTGTGTAACCAATGGCGGCTGGTGCTAACAATTTTTGGGGGGCGCAAACCCCTCCAGGTTCTTACCTTCAAACTGAGCCTGCATCCTGGACTGTCACGGCTACCGATACCCAGCAGCTTCCGTGTTCCATCTTCAGCCTCTGATTGGCTGGGACACGAAACCGGAAGTGACGCAATGGCACATTTTGATTTGCTAAAGTCAAAAGTGGGAGGGTTCGTGGCGCAGTGCTCTTCAAAACAAGCCATTTAGAGCCTCAGGCTCTATTCACGTGCTTGTTAAACATTGACGGACCTTAGGCTCCTGGTGGTTGCAATATTTTATGTTTGCGAAATGTGTAACAATTCTTTTGGGATTTAGTACAGAGCTTCCCTTGATGCAGGTTGGGTATTTGGGTACTATATCCAGGGTCTAGTGCATATTTTTATAGACTCATACAATGTCATTAGTAATGGGAGCCAATAGAACTCACATTTTAAAGAATTTATATTCGAGTTATTGTACAGTGAAGTATTTGATGTTATAGCTGTGTATTAGAAAAAGTTCAAAGGAGACGGTGAGAGAAGGAAGAAAGATCCTCACACCAGCTTCAGTGCTCACATATAATCTTCTAACCAGAAAGCCAAATGTGACAGGCATTGGGGTATTAGACACATCGAGTGTCTCCACATCACAGCATCATCCACTCTCACACAGTGTAATCAGCAGAGGTGATTTCTGGGCATAGGATCCACAAAAGCCTCTACTATCCGATCATGCACAGCAGCTTCAATCAATATTAGTTGAAGGAATATGCCCCCCAACAAATTGCTACCTTTAGCGCTGCATATGGACTTTTATTTATATTTATTTTGCAATCAAACAATATTTATGCTAGCTGCTGCTATATGATCAGATATTTTATGTGTGGTTTACATTTAAACGCAAATATTACCCATTTATATTTTTTTATAGCTGTGTATTAGCCTTGGAGCTATACTGTTGGCCTAGTGCTATGGTCTTGTTTGTTAAATGTACAATGTGCCGTCTGGTTGTCAGGCTGCTCTTCAATGTTTTATGTGTTCTCTTTTTGTAATGCTATGAAAACTCGAATGAAAATAATTTTCCAAAAAACAATGACGAACCTAATAGACTTCTATTAGTCTGGCACCCCGCAGTGCACTGCACACACATAAAACTAATTATTTTTAAATAAATCATAATATGACTAACATTTTTTTACTTTAAGATATTAAAAAACGTTAGTTATATTATCCTTTGTTTAAAAAAATAAATTGTTCTATTTTTTTTGGGGGGGGGGGGGGGCTGGACCGGCTGCCACTGTGTGTAGCCATATACAAAAAAAGAGACTGTGTGTAACCATAGGATTCCTCCAGAGGTTGCCAGGGGTTCCTGGAGCAATGACCAATTTCTGCCTCTCAGATAAGTTCCCACTGACACCATTGGACTTTTAAGGAAGGAAGGGATTCTTCCCAATGACCACAAATATGGGGAGCATTCTTCCCTGTGATCATCACACTAATATACCATGAGCTGTAGATATAGTAATTAATAGCAGGGTCTTCCCTGAAACTTTAAAGATATTTCAAGAGTTCATTTGGTTAAAAAGGTTTAGAATAGCTGTTTTATAGTGTGAATTTGCATTGCAAAACATTTCAATTCAAATTTTGATTTATGAACTACCAGCTTTTAACAATACTCTGCTGGTCTCGAGTCTTACTGCTCCACCCTTATAGCAAGGATCATAGAACCTAGAGAGACTGGACAGCCACTGAGTACAAGTTAGCTGAATGTGGCCTAGGTAACATTAAGGCTAAAGACCGAAGGGGGAACTAATTAATGTAGAATTAGTAACTTAAGGGTTTAATTTGGGATCTGCAGTACATGACTATAAAAATGCCCCAACAAAAGGACAATGGAAGACAGACCGGTACACTTTAACCACTTCCATACAGGGCATTTTCACCCCCTTCCTGCCCAGGCCAATTTTCAGCTTTCAGCGCTGTCGCACTTTGAATAACAATTGCGCGGTCATGCAACACTGTACCCAAACAAATTTTTTATCATTTTGTTCCCACAAATAGAGCTTTGGTATTTGATCACCGCTGCGGTTTTTATTTTTTGCGCTATAAACAAAAGAAGAGTGACAAGTTTGAAAAAAAAACACAATATTTTTTACTTTTTGCTATAATTAATATCCAATTTTTTTTTTTAAACAAATTTTTTCCTCAGTTTTGGCCAATACATAATCTTCTACATATTTATGGTAAAAAATATCGCAATAAGCGTATATTTATTGGTTTGCGCAAAAGTTATAGCATCTATAAAATAAGGGGATAGATTTATAGTATTTTTATTATATTTTTACTAGTAATGGCGGCGATCTGCGATTTTTATCGTGACTGCGATATTGCGGCGGACACATCGGACACTTTTGACACATTTTTGGGACCATTCGCATTTATACAGCGATCCGTGCTATAAAAATGCATTGATGACTGTATAAATGTGACTGGCAATGAAGGGGTTAACCAGGAGGGGGCGCTGTAGGGTTAATTATGTTCCTAGGGAGTGATTCTAACTGTAGGGGGAGGGGACTCACAAGGGGAGGAGACCGATCGGTGTTCCTCTGTACAAGGAACACACCATCGGTCTCCTCTCACCTGACAGGACGTGGATCTGTGTGTTTAAACACACAGATCCACTGTCCTGCTCAGTTACCGGGCAATCGCGGGTGCTCGGCGGACATCGCGGCCGCCGGGCACGCGCACCGGGACCCCAGTGACGCGGCGGGCATGCGCGCGCACTGCTGGCGATGTGTGTGCGCCCCCTGGGGGGCCTGGCTGGCCGTCACGTCATATGACAGCGGCCCAGGATAACAGCTGCACCGTCCCGCCGTCATATGACGGTGGGCGGGCAGCAAGTGGTTAAAGCAGACTTTTTCAGCCTTTTTACCCTAGAGCAGTGATGGCGAACCTTAGAACCTCAGATGTTTCAGAACTACATTTCCCATGATGCTCATGCACTCTGCAGTGTAGTTGAGCATCATGGAAAACGTTGTTCCAAAACATCTGGGGAGCCAAGGTTTGCTATCACTGCCCTAGAGGAACCCTTAAGGTATTTTTCATGTCTCAGGTAAACACTGCTAATTTTAGTCCATCAGGGGTCATTGGGAAAATACCCCTCATATTGGTGGGGATCACTTGTGGCCAGAATATCACCCTTGTTGGCTCAGCCAAGTGGCGTTTGACCTGAAACTATGCAGGCACCATCAGATGGAAGGTCAGTAAGCCATAGCTCAAGGATCTCCAAGTCACCTCTGCAAGAAACCTAGGGTTCCACAGATCCAAAAATACAACTTAAAAAGGAGCAGGCGCTCAAGGATGGTATTTTCAGACAAAAAGGCTGCAAAAGGTGATTACCGGCTGTACCAAAATAGCAGCAGATGCTCAAGGGTGATACCTCCAGGCAAAAAGGTTGCCAGAGGTGATCATACAAAGATTGGTGGGAGGTAGCAGGACACAGACTGATAGACTGAAGACAGAAAAAAAAAACATAGAGACATAGAAAGCAGGATCAACCTAAAGTTGGTGTTACACGAAGCAAATTTTGGATAGTTCTTCATGAACAAGTTGCTATTCAAGTCATAGGTGGCCCTGTCAGGACCCCCCCACTCAACAGCCATTGATCTGAAAATCAAAGGCGTTGCATGGAAAATGTTGACTGAATGTTAGAAATCTGTCGATTCACCACTTCCACGCTAAACAGCGTCTATGGATGAATCTTCTGCTGCCGACTATTGTATGCAGCCACTGTTTGGATATTCTAACAGCTGTTGGTGGCGGCTGTCAGAATACAATAGCCGGCAGCAGAAGATTCATCCATTCACACTGTTTAGGGTGGATGGGGGGGAATAGACAGACTTCTAACATTCAGGCCGAGGGGTTGAATGAGAGAAATCTTGCAGTGTATGGCCAGCTAAAGGCAGCTTTTTATTACCTTCACCTGGTTTAAAAGCAGTATGACACAGGGGATTCATATTGAAATTCATAATAAAAATGCAGAGCAATATAATTACATGGATTTCAGCAGCTGGCTGTAAGATGTCAGTTTTCTTTTTGAGTTTCTCCTCTTCGCGGCTCTGTTCCCGTATATTGATGAGCTCAATGGTCTGGTCAATCAGGCGTTCTACCACTTTTGCGATCATGCGATACGGCTGTGGGAGAGAGTCTCGTGCTTGGTCTGGATCTCTCAAGAAATAATCCTCATGTTCTTCACTGGCCCAGTCCTTCTCAGAACCCGGAGGGATTTCTAAGGGCCCTTTTCGAATGTATATCGGCATCCTGTAGGCTGGAGATCTAGGAACACAACAGTCTGCAAACTGACTTAAATAAGTGACCCCTTCAGAAATTCATGTGATGTTACCTAAAAAAAAAAAAAAAAAAGTAAAGAATCAGAAAAAGTTCTACATGAAAAAACAAAGAATATTACAGAAGAATTAGAGGTATGCAAACTTTATACATAGTTACATTAGTCCAGTGTAACTATTCCATACCTAAGGGCTGTGCCGGTACCAGACTGTTTTGTGTCCTAGGACTTGCAACCACCCCCCCCCCAAAAAAAAAATAAACAACATTTTTAATAAGAGTGGAAAATATTAAAATAACCAAACATGAAACTGCTAAATTTTCTCCAGCTAACATCATCCAATCTTGCATGTGGAATGTCGGCGCAGTTGGAAGTAGGCCCGGACTAAGAAAAAAATAGGCCCGGACATTTTAGAGCAGCCCATTTTTGTTTTTTCTTTGGCAACTACTGGTTTATCTGTTTTTTTTTAGTTATATTTTAGTTATATTTAGCCTTCTTCACTTCATTGGTGTCAGTAGTTTTTTATTTTTGTTACTTTATTATTTTTTAACATTTTCATTTTATTTTTTGTTTGTTTTTTAGGATCCCCGTTGGGGGGCTTTGGTGGAATATCAGGGGTCTAAACAGACCTCTGATGTTTCACCTTTGAGACAGAGAAGAAGATTGAGCACACAGCTCTCAGCAGCACCAAATGAATGAACAGGAACAACTCTGTACAGAGGCTTTTTGCTCATTCATAAACTGAGCCAACCGAACAATGACTCTGTAGTTTCAGACAAGAAATGGCCAGGCTTCTTCCCTGCTCTCCATCCTGACAGATCCCCTCACAACAGCCTGTGGGAGAGGATAGGAGGGAAACCAGCAGAGCTGCAGCGGGGGGGGGGGGGGACAGGAGGGATGAAACAGCGGAGCCGGGACAGCAGAAACAGCGGAGCCGGGACAGAGGAAACAGCGGGGCCGGGACAGAGGAAACAGCGGGGCCGGGACAGAGGAAACAGCGGGGCCGGGACAGAGGAAACAGCGGGGCCGGGACAGAGGATACAGCGGGGCCGGGACAGAGGAAACAGCGGGGCCGGGACAGAGGATACAGCGGGGCCGGGACAGAGGATACAGCGGGGCCGGGACAGAGGATACAGCGGGGCCGGGACAGAGGATACAGCGGGGCCGGGACAGAGGATACAGCGGGGCCGGGACAGAGGATACAGCGGGGCCGGGACAGAGGATACAGCGGGGCCGGGACAGAGGATACAGCGGGGCCGGGACAGAGGATACAGCGGGGCCGGGACGGAGGAAACAGCGGGGCCGGGACGGAGGAAACAGCGGGGCCGGGATGGAGGAAACAGCGGGGCCGGGATGGAGGAAACAGCGGGCAAACAGGACCTGGATAGGAGGGGCTACATATAGAGAAACCGATCCTCTCCATCTCCCTCCTGCAGCCACTAAATGCCTGTGGGAGGGAGAGGAGTAGAAGTCGAAATTAAAGGGGTTGTAAAGGTAAAAATTTTTTCACCTTAATGCATTCTATGCATTAAGGTGAAAAAACTTTTGACAGTACCGCCGCCCCCAGCCCCCCCGTTTTACTTACCTGACGCCTCGAATCTTCGCTCCTCGTCCTCGTCAGCTTCATTGCAGCTCAGCCTGGTCGCTGATTGGCTGCAGTGGATGGATTGAAAGCAGCGCAGCCATTGGCTCGCGCTGCTGTCAATCACATCCGATGACGCGGCGCGCCGGGGGGCGGGGCCGAGTGATACAGCGAGCGTCTATAGCCGCCGGCTGTATCACGGGAGCGCGCCCGCAAGCACTCACCACCGTGCGAGGGAGCTCGCATGAAGGTGGTAAATGCTTGCGGGGAGGAGCTGAAACAGCCGCCGAGGGACCCCAGAAGACCAGGTTCGGGGCCACTCTGTGCAGAACGAGCTGCACAGTGAAGGTAAGTATAACATGTTTGTTATTTTAAAAAAAAAAAAAAAACATCTTTACAACCCCTTTAAGCAGCTGCAAAGAATCGGTTTCTGTAAAATCAAGTAGTCACAGCTACTCTAGTGATCTTGCACTTGCTTCCGGGTCCTGCAACGAGCGGCTGCCCTGCTGCATTCTAAAAACAGGAGGTCAGCTGCAAAAGACAGGTGGCATTAAGAGAATGCTTTCCATATTCTGAATAAATTCAATGTGTTCTCTGATTTAATAAAGTAGGGAGTGTGACACCACCGCCCCGCCTCTTCACCTCATCCAATCAAAGAATGTTTTGCATACTCTGAATAAATGCAATGCGTTCTCTGATTGGATGAGGTAGGGAGTGTGACACCACTGTCCTGCCTCTTCCCCTAATCCAGCCAGAGAATGTTTTGCATTTATTTAATTAATTTTCAGTAAATGAATAAATTAAAGATAATATAGCTAGATCCGAGTTTATCCAAGGTCAGTTTCGGGTTCAGGTTCAAAGGTCATGGTGAGTGTGTTTTAGGTATTATAAAAAAGCAATTTTTTATTAATAATATAGAAAACGTGGATATTTGTTACCATTTAGGTAATGACTAAGGCCTCTTAGGATGAAACGCGTCAACTGACTTAATCTGCGTTTGTTCACTGTGGATATTTAATAAAATGAAAACATTTTAAGAGCAACAACCGGAGTGCGGATCATTTTTTCTACATTTGTTACAATTTACCAGCAAATAAAAGCCCAATTTGTGCAAAAAAAAAAGAGATAAAAACACGAACATAGTGATGTACTGCGAGAGTACAAAGAGGAAGTTCATTTCTCAAGCGCCTTCCTTTGGGCCCCTTCTGCTAATTTCATGTTAGTAGAAGTTTGGTGAACGTTGATTCGCAATTTTCAGATCATTCAAAACAAATGCCTTTTAAAATACGCTTGGCATAACTACATCAGTATCACCAGCAAAGCAGCTTCATTATTATTCCATTAAAGAAGATGAGAATGTGCGCTGAATTTCTACATTTCATCAATTGCCGCGTCACGAATGTTAATTCTAGATTACAAACGCTAGTTTACTAGACTGAACTCTTCCCAGTCGTTCCTTGATTCCGATCATGCATGTTTGTACTTTTGACTTTTGTGTGATGGATTTCTGTACTGACCATCCAAAAATCAGACGTTATTCCTCTTCTGATTTTCGTATCGTGTGTACGAGGTCTAAGGTATCTTTTTATAAATCATTTGCTGGACGAATGTCACACACATTGGTGCAGATTGGATGCATTTTGGCCACAATTTCTGTAATAGATTTATTTATATGATCGGCATCACCATCTAGTGGCCAAAATGTGGTGTGGTTTTCTAAACTCCCTCAATATACCACATTACAGCCACTATGAAGCCTGACAATCATAAGAATTAATCTATTACAGAAGTTTTGGCCAAAATGCATCAAGGCCGCATAAATGTTGGTGATATTCGTCCAACAAATGATTTATAAAGAGACCCTTAAAGTGATTCTAAAGACTCAAGGTTTTTTTTTTTTTTACCTTTATGCATATTCTCTGTGCAGGAGCCCTCCCCTCCCCCCCAACTTCCTCTAATACTTACCTGAGCCCCATCGCGATCCATCAATGTAAGCGACAGCCTTGGCTCACTGGGGACTCTCCCTCTTCATTGGCTGAGACAGCAGTGGGAGCCAGTGGCTCCCGTCGCTGTCAATCACAGCCAGTGAGCCAATGAGAAGAGAGAGGAGGCAGAGCCAAGCTGTGGCTCTGTATGTGAATGGACATACAGAGTAGTGGCTCGGGAGCGAGCCTGCTCTGGGGGAACTTGGCAGCTGGGACTTATAGGCTCCTATAGTACATAGCTGTTGTTATATGTAAAGCAGATTGTATAGTGTATGGTCAGCATTCCATATCATTGCATTACCCATTGCTATTGCATTAGGTGGGCTCTTGTACCACATAGCTGTTAGTAGATCTGTAGGTGGTTGTACAATAAGATTGTATAGTGTATGGTCAGCATTCCATATCATTAGGGGGGCTCTTGCACTACACAGCTGTTATTAGATCTGCAGGAAGTTGTACAATCAGATTGTATAGTGTATGTCCGGCTGTGACTTTTGTGACTTGCAACATTTTGAGATAGGAATGAGGGGCGCCTACTAGCAAACGTATGTAGGCATAGGGCACGCCCCCTGCCACGCCCTCTTAAAGAATAATCAACCAAGGAAAAAGGTTAATTAGATCCATAAGTGCTTTTTTTTACCACTAGTATTCCATTATACCGGCTTTTAAAATGTACAAATGCAGCAATTTAGAAATTGGATGAAAGGTTTAGCACTGGGAAACACTTTTTGAAAGATAAAAAGTGCATTTTATATACAACTATATAGATCAGACCAAAATGAGGGACAAATGAGGAGAAAAGAGGGACATTTCCGCCACTGTGCCCATCAAATGCAGCGAATGTACCCATCGATTGCTGCCATCAAACACAGCTACTGTGCCCATCAATTGCTGCCACTGTGCCCATCAATTGCTGCCACTGTGCCATCATATGCAGCTACTGTACCCACTGGTCCACAGGAAAAACTGACAGGCGGACCTGATTGCAAAGCTTGGGTGAAAAATTCTTATAAGGGAGCGATTGGGGGGGGGGGTAAAAATGCAGCTTGGCCGTGTGTTTTTACTGTCCCCTCCCCCCATCACATGTGTAAAGTAGCATCTCACTGTGTACTCATGGTCATTATCATTCTGATGATCAGAGCACAGCAGGTTCTCTATGGCTCTGTTGGTGTAACATGCTGTGTTATAGTCTGTAACACACATTACTGCCATATATTATGAAAGTCATCACCACACAGCATGTTACACTGACAGAGCCATGTGTGTGTGTGTTATATGAGGAGGATGGATCTCACCTGTCATCCACACTCAGCCTTTCCTCCAAACATCATCCCCCATGCTGGTGTCCCTGCTTGTTGCCGGCTGTCACCATGGTAACCATGCGGCCAGGAAGCAGCAGGCATACACTTCCGGTGTTACGAGTCCAGGGGGCGTGGCTGGGAAATATCATGTACCCAGGGCTGCTGATAGGACAGTACAACCAGCCTTGTTGTACCGGGCACAGCCAGCAGGGGGCGAACAGATTTCTAGCTAATAAAACGAATTAGCTAAGTAACTCTATTAACCTGCACCTACTTGATTGGCCAGGTATATAGAACCTTCCTGGGCCCCATCAGGTTGATAGAGGGGCTCAGGAGGTGAGAGAAGGAGAGGGACTTTTTTTCTGTCTCTCTGTGTACTGTGTGATCACTCTATACATTCCTGGGCGGATGGATTCTATTGTTATGCGGCTCCCTTCCCTCAGTAAGTTCCATGCTGCAGCCGGAGGGAGAGACTGAAAGAAATCCCGACACCGGTCTACAGGCAAGAAATACCCCCCCCCCCCCTTCACAATTCACACACCTGACACCTCACATCATAATCACATCTCACACACACAATTCACACATCACACACACACACATATCACACACTGACACACATATCACACACACACATATCACACACACACATCACTGACACACACATATCACATATCACACATATCACACACACACATATCACATATCACACATATCACACACACACATATCACACATATCACACACACACATATCACATATCACACATATCACACATATCACACACACACATATCACACACACACATATCACACACACATCACTGACACACACATATCACACACATATCACTCACACACTCACACACACATATGACACACACAATTCACACACTGACACACACATGACACACTCTCACACACACACATATCACACACTGACACACACACACATATGACACACTGACACACACCTCACACACACATATGACACACACAATTCACACACATATCACACACTGACACACATCACACACACACATATCACACATATCACACACACACACATATGACACACTGACACACACCTCACACACACATATGACACACACAATTCACACACTGACACACACATATGACACACACACACACACATCACACACAATTCACACACCTCACACACACATCACTCATTGACTTACACACTGACACACACAGGCTGAGGCTCAGTCCCCACACCCCCCATTGTGTGCTCATTCTGATGATCAGAGCACAGCAGGTTCTCTATGGCTCTGTCATGCTGTGTGGTGATGACTTTCTTATGGCTGTGTTCTAGTCTGTATACACAGCACAGCCATATATTGTCAGCACCACACAGCATGTTACATGACAGAGCCATAGAGAACCTGCTGTGCTCTGATCATCGGAATAATAATGACCATGAGGACATAGTGAGATGCTATTTTACACATGTGATGGGGGGGGACAGTAAAAACACACGGCCAAGCTGCATCTTTACCACCCCCTGAATCGCCCCCCTTTAAGAATTTTTCACCCAAGCTTTGCAATCAGGTTTGCCTATCAGTTTTTCTTGTGGACCAGTGGGCACAGTAGCTATGTTTGATGGCACAGTGGCAGCAATTGATGGCACAGTGGTGGCAATCGATGGGTACAGTAGCTGTATATGATGGGCACAGTGGCAGCAATTGATGATTTTTTTTTTTTTTTTTTCAGTTTGCACCCCCCCCCCCCCCCCCCCCATACATTTTGAGCACCAGCTGCCACTGATGTGGACCTGATTGAAAGCTCCATGTAGGTCTACAGGAGTCCAGATATGAATTGACTTGTGTCCATTCAGGTAAAAAAAAGGAAAAGAACATCCTTTTCTAATTTTCCACTAAATGTGACAGATCAGAGGTATCCTAATGTAAATAGACACAAGTCTGTGGTGTATGGGGGGGGGGGGGACACCAACTGAACGGGCACAGATGTCCAAACACTGACGTCTCTCACATTCACATCCAGTTATGATTGGTTGGGTGCTGTGAAGCTTCCTGGTGGTAAAGCTGAGGTGGGTTCAGACTGCGGTCCGGACATGCCTGAGCTCATCCCTGATAATTAGTTGTTGTCAAAAAACTTCTAAAAGAAGACATCTCTGCTGCTTTATAATGATGTAAAAAGTTTAGAACAATAATGGTTATTAAAGCGGAGTTCTACCCAAAAGTGGAACTTCTGCTCATCTTATTTCCCCCCCGGCCCCCCCCCCCCCCCCCCCCGGTGCCACAATTGGCACCTTTTGGGGGGGGGGGGACAAGGTATCAGGTATCCTTTCCACTTCCGGGAGTCTCTGCCATGGAGCTGTGACATCACCGCAGGGCTCCCTCCTCCTCCCCAGGTTGCCGGGCCAATAGGAGAGAGGAGCGGGGCCTCGCGCATGCGCAGTAGGGTTCCTGGCGTGAAGCCGAAGGGCTACACTGCCAGGTTCCCGTACCCGCAATGGCGACAGAGCACCCGACAGCTGATGCCGACATCACTGGACTCCAGGACAGGTAAGTGTCCATTTATTAAAAGCCAGCAGCTGCAGTATGCGTAGCTGCTGGCTTTTAATGTTTATTGTTTTTTGGGCAAAACACTGCTTTAAAGGTTCACCTTTTGGAACATTTTTCAGCTTCAGCCACCATTCCCCCAGATTTCGTGACAGGATGGGGTCAGGGGCGGAGCCAGGAGAGGGGTTGTGGCCCCAGGTACGCTGTACGGGCCCCATGATTTCTAACAGCGGCCCTGCGATGTACCACTGGGCCGCTTGGTCACATGACATTCCTCTCGGGGGGCGCGCGCACTCAGTAGTGAAGGTGGAGAGGCGTGCACGCGCAGGCAGGTGTGAGTCTCAGGTGAATGTGAGGAGAAGTGTCACAGTGCAGGCCGGGGGAGGAGTCAGCTGACCCCTCTGTCTCCTGGGTGTAAGGTGGCTGATGAGGGTCAGTGAGAGGTGTGCAGTGATTGGTTGGCTCAGGTCATGTCATGGAGAAGAGATGAAGTGGACCTGTCACAGCTCTGGAGGGAATACACAGACAGATCATGTCACCTCTATGGTGGTCACACACACTGAGATAAGACTCAACCATCTATGGACTAATGATAGAAACAGATATCAGTCCATCCATAATAATATTAATAATGTCACAGCCGAGCGATGAGTGACAGATCCCCCTGATGGGTTTTGCTCAACCCAGATCAATCGATTGTAAAAGAAAAAAAAAAAACGATGGTCCTGTGTTGCTTTATGGTGTTGTGCGTCCCCTGAGCTTCCCACAGATCACCGATCACATCACTCAGGAATGGAGATCAGAGCCCCCCTCTGAAAGACTGGATACCATTGTATGTATGGTGGGGGCTTCAGATTATGACCCGGGGCCACATCCGGCCCCCTACCAGATCTTATCCCGTCTGCAACTAGAAGGGGATCCTCAGACTCCATACACAGACTGACCAATCACATCTATTATCTCCACTTCTGAGGGGGATCCTGATGTAAGAGGGACTCTCATATGAAAGGGGCTCTGATGTAATGGGGGGGGGAGTAACTCTGATATGAAAGGAGGGACTCTCATATGAAAGGGGGGGCTCTGATATGTAAGAGGGACTCTCGTATGTTAGTGCAGCTTTGAAATTGTGCTTATTCAGCCGATTTCAAAGCCGTAGATCAGTGTAATTTGGAACAGCGATTTCATTGCGGTTTACAACTTCATTTAACAGAATTCTATGCAAATCGCAATGAAATCGCCAAAAAGTAGTGCAGGAATTTTTTTTCACAACTATTTGAACAGTTCCATTGCCGAAAATAGGGTGTGACTTGTCATGCAGTTTTGTCAAAACGCATGATAAATCTCATTGGTGTGAACAAGGGCTTGTGGGGGGGGGGGGGGGGGGGGGCTCTGCTGTAATGGGGGGTAATTCTGATTCATGACAGAGACAAGGGGGGACTTCTGATTGATGGGGTGGGGGGCTCTCTTGACATTTTCCACATGTTGTCATGTTACAACCAAAAATGTAAATGTATTTTATTGGGATTTTATGTTATAGACCAACACAAAGTGGATGATAAATGGTTTTCACATTTTTTTACAAATAAATATCTGAAAAGTGTGGCGTACATTTGTATTCAGCCCCCTTTACTCTGATACACCTAACTAAAATCTAGTGGAACCAATTCCCTTCAGAAGTCACCTAATTAGTAAATAGCGTCCACCTGTGTGTAATTTAATCTCAGTATAAATACAGCTGTTCTGTGAAGCCTTCAGAGGTTTATTAGGGAATAAGGTACTCATAGCCTGCTAATCACAGGCTATGAGTCACTGTCCCAATTCGCGGCTGCAGAGATCGGGAAATGTCTCCCCGCCTGTGATTAGCGCAGTGCCGACTTCCTGGCAGGCTCTGCATGTGGAGTGTGCAAACACACAGGAGCTCATCCTTATTGGGGAATAAACAGCATCATGAAGGCCAAGGAACACACCAGACAAGACAGGGATAAAGTTGTGGAGAAGTTTATAGCAGGGTTAGGTTATAAATAAATAAAATATCCCAAACTTTGAACATCTCACGGAGCACTGTTCAATCCATCATCTGAAAATGGAAAGAGTATGGCACAACTGCAAACCTACCAAGACATGGCCGTCCATCATTCAGAGAAGCAGCCAAGAGGCCCAACTCTGGAGGAGCTGCAGAGATCCACAGCTCAGGTGGGAGGATCTGTCCACAGGACAACTGAGCCGTGGTTCACACCTATGCAGTTTGCACATTCTGGGTGCATTTTGCGTTTTCAATGCACATTTTTGATCCATTGAAGTCTACGGAACCAAAAATCAGAACAAAGTCCCTGGCCCTTTCCATGCACAGATGTGAACACGACCCATCGGAAACCATGTTAAATGGACTGTAGTGTGTTTCTGCAAAACTGAAACCGCACAAAAAAATGCATAGGTGTGAACCAGGCCTTAGTCGTGCTCTCCACAAATCTGGACTTTATGGAAGAGTAGCAAAAGAGTAATTGTTGAAAGAAAGTCATAAGAAGTCCCGTTTGCAGTTTGCAAGAAGCCGTGTGGAAGAAGGTGCTCTGGTCAGATGAGACCAAAAATTGAACTTTTTGGCCTAAAAGCAAAATGTTATGTGTGGGGGAAGATGGATGGAGCCAAATACAGGGCAATCTTAGAAGAAAACCTGAGCGGACTTTACGGCAGACTTTGTCCTGCGGTCTTTTCGACAGACTTTCTGACGGACTTTGCGAATGAACAGACTTGCCTACACACAATCAACCAAAGTCCGACGGATTCGTATGTGATGATGTACGACTGGACTCCAGTAAGGAAGTTGATAGCCAATAGCTGCCCTAGCTTCAGTTTTTGTCCGTCGGACTAGCATACAGATGAGCGGACTTTTCAACCGGACTCCAGTCCGTCAAAGATTTGAAACATGTTTCATTTCTAGGTCCGTCAAACTTTTGGGGGGGGGGAGTCAGCTGGAGCCCACACACGATCGAATTGTCCGACGGACTCCGGTCCACCGGACCAAGTATGCCGTAAAGTCCGGTCGTGTGTACGCAGCATTAGAGTCTGCAAAAGACTTGAGACTGGGGTGGAGGTTCACCTTCCAATAGAACAACCCTAAACATACATCCAGAGCTACAATGGAATGGTTTAGATCAAAGCATATTCATGTGTTAGAATGGCCCAGTCCAGACCTAAATCCAATTGAAAATCTGTGGCAAGACTTGAAAATTGCTGTTCACAGACGCTCTCCATCCAATCTGACAGAAGTTGAGCTATTTTGCAAAGAAGAGTGGGAATAAATGTCACTCTCTAGATGTGCAAAGCTGGTAGAGACGTCCCCAAAAAGACTTGCAGCTGTAATTGCAGAGAAAGGTGGTTCTACAAAGTATTGACTCTGGGGGGGGGGGGGGTCTGAATACAAATGAAAATAAGGGGGGGACTCTGATAAGGAGGGACTTCTGATAGGATAGGAGAGACTCTGATAAAAAGGGGTGAATTTCTGATGTGATGGGAGGAGTCTAAGAGGGAACCCTTGGTTGAGACACAGGTTCTTTCATTCTATTATGAATATGTTCAGGTGTTTTTAACTAGCCTTGGAGGATAAATGTCATTTTTGTATGTGTGCGCTGTAATCTGTTTTGTAATGTTTGTTGGTCTTATATCAGCACCATCTTGAATGTAAAGCATTTTTAGGGTGTGCCCCCCCCCCCCAAGTATGTTTTTGTATATTGTATGGACCCTGACCAGGTCTCTTGGGCTGGAGCACCCCTCCCCCTCTTCATTACCTCTTATTAGTGGCCACCAGTGCATAGGAGGAATCCCTTCAGTTCTCCCACATAGGGGAGTTTATCTCCCATGGTTGAGACGCAGGATCTTTCATTCTATTACTAGGGTAGGACCCACTAATTCGGGGTACTTTGTCGCAGTAAGTGGGCTTAGCACTTTATGACCATATAGTGTGACCAAACCCTAGTATTTTTGAATATGTTCGGGTGTTTTTAAATAGCCTTGCAGGATAAAAGTCATTTTTGTATGTGTGCGCTGTAATCTGTTTTTTTTATGCTAAGAGGGGACTTCTGATGTGATGGGAGGGACTCTGATAAGATGGGGAGGCTTTAATAACGGGGACTCTAATAAGTAGGAGGGACCTCTGATAAGAAGGGGAGGAGCTTTGATGTGAAGGAGGGACTTGTGATGGGGAGGGGGGGGACTCTGATAAGGGGGGACTTGTGGGGGCGGGTGCTCTGATAAAAAGGGGGGGGGGGGGACTGCTGATGTGATGGGGGAGGCCTCTGATAAGAAGGGGGGACTCTGATAAGAAGGGTGGACCTCTGATGTGATAGGGGACTATTGATGTGATGAGGGGGGACTTCTGGTGTGATAGGAGGATTCTGATAAAAAGGGGGACTTCTGATCGCGTAGATCTGACTACACGATCGTCGTTTGGGTGGAGTCCCCTGGATGCTCTGGAGCTGTTTCTGACGTGGTTCCTTTGTACATCCCCTGGTGATGACCCCTACTGGGACATATTCATCAAGCCTGTTTGACCCTTCGTAATAAGGGGGCCAGGCTCTCTGGCAAGGGTCCAACCTATTGTGGTGGTGGCGTGTTCACTTGGTGAAGGGATTGGATAACCTTATCCACAGTTGAATAATGGAGTTTGCCATTTCACCATTATGGTCCATTTGAGAGATTTTTCTGAAATGTTTATTTAAAAAATGTTTTCAGTATTTTTAATATCAATCACTGTAGAGCAACACACCTTTATTTTGTTTTGGGCCATTGTCATGTTGGAAGGTAAACCTTCTTCCCTATGACAACTTTCTGGCAGAGGGCAGCGGATTTTCCTCAAGCATTTGAGGATTGGTATTTTGCCCCCTCATTTATATTCTATCCTGACAAGTGCTCCAGTTCCCTGCTGCAGAGAAACACCCCCATACCAGGATATCACCACCTCCATGCTTTACTGTAGAAATGGCATTATTTGGATGGTGAGCTCTGTTGGATTTTTGCCAGACATATCGTTTGGTGTTGAAGCCAAATGATTCCATTTTAGTTTCACCTGAATACCTTAACCACTTCCATACCGGGGCCTATTCTGGCACTCCTCCCCTACATGTAACAATCACATTTTTTTTTTTTTTTTTTTTTTTTTTTTTTTTTTTTTTTATAGAAAATTACGCAGAACCCCCGAACATATGTGTGTTTTTTTTTTTTTTTTTTTTTTTTTTTTTTGCAGAGACCCTAGGGAATAAAATGGCAGTTGTTGCAACTTTTGCGCAGCAATTGTTTAAACGAGGTGTTTTTGTTTTTTTAATGCATGAAACCCCGCCCCCCCCCCCCCCCCCCCCCCAAAAAAAAAAAAAGGTAAAGTTAGCCCAATTTGTATAATGTGAAAGATGTTAAGCCGAATAAATAGATACCTAACGTGTCACACTTTAAAATTGCGCCAAACTTTGGTACTTAAAAATCTCCATGGGCGACAGTTTCAAATTTTTTACAGGTTACCAGTTTAGAGTTACAGAGGAGGTCTTGGGCGAGAATTGTGGCTCTTGTGCCAACGTTCGCGGCAATACCTCACGTGTAATGTGAACACCGTTTACATATGTGGGCACAACATACAAGTCCTCTTTATGGAGAGATGTGGGGTCTATAAGACCCCACATCTCTCCTCTAGGCTGGAAAGACTGAGATCAATAACGTCGCGCTCGGGCCTCCGAAAGTCCTAGAGACTGCCGGAGACCATCTGGTCACCGGAAATCTCCATGCTAAACTGCTGGCAGATTCCTTCTCTGGCTCGCTAGCCGGCAGAAGCATTGGAGGGTGGTGGGAGGAGGGGGGGGGGGCGTCCCCTCCCACCGCCTGTAAAAATGATCAAACGGCTCAACAGCTGCTATGATTGTTCTTACAGAGCAGGGAATCACCGACTGAAAAGAATGATATCTGGATGATGCCTGATATTGAGGAAATTCAGGACAGATGGGTCATCTCCACGGTGTCTCTAGGATAAACTAGAATTTCGGGAGTTTCCACCGTCTCGTTTTCTGAGATCAAATGTTCCCAAAGATCCAGGGAAAAGGCAATCTGTTTCAAGCATTAGACCAATTACTGGCTCAGGGGGTGATCATACAGATCCCCACAGAAGAGCAAGGTTTGGGGTTTTATTCAAACCTTTTTACGGTACCAAAAAATGGAGATGTCAGACCCATTCTAGATCTAAAGAATCTAAATCCGTTCCTGAAAATCCACTCCTTTCGCATGGAGTTGATCAGGTCAGTAGTTTCTATCCTACAAGGAAGAGAACATCTGGCGTCCATCGACATCAGGGATGCATATCTGCATGTCCCTATATTTCACGCTCACCAAAGGTTTCTGTGATTCGAAGTAGAACAGCAGCACTTTCCATTTGTAGCCTTGCCCTTTTGGGCTAGCTACAGCACCCCGGATGTTCACAAAAGTGCTGGCCCCACCTCTAGCCAGGTTAAGGGCATAACAGTCATGGCGTACCTAGACGATCTATTGCGAATAGACCAGTCGGTGGCGCGCTTGGAGCAAAGTGTAAGCGTTACAACCAGTTACCTGGAAGGTCTGGGTTGGATTCTCAACCTAGAGAAGTCTTCCTTAAAACCGCTAAAAAGCTAGAGTATTTGGGCCTGAGCATAGATACAGCCCAGAAAAAGGTGTTCTTGCCTCTGGCAAAAATCAACTCCATACGAGAGCTGGTGCGGATGGTCAGGTCTTTGCATGAGGTTGTTAGGAGAGATGGTGGCTTCGTTCGAAGAAGTTCCCTATGCCCAGTTCCGTTTGAGACTGTTACAAAACTGTATCTGCTTGGAACAAAACGATCCAAGCTTTGGTCTTGCCAATGCAGCTGTCCCCAATGGTGTCTCAAAGCCTCAGTTTGTGCTTACTAACCCAGAATCTGCTGAAAGGAAAATCCTTCAGACCTGTTATCTGGAAAGTGGTAATGGCAGATGCCAGCCTTTCAGGCTGGGGAGCAGTACTAGAGAAGACAACTGTCCAGGGACAGTGATCAAGAACCGAAAGAGCCTTGCCCATCAACATCCTAGAGATTCGGGCAGTGCGTCTGGCTCAGAGGGCCTGGACTTTCAGGTTAAGGGATTGTCCTGTCAGGATCCAATCCGACAATGCCACAGCTGTGGCCTATATCAATCACCAAGGGGGCACCAAGAGTCTCTCAGCACAGAGAGAGGTGAACCATATTCTAATCTGGGCAGGAAGGAATGTTCCGTGCCTATTGGCAGTCTTCCTTCTGGGAGTTGGCAGGCGGACTACTTGAGTTGCCAGCGGTTATTCCTGGAGGAATGGTCTTTTCACCCTGACATTTTTTGTGCTGTTTGCTAAAGATGGGGGACTCCAGACGTAGATCTTCTTCTAGCATCCAGATTCAACATTAGGTTAGTGAACTATGTGTCCAGGACAAGGGATCCACTCACATGTGGAACAGATACGTTGGTGACCCCATGGGATCAGTTCTCACTGATCTATGCATTCCCCCCTATTAAGTTGCTGCCACAACTTCTTTACAGGATCAAGCTGGAAAGAAAACCAGTAATTCTGGTAACACCAGCATGGCCCAGAAGGTCATGGTGTGCAGAAATCTAATGGCTTGGCTGTTGAAACCCACATTCTTAAGAAACGTGGGCTTTCCGGGTCAGTTATCTCCACCTTAATGCAAGGAAGCCAGCTTCCAGGGCTGTATATTATAGTCTGGAGGGCTTATGTTTCCTGGTGTGAATCCAAGGGTTGGCACCCTCAGAGATATATCATAGGCAGAATTCTTGCCTTTCTACAATTAGGGGTAGAAATGAAATTGGCCTTGAGTACTCATTAAAGGCCAAGTCTCAGCTTTATCGGTCTTATTTCAATGGACCGATTGCTACTCATTCTGTAGTCCGGGGTTTTATACAGGAGGTGACATGGCTTATTCCGCCCGTCAAACCTGCCTTGAACCCTTGGGACTTAAACTTAGTTTTGTCTGTGTTACAAAAAACAGCCATTTGAAACATTTTGAAACAATACAACATATTCCCCTAGTCCTTCTGACAAGGGAGTTGGTATTTTTGGTAGCTATATCCTCAGCAAGGAGGGTTTCGGAATTGGCTGCTCTTTCTTGTAAAGAGCCATGCTTGATTATTCATGAGGACAGAGTGGTGTTACACCCTCGTTCAGCCTTTTTGCCAAAAGTGGTTTCAGGTTTACACCTGCACAAAGATATTGTCCTGCCATCGTTTTTTTTCCAAAACCATGTTCCAGGGAAGAAAAGTCACTACATTGTCTTGATGTGGTGAGAGCAGTGAAAATCTATTTAAAGACAACTGCTCAGATTCGAAAGACTGATGTCTTATTTATTCTGCCAGAGGGTACTAAGAAAGGACAGACAGCATCGAAATCCACTGTCGCTAAGTGGATGCGGCAAGTTATAATTCAGACTTTATGATTTAAGGGGAAAGATTCCTCCTTTTCAAGTCAAAGCACACTCTAGGTCGGTTAGTGCATCACCAGGCCTCCATGACTCAGACCTGCTAGGCCGCAACTTGGTCTTCAGTACATACATTCACAAAATTTTATCGGGTGGATGTGAGGAGGCATGAGGATATCGCCTTCGGGCACAGTGTGCTGCAGGCAGCAGTATAAGGTCCTCAAGTGTGGGGATACCCTGCGGGTTGTCTCTCCCTCCCCTCAAATAGCATTGCTATGGGACGTCCCATTAAAGCGGAGGTCCACCCTAAAATAAAAAAATTACATTAATATTCTCAAAAAAAATATATTAAAAAAATTTTTTTACTTAACAGAAACCCCTGTTGCTAGGCAGTCTTCCTAACCTGCCTCTTACTATTCTGCGGCGCTGTTCTCTTTGGCGGGTTGTCTTCTAGGATGTGTGTGTATCCCAGGAATCAACAGGGCCATTCACAAAGCTCCGCGCGACTCGCGTATGCGCAGTAGGAAACAGGCAGTGAAGCCGCAAGGCTCCACTGCCAGTTTCCCTTCGTTAAGATGGCGGCGCCGACACCCGATCCGATGGACGGATCGGCCTTGGGGGGCCGACATCGCAGGCTCCCTGGACAGGATGGTGTCCTTATTAAAAGTCAGCAGCTACAGTATTTGTAGCTGCTGACTTTAAAAAAAAAAAAAAAATCGTGGCTGGAACACTGCTTTAAGTTATTTACTTAGGCTCTGTGTCCCATGATGTACTCCAAGAAAAGGATTTTACAGGTAAGCTGTTTTAAAAATCCTCTGACATAGCCGGGAAAAACAGAGGACCCACTCTAAGTGCAATAGATCAAATGATTTTTTGATAATCAACTGTAAACACGGTACTCATAAAGGTACAGGCATGTAGGCATATAATGCCGGACGTCTGTGAAGTGAATGTGGGATCCTTTGGCTGGATGGCTGCGATGTCCAGGAAACAGGCTGCATCGGTAGATGCTGGCACTTCCTGTCACTGGAACGTACGCTGAGAGCCACGGGGATGGGGTCACTTTTGGAAAGTATAGCCAATAGGCAACGCGTTTGCGGAGCTGACCATAGCTCCGCAACCTTTTTTTTTTTTTTTTTTTTTTTTTTTTTCTTGGCAATACTTTCCGGAAGTGACCTCATCCCCGTGGCTCTCAGCGTACATTCCAGTGACAGGAATTGTCAGCATCTACCGGTGCAGCCTGTTCCCTGGACATCGCAGCCATCCAGCCAAAGGATCCCATTCACTTCACGGACGTCCGGCATTATATACCTACATGCCTGTCATGACTGTGTACCTTTTTGTGAGTACCGTGTTTACAGTTGATTATTAAAAAAAATCATTTGATCTATTGCACAGAGTGGCGCCTCTGTTTTATCCCCAGCTATGCCAGAAGATTCCTTCTTACTCTTCAACTGGGCTGCCTTCCAAAGTTGCTATTATACAAATAACTGTGTGGACTTTTTTTAAGTCAGTGTTTTTATATTTTGGCGCTGCATCATTCACCATTTGTTTTATTCTGTTACCGGGAGAAACCAGGTTGGAGGCAAGCATTGAGTTGGTTCCTAGCGCTCACTCAATCTCTATGTGTTATAAAAATCCTATTATTTGGCCTCAGCACCAAACGATATGTCTGGAGGAAATCCAATACACCATCCAAATAACACCATTCCTACAGAAAGCATGGAGGTGGTGATATTCTGGTATGGGGGTGTTTCTCTGCAGCAAGGACTGGAGCATTCGTCAGGATAGAAGGAAAAACGGAGGGGGCAAAATACCATCAAATTCTTGAGGAAATCCTGCTGCCCTCTACCAGAAAGTTGTCAATGGGAAGAAGGTTTACCTTCCAACATGACAATGACCCAAAGCACACAGCAAAAATGACCACACATTGAGGCAGATTAGGTGATTTTTTTTTTTTTTTTTTTCTATACCCACTGTATTTATTTGATACCAATACCTACAGGTAAAAATCTGCAATTGATTTGCAAAAAAAAAAACTGTACTACATATATCATGGGTGGGATTTTGTTTCCTAATAAAACAGAAGTTTCAGTATAAAGCCTTTCTAAATGTTTTTTCCTTCTCATTTCTTACAGTTGTAGTCAGAATCCGTCTGACACAAGCGTTTACTATGGATGGATTTGTAAAGTTTACGAACCAAAGCCAAGGAAGAGATCGACTTTTCAGGTACAACTGTGCAGGCGCTGTCATTTTCTCTGTCTGTGATCTGTCATTTATCAGTAGGCAATGTCATCAGTGGCTGCTTAGGCCTTTTTTTTTTGTAGTAGATATAGTTTTGATCTTCAAGAAATAAAACGTAAATCATTTTCTTGCTTTTTTTTTTTCCATAAAAAACCATCATACTCATTTTTTTCCATTTCAGAGCTACTCAGTATGCATGCATGTTGCTTAGTTATATGTTAGAGAATAAAGCTGGCAGAGAGAAAGTGGTAATGAAGCTCAAACGGGTGGAATCTAACATGAGCTCTGGCCGTAAATGTAAGTACTAGAATTGGCTGTGGAACCTTCCCTTAGTTGCCATAGTTATAAATACCTAATCCCCTGTTCTCTAATCACTGTATTAGCAAAGCTGATTTTTATCTTCCATTGTATTTGTCTGTTGTGCTGTTAAATATGGAAATGTACAAGATAATTGGACACAGGCATGCATTTTAAGACCCCATTCACATGCAGGGTCTGATCAGGTCAGC
Source organism: Aquarana catesbeiana (assembly GCF_042186555.1). Taxonomy (NCBI): domain Eukaryota; kingdom Metazoa; phylum Chordata; class Amphibia; order Anura; family Ranidae; genus Aquarana; species Aquarana catesbeiana. Next base: position 45,720,388 of record NC_133326.1, on the reverse strand, counting down.
CTGTCAGTCCATTCACCCCTATAGACTTGTGTCCTACCTCCCAGTCTGCTTTAAAAAAAAAAAAAAAAAAAAAAAAAAAAAAACCTAAAGCGGAGTTCCACCCAAAAATGGAACTTCTGCTTTAAGTGACGGTGAGCCCCTGACATGCCACATTTGACATGTCATTTTTTAGGGGGGGCGGATACCCTCTTTTTAGTGGCATCCAGCTCCCACTTCCTCCTGAGGCTCTTTGCGGCGCCGGAAGTTCACCTCTCCCCCCTCCCTCCCTGCAATCTTCTGGGACATGTCACAGGTCCCAGAAGATTGCCCGGCCATTCACAGCGCGCGGCTCGTGCATGTGAAGCCACATCCGGGTTCCCACAGTAAGAAAGCCGGCACCGAGGAGAGGAGCGGGGCTTCGTACGCCCGCATCGCTGGACCGTGGGACAGGTGACTGTCTGATTTTTTTTTTTTTTTTTTTTTAAAGTCAGCAGCTACACTTGTAGCTGCTGACCTTTTTTATTTTTATTTTTTTCGCTTTTTCCACTTTAAGGGGGTCCGTATTCCATCTAGGCAGATCAGATCGGAGGGCAGTCAGGTGTAAACAGACAGCGGATTCCACTTACTCCCGGTAGTCCATAGTGCAGACCGGGCTGTGTCCATGTTCGTTCTGCATGAACTGAGCGGACACGGACATGTCATCCACCCGCTCTGCTCCAATCAGCAAGGGATCAGCCGACACATCCCCTGCTGATCTCCACAGAGTCCACCCCGTGTGAAAGGGGCCTAAATGTCACAACATCTGTTGTCTTCATGCCTTTGTGCCAGATTTTTTTCCTGATTTACCCCCCCACCCCCCAACAAAAACCTCCTGTCAATGTCCTTTTTGTTATCTGCTTTCTGCTTATTTGCTTGTTCACCTTTGCCTTTCCTGGAGCACATAGGGTTGTGATACCAGATTTGGAAACCTCTAGAGATGTCTGTAAGGAGGCTACAAGATTATGTATTGTATTGTTTATTTTTTTCTAGTGTGTATTTCAGCTCTTAATGCTTTTTTTTTTTTTTTTTTTTTTTTCTCTTTGACACTTCGTTCATGTTGCACTGCTGTGTGGTGACGTGGTGCCTACCTCTGTGCTGCTGTAAAATGCAGCTTGTCTGTATTTTACTGCAGTTCACTGCACTGCACTTCTGGGCTGCTTTGGGGCACGTACAAAAATAATTCTTTTCTATGTACTGAAGCAGTGAATGAAGTTCATCTAGTATGGAAAAAACGCCAGTCACTACACTGTGTGAAAATGAGCCCCTTGGCCCCTATCACATGGGGCGGACTTCGCCAGCTCAGCGGGGAATCTGCCTGCTGATCCCTACTGAGCAGGTGGATGGCTGGTCCGTGTCCACTTTGCTTATGTAGACGCAGACACAGCCTGCTCTCCTCTATGGGCGGTTAGATGCAAACAGACCTCCTGTCCATTTACTACATCTGATTACCATCTGATCTCCTAGATGGATGGGGGAACGGTTCCCCATCCGCCTGCTTTTAGCGGATTGGATGTCAGCGAGTGTTTACATCTGCCGCTCCATAGAGGATAATGGAGGGTCCCCCTGAAAAACTGACAGCGAATCTGATCGGTTCACCTGTGTGAAAGGAGCCTTAGAGCAGCGGTCAACTTGCGGGCTTCAGATATGACCCCTGACATCACCAAAGGGCCACACATACATTTCGGTGAATATTCAGAGACTGCAGACGCACAGTAGGATATAGTCCAAGACTGCGGATATGATACAAGGGATGATCAGAGACTGTGGATATAATACAGGTGATGATCAGATTTTGGAAGAGATGGTCAGAGACTGCAGGGATATCAGAGACTGTGAACATGCTCTAGGAGTTAAGACTGGAGACTTGCCTCATGAGACAGTCATAGAATAGAGACCTATTACATTAAGCTGCTACAAATCACTACTGTACCAGGGCAATAGGGAATCACAAATCAGTATCTGCAGGGGCCCCAAGGGCTGCACAAATAGTCCAGGGCCTTAACGTATAGTAGAGAAACATTCACCAAGGTATAATAGAAAACATACAGAGGGTTCTTAATTCATGTTAGGATTTTGTTCTGCAGACAAGTGTACACGATATGGCTGTCATCTGGGATCCATCTCTCATCCCAGGAGCTGAATATGTCAACTCCTGGGTTTCTTGCTGCAGAGAGCTATAAAATATCATCCTCTAGTGACAGTCCACTGTAACCACAATCCTTCTGCATTTTTCCTTGTGTTGGGAAGTTCAGGTGACGACATGTGCGATGTCCTTCGGATTCCTGTGAGCTGCAGCAGCCCGTCAGCAGGGCCAATGCGTGTAATTGTGATCTACTGCTTGTTAAGTGATCTATCAATGAAAAGCTGTATCAGGTACCATCCGGGCAGATATGATTATATGCATTTAGTTGTATCTGACTTTCTGCGATTCTCTGGGCACCTGAATCTAATAAATTTGAAAGTCTTTTTCCATAGAATTTTCTTGGCAAATTTTTTTTTTTTTTTTTTTTTTTTTTTTTTTACACAGTAGTTCACCAGATCTTTCCTCAAGCTTCCCAAATTGCTTAGCACTAGCATGACCGATATAACACATGTACATAGCCAGTTTGTAGATACACACACTTTAGAAAATTTAAGGTGATATTTAAAGCTTTGGATTCTTTTACATTTAAAATAATAAAGCATGTCATACTTGCCTGCTCTGTATAGTGGTTTTACGCAGAGCAGCTCCTCTGATCCTCCTCCTCTCAGGTCCCCAGTCAGCGCTCCTGGCCCCTCCTTCCCGTGCTGCTGCTCTTTGTGTTCATTCACACACAGAGCCATGGTTTGGCCCCGCTCCTCTCCCTCGTTGGCTGAATGGCTCTTGTTCACATTGCTGGAAGAAGATCAGGCTCAGGTAAGTATTAGGGGGGCTACTGCACAGAGAAGGTTTTTTACCTTCATGCATAGAATGCATGAAGGTAAAAAACCTTCAGCCTTTAGAACCACTTTAACCCAATAGCATGGCTTTGGCATAACCCCTGTGAATACAAGTAGAACTTGTAAACTCCATGTACATAGCGTCCTGGCCAAGATTTGAACCAAGGACACTATAAGACACAATTGCTAAGCACTGTGCTACCCAACCTGATGTTTGCATTTATATACACCATGCCATTAAATTCAGTTGAAGACTTGCAAAATCTGTGACATCACATCAATTCATGTGCACACGTGTCTGAGAGTCGTTATAAAAGATTTTCATAAACTGATTTTTTTTTTTCTCCTGTGTGGTGGATGATCACCCACCAGCTAACGTTTTGATTGTATTTACCTGTGTAAAACAAGGAAATGGCAAAAGAGGACAAAAATGTAAGGTAGTTCTAAAGTCTAAACATTTTTTACCCTAATGTAATCTCTGCATTAAAGTGGTTGTAAAGGTTCGGTTTAAAAAAAAAAAAAATCAAACGTGATACTTACCTCCGCTGTGTAGTTGGTTTTGCACAGGGTGGCCCCGATCCTTCTTTTCTGGGGTCCCTCCACGGCGCTCCTGGCTCCTCCTCTTCTCGAGTGCCCTGTCAGGGAAGCGCTGTCCTTCATGGACACCCATGCGGGCACGTACACGTGTCCTGTTGCTGCGTTTGTAGACATAGACAGCAGGACTCGGCTGCGCCTTGTGACAGCAATAAAAGGGATCAGATTTTTTCTCCCTTCGCCTTTCAGGACAGCACCTTGGAGAGAGCGTAGCTCCACCTCTTAGACAGGAAACACTGCGTGACAACGCCCCTTTAAAAAGCAGCTGCTTCCACCATGCCATCAGTTTTAGTGTTTCCTCCGCCATGGTGGAAGCACTGCTTGGGGAACCAGAGGGGCTGCGCTCTCTCCAAGGAGAGGGTTTTGGCAGGACCTCCACGTTTGGGTACTCAGACCAACCCAGCTCCTTCCCTTACGTGAGGAGGGTGCTCCGGTGTCCTTTCCTTCTCCGGCTCACAGGAGTAATGGTCTGCCGGAAGTTTTCCACCCGGGGTGTTCGGGGGGCCGCGGTTGTGCTCAGTAAGAGCGTCCATGCCAGGCCTCTGCATGGCGGCGCCGAATCCCGGACAGCAGGTGATGTCAGTTCCGGTGGGCGGATACTTCTGGCGGGGCGTAGCAGCGATTGGTTCCTGCTGCTGGAACGCAGGAGGAAGGGGCGGGTCCTCTGGCCGGGACTTCCTTTTGTTTGGCACATGGAGCCTAGTACACAGTGCAGCAGCTGCAGATTGCACTATGGAGACAGCGGAATCGTCAGCAGCAATGGCGGATGCAGGCGCCCAGGTTCCCGGCCAGGCCCAGGTAGGAGAGGTGCGGTGGCACCTCTTTCCTTTTATATCACTGGGTGTTTTATCTTTGATGTGGTTATTCAAAACCTGCTGCTGTCTGCTATGGGGTAACAGTTTCCATTAGCAGTTCAGCAAAGGAGTGAGACTCTGGGCACTTGGGGTGTTGGCTGGAGGTACTACTTTTCTCTGAAGCCTTAGTTCTAAAGGACCTGGGTTTTTTCTTGTTTCTCTGTTTCAGAAAGCTACTGCCAAATCAGAGAGAACAGGGAGAAAGTGCCCCTCATGCAAAAATTCTTTAAGGGACTCTTGGCCCAAACCACTGTGCAAATCCTGCATTGTGGATTTAGTAAAAGAAGAATCCTCACAAGAGTGCAAAGAGCTCTTATCTTCTGTGAGGAAGGAGTTAGCAGAGGCCCTAGGGACAGTGCGTTCCCTTGTAAAGCACGGCCAGAGTTCCAGCCAAGAGCAGAGTTCTCACTCCAGTTTCCCTCAGTCCACTTCCAGACAGGTGGAAAGTGAGTCGGAGGAGGAAAGGGAAAGCATTCCACCCTCAACCATTGATTCTGAGGAGGAGGAGGTGGAAGAAGAGTCAAGATCATCTAGATATAAGCTGTCACTTGAGGAGGTGGATGAATTACTCAAGGCAATTTATACTACCCTGGAGATCCAGGAAGAAAAGGCTCAGCTGTCTGTGCATGATAAGATGTACCTGGGGCTGGAGGAAATTAAACACAGGGTGTTCCCTGTGCATAAAGTGTTAACAGACACTATTAAAAAGGAATGGAAGAACCCAGAGAGAGGACAGTTTTTTTCTAAAACCCTCAAAAGGAGGTTTCCTTTTGAGGAGAATGAGGAACTATTGTGGAATAAAAAACCAAAAATAGACGCTGCCTTTTCTCAAGTATCTAGGAAGACTGATTTAGCTTTTGAGGACATGGGTATTCTCAAAGATGCTATGGATAAGAGGGCAGATGGGCTACTGAAAGCCTGGGACTCATCTCTAGCTAATCTTAAGCCAGCAATGGCGGCTACGGTTGTGGCTAGGAATCTGGAGTGCTGGTTAGAGCAACTTAAAAATCATGTTGTGGCAGGTACCTCCAGAAAGGACTTATTGGAGTCCTTCCCTACCCTGCTTAAGGCAGTAAAATATATGGCAGATGCCTCTGCAGAATCTATCAGGATGTCAGCCAGGTCCTCTGCGCTTGTTAACTCAGCAAGAAGAGCACTCTGGCTAAAGACCTGGTCAGGGGATTCAGCTTCTAAAGTAAAACTGTGCGGAATTCCCTTTTCAGGAGACCTGATGTTTGGGCCAGAACTAGAGACTGTCCTTGACAGGACAGCAGACAAGAAGAAAGCTTTCCCACAGAAGAAGAAAACGGTACAGCAGAGGAAAAATTTTCGTCCTTTTCGACAAACCGATAAGGAAAAGGACCACACACAGAAGAGACCCTGGTCTTCTCAGAGAGGAAGAGGTAGAGGTGGGGTACTCTTTAGAACCCCAGAACAAACCCCTAAAAAACCATCTAGTAGGGGGGAGACTACAGGACTTCTTACCAATCTGGGAAAAAACAACAAAGAGTCCTTTTGTTCTGGGGTTAATCAAAAAGGGTTATCAATTGGAATTCTCACAAAGCCCCCCAAGTCGGTTTTACATCACAAACCTGCCAAAGGATCGGGAAAAGGCTCTGGCCATGAAGTCTCTGTTACAGGAACTGATGCAACAGAAGGTCATTTCCCAGGTTCCGAAAGATCAAGAGGGGAAGGGGTTTTACTCCCACATTTTTATGGTCAAAAAGCCATCAGGAAAGTTCCGCCTGATTCTCAATTTAAAGGTTCTAAATCGATCCATAAAATACAAAAAATTCAGGATGGATACGATTTTCTCAGTAAGGAATTTGCTAAACCCCAAATGTCATATGGCTTCCATCGATTTGAGAGATGCCTATCTCCATATACCAATAGCGCCCTCATCACAAAGGTTCCTGCGTCTTGCAGTCAATCTGGGGGGAGGGGAGATTTGGCACCTGCAGTTTCGGGCTCTGCCTTCCGGTCTTTCCTCTTCTCCCAGGGTATTCACAAAAGTGATGGCGGAATCTTTGGAGCCCCTGAGACTGAAGGGGATTTCAATAGTACCCTATTTGGACGATCTGCTACTGTTTGCAGACTCAAGGGGTCAAGTAGAGGTCAACCTACAGACAGTTCAAACACATTTAAGAGGTTTGGGATGGCTTCTCAATCTTCAGAAGTCAAACTTAATTCCATCTCAAAGGGTAAGGTTTCTGGGGTACGAAATAGACTCGATAGAACAGAAAATTTTTCTACCCCAGGAGAAAATAGAGAAGATGCAGTTGACCCTGATAACACTTCAATCCAACGCAGAGATCTCTGTAAGACAAGCCATGTCTGCTCTGGGTCTGTTGACAGCAGCAATTCCTTCGGTACAGTGGGCCAGATTGCATTCCCGTCCTCTGCAATCGGATATCCTGATGAATTGGTCATACCAGGAACCTCTGGAGAAGAAATTCAACTTGGGGGCAAGAGCAAAAAGGTCTCTCTGGTGGTGGAGGAACCTAGGAAACGTTTCAAAAGGGCTTCCTTGGGTCTTTCCGGTAACCAGAAGGCTGACTACAGATGCCAGCGCCTGGGGATGGGGAGCTCACCTGAAAGAAAAAACGGTTCAGGGAGTTTGGACCAAACCAGAAGCAAGAAGATCTTCAAATTGGAGAGAGTTAAAGGCTGTTCACTTAAGCCTCCTCTCCCTCCAGGAATTTCTTGTGAATCAACATGTCCAAATATTGTCAGACAATATGACGACAGTATTATATTTAACAAAGCAAGGGGGCACAAAAAGCAAAACCCTAATGGGTCTAGCGCATCAGATCCTAAGATGGGCAGAGAACAATGTGGCCTCTCTATCAGCAGTCCATCTAAAGGGGATGGAAAACACCTTAGCAGATCTCCTCAGCAGGAAAGAAATAAGGGAAGCAGAGTGGTCTCTCAATCAGGAATTATTCGAAAAGATTTCCAAGAGTTGGGGTCATCCCCAAGTGGACCTCTTTGCAAAAGAGGAAAATGCAAAAATACCAGTCTTCTTCTCTCTTCAGAGACAGGATCAAGCTCTCGGAGTAGATGCGTTAGCTCACAAATGGGACTTCCATCTGTCCTACGCTTTTCCCCCGTTCCAACTGATACCAAAGGTGTTAGCCAAATTCAGATTGGAGTCCACGGAGCTAATATTAATAGCTCCTTATTGGCCAAAAAGACCCTGGTTTTCAACCTTGATGAACCTCTCAGTGAAACCTGCTTGGAGATTACCAATCAGGACAGACCTGTTGAGTCAGGGCCGAATTCTCCATCCAGATCCAGCTTACCTCAAACTAACAGCTTGGTTTCTGAAGAACAAATCTTAAGACGAAAGGGTTTATCAGAGAGGCTTATTTCTACCCTTCTTGCAAGTAGAAAAAAAGTGACGAGAGACATTTACTTTAAAGTCTGGAAGATCTATAATTCTTGGTGTTCCAGTAAAAACTTTGATTTTCGTACCACATTTTCAGTTTTGGAATTTCTTCAAGAGGGATTGGAGAAGGGGTTAGCAGCAAGTACGCTCAAGACGCAGGTAGCTGCTTTATCAGTTTTTTTTTAAAGAACCCTGTCAGGGGAACCTTTTAATAATCAGATTTTTTAGGGCAATGGCAAAAGTAAAGCCTAGACCTGTTGTTAGTTTTCCCAAATGGGATTTATCTTTAGTTCTTCAGGGTCTAACTATGGCACCGTTTGAACCCATAGAAGAAGCATCATTACGTTTCTTGACGTTAAAGACTATTTTATTGGTAGCAGTAACTTCCGCACGTAGAATTAGTGAGTTACAAGCCCTTTCAATTAAAGAGCCCTTCATGAGATGTCTACAGGATAGGGTAGTCTTAAGGACGGATCCAGCATTTCTACCAAAGGTGGCTTCAGTTTTTCACCGTACACAGGAAATCATTCTCCCTACTTTTTGTCCTTTACCTTCGGGAGCAGGAGAAGAAGCTTTCCATACCCTTGATGTCAGGAGGTGCCTGCTTAAATATCTGGAAAGAACAAAGGAAATCAGAAAGTCATCCTCACTCTTTGTTTTAATGGAAGGTACTCACAAAGGAGGTAAAGCTTCCAAAAGCACCCTTGGAAGATGGTTAAAGCAGGCCATCAAAGAGGCATACATATCTTTGGGTCTGGAACCTCCGGAAGGGGTATTACCTCATTCTACTCGAGCAGTGGCGGCATCATGGGCAGAAAGGGCTGGGGCATCTCCTGAGCAAATCTGCAAGGCTGCCACATGGTCCAGTTTTTCGACCTTCATAAGGCACTACCGCTTGGATCTACTATCAGCCTCGGACCAATCATTTGGTAGGAAGGTTTTGCAGGCAGTAGTCCCACCCTGAAGTAAGTTTCTCGGTTATCCTCTCCAAGGTGCTGTCCTGAAAGGCGAAGGGAGAAAACCTTAGTTAGACTTACCGGTGACGGTATTTCTACGAGCCTTTCAGGACAGCAGCCTACTTCCCTCCCTTGGTTATCATATGTAAAGTATAATTATAGGACCTGGTAATTGATTATATTTTCCAGCATGTCGGAGGATTTCTCGGTAACAACTGATGGCATGGTGGAAGCAGCTGCTTTTTAAAGGGGCGTTGTCACGCAGTGTTTCCTGTCTAAGAGGTGGAGCTACGCTCTCTCCAAGGTGCTGTCCTGAAAGGCTCGTAGAAATACCGTCACCGGTAAGTCTAACTAAGGTTTTTTTAGAGGCAGTGTAAAAAAAAAAATAAAAAAAATAAAAAAAATTCTTAAGAGCCCCCCGTCCCCGTGTGCTCCTGGCTGATCCTCCCCACCCCTCTGTAAACTGACCACGGTGTATCGTGGCTGCTGAGACAAGGCACCGTGGTCAGTTTACGTGCCTCTGTCATCAGCAGTCTGCTTTCTGCTCTCCTCTCTGGTCCTGTGTCCTCCTCTCCTCTCCCCTCTCTGTCCTGTGTGTGAGCCACCCCTCCCCCTCCTGCTGCTCTCACAACACTAACCTGTATACACCATCAGCACTGCCTCCTATTGCAGTGTCCCCCCCCTGTGAATGATTTATAAATATAAATGCTGTAAATACCTCATTAAAGACCAGAGATTTGCGATCACATGACCAGCCAGCTCTCTCCTCCTCCCCTCCAGACTGACATCAGCAAGAAAACCCAGCCCCGCTCGCTGCATCTCTCAGAGGAGAAAAGGAGAAAGCTGGCTAGTCATGTAATCGCAATCTTGGCAGTGACATTAGGTATTTTGCAGCATTTATTTTTATAAATCATACACAGAGGGGGGATACTACAATAGGAGGCAGGGCTGATGGTGTATACAGGTTAAAGTGGCTTAACAACCACTTTAGGTACCATAGTTTGTCGCCATTCCACGAGCGTGAGCAATTTTAACCTCCCTGTCGGTAATCCCGAGTGTGGCTTGGGGTGAATTTTCATTACCACACTCGGGATTGCATCGCAGTATCCTGGGAAAGTTACTTACCTTGTCCTCAAGATCCTGCGATGTCCCCCCCGCTGCATGTACGGGCTGTGTCGTCGTCCGCTTGATTCATCACAGTGCCAGGCTCCATTCCCTGTGAGCATCGCGACGCATGGGGACAGAGACCGGCGCCAAATTCAAAAAGTGAAAAAAACATAATACATACAGTACACTGTATTCTTACAAATAATTCCGCCTCCCCTTTGTCCCTTATGCTTTGTCCAGTGCTATATATATATATATATATATATATATATATATATATATATATATTATATACTGTTCTTTCTGCCTGGAAACTTGAGATTGTCCATGGCAACCGAAAAGTGTCCCTTTTATGTAAAAAGCGGTTTTAGACCAGCTACAAAACAGCTATTAGTAAATTAGAACACTTGCAGAATTGAGCGATAATGATTCATGGGGAAATTCTTTCTTCCTTCCTTCTTTCTTCCTTCTTTCTTCCTCCTTTCTTCCTTCTTTCTTCTTTCTTCTTCGCGCAGGAGTTGCTATTTACGGTATGCGTCTAAAGTAAATATCTCCTAAACGGTGCACATTTACGAGATAGTTACTGAATCTATAGGTAAACCTTATTATAGGCTTACCTAAAGGTAAATATCCTACATGGGAGTTTACTCCTACTTTAAAGTGGTTGTAAACCCTTACAACACACTTTTTTTGCTACAGGTAAGCCTATAATAAGGCTTACCTGTAGCTACCCTGGATATCTCGGTTTAGGAGATATCCCCTGTATTTGCCGACGTCATCGGCACATGCGCACTGAAGCAACGGCACTTATGTGCCGTTGCTTCGGTGAGTGTGCCGTTACTGGTGGCGCGCATGCGCTGGGGTGACATCATCGCGGCTCTGGCCAATCATGGCGCCGGAGCCCGCGATACCCGGAAGTAACTCCGGGACCGATGTCGGCCACCGGATCGATGTACGAGGATGGCTGCAGGGGCTTTGATCTCAGGTAAGTAATACATAACGAGCTAGTATGCTATGCATACTAGCTCATTATGCCTTTGTCTTGCTGTTTTGTTTGTTTTTTTGTTCTAGGGTATACAACCACTTTAATATCAGCTTAAATGGCAAATTGGCTTTGGGCTTAAAAACAGTTATATGGTACCACTCTAATAATCTAGGGGTAATTATTTGCGGTTGCACTAATTGCACAGCAAAGAAGCAGTCCAGTCCTATAGGGATAAAAGGCTGTGGTACAGAAGTGATTAAGCAAGTATTTGGCAACATCCCACAGGCAGACAGACATCCCAACCTGCAAAAGCCCATTACAGGGAGGTGGCGCCACGCGGCATTTCGCGCAACCTAGATGCATACAAAGAAATGGGGAAATCACCTGAAATTTAAACCCCCCTTCTGATCAGTGTCCCCCTGCCCTGCTCCCAGACAAGGTTACCTGGGAGAATATTTGACCAGTCAGGATTTCCCACCAAATTATTTCACCTGCCTCCCAGGTACCAGCAACCTCCTCTATAGCTCCCTTGCTCCCACCATGTGTATACACCATTCAGGGGCTGCCTGCACAGTCACCAGGCCCAGCCAGGAACACAGTGCTGCCAGAGAAGACATTGTAGTGTATAACAGTAATGAATGCCGTCCTCACACTCACCAGCTCGGGACATTGTGTCACACTCGCGGGTGTCCGTGAGCCCTGCCATCAAATGCGGGAGATTCCCGCGAGTTGCGGGAGACTTGGGATGTCTGCACGGGCTACTGAAGACATTTTGTTAGGAACATCATGCCCATTACCATCTATATTTAACATTCCTAGACTAAGGACAACTATTGTAAATTTAGAACTAATAAAGTTCTTAGGGTTTATTATAATTATGTTCTAAAAATATCATATCTCCTTCTTTTTTATTTTTTTAGAAGGTTTACCTTTTGTGAGATTTAATATATTTATATTTAATAATATTTATTACCCATTGTTCACAGTTCAGCTCATCTAGACCTGAAGATCTCTTTTGTAGCCCAGATTCCCATATCACACGTCTCTCAGAGGAACTCCAATCATGCAGTGATTTGTGCAAAGATGCATCTGCTCTGATCTTCTGCAACTCCGTCATCCACATTCCCCCATTGCACACCCAGGCCGCAGTCACATTAGACATTGGGGGTTATTTACGAAAGGCAAATCCACTTTGCACTATAAGTGCAAAGTGCACTTGGAAGTGCAGTCACTGTAGATCTGAGGGGTAGATCTGAAATGAGGGGAAGCTCTGCTGATTTTATCATCCAATCATGTGCAAGCTAAAATGTTGATTATTTTCCTTGCATGTCCCCCTCGGATCTACAGCGACTGTACTTTCAGTGCAATTTCTAGTGCACTTTGCACTTGTAGTTTACACTTGTAGTGCAAAGTGGATTTGCCTTTTGTAAATAACCCCCATCGTGTCTTATTTCACAGAAGTGACTGCAGAATGTCCAACTACATCACTGTTATCTGAACACCATTTGCTGGGCTGTATCAGTCAGTTATATGAAGTGCACAGGTTAACTTTAGTAAGTGAAAGGTCATCTAGTACTGTAAAGAAGAGGGGAATGTGCTATTCTCGGATCCTATGCTGCCTAATGTAAGGATCTATACTCCATAAACTAAGCATAACACACAAACACGTCTTTACAAAATGTCTCTTGTACATTCTCTTCTCATTCCTGGGTTTATACTGACACTTTGGGGTTAATTTATTAAAACTGGAGAGTGAAAAATCTGATGCAGGTGTGCAATGGTAGCCAATCGGCTCTTAATGCCCGTACACACGACCCGAAAATCGGACATAAAAAACAAAGCAATCGTACGATAATCTGATCGTTGGTACAGAGCTTTGGATAGCCGATCATGACAGTTAATCCGATATTATTCAATCAGACAAGCGTGAAAATTTTCCTTGTACGATACCAGATCGTACGATTGTCATACACTACAGCGCATGACATCACTTCCAATTTTTTTTTTCTGTCGTACGAGAATTTTTGTGACTTTAGTAAGCTATTCAATTACTACTTACCACTAGTAAACGAAAAAAGTCAGACGAACTGCCGTCCGATTTTCGGATCGTGTGTACGGGGCATAACTTCAGCTTGTTCAATTAAAGTGATTGTAAAGGATCGTTTGTTTTAAAAAAAAAAAAAAAAAAAAATCATCATACTTACCTCCACTGTGCAGCTTGTTTTTGCACAGTGTGGCCCCCGAACATCCTCTTTTGGGGTCCCCCGGTGGATCTCGCGGTTCCCCACATCAGATAACCCCCTAGGAGAAGCACTCTCCCGAGGGGGTTACCTTGCAGGCGCGCTTCCGAGTCCAGCATTTGCGTCCAGAGACACGAATGCCGGACTTGGCCCCGCCCCACAGCGCCCGTGTCATTGGATTTGATTGACAGCAGCAGGAGCCAATGGCTGTGCTGCTATCAATCTATCCAATCAAGAGCCGGGACCCTGTGGAGAGAGGGACAGCGCGTCTCCACCGGGGAGATGAAGGGGCTCAGGTAAGTAAAATTGGGGGGGGGGGGGGTGACTGCCAGGCGTTTTTTCACCTTAATGCATAGAATGCATTAAGGTGAAAAAAAAAACAGACCTTTACAACCCCTTTAAGCTTTCACAATAAAACCTGGAAGCTTTTTTTTTTTTTTTTTTTTTTTTTTTTTTTTTTTTTTTTTTTGCTTGCAGAGCTACACCAGAGTTTGCCCTCTTCAGTTTTAGTAAATAAAGCCCTTGCTATCATGTACGACAAGTTAAAATATTACCTTTTTTGTGAACTATGGAACACGTCAACTCTAGCAGCTTAGAATGTAATTCTTGTAAACACAAATGTTTCTCTGCTTTTAAAGTTAGTGATATTAACCACTTCAGCCCCAGAAGGATTTACCCCCTTAACGACCAGGCCATTTTTTGCGATACGGCACTGCATTATTTTAACTGACAATTGCGCGGTCGTGCGACGCTGTACCCAAACAAAATTGATGTCCTTTTTTTCCCCCCACAAATAGAGCTTTCTTTTGGTGGTATTTGGTCACCTCTGCGGTTTTTATTTCTTGCGCTATAAACAAAAAAAAAAAACAATTTAAAAAAATATATATTTTATATATTTTTATTTATTTTTTTTAACTTTCTGCTATAACACATATCCAAAAAAAAATCTAAAAAACAAATGTATTCATCGGTTTAGGCCAATATATATTCTACATATTTTTGGTAAAAAAAATCCCAATAAGCGTATATTGATTGGTTTGCGCAAAAGTTATAGCCTCTACAAAATGGGGGATTTATGGCATTTTCATTTTTTTACTAGTAATGGCAGCGATCAGTGATATTTAGCAAGACTGCAACATTGCGGCGGATAGATCGGACACCTAACTGATGTTTTTTGACACTTTTCTTTGGGAACCAGTGACATGATTACAGCAATCAGTGCTAAAAAATATGCATCGACATTGTACTAATGACACTGGCAGGGAAGGGGGTTAACATTGGGTGCGATCAAGGGGTTAAATGTGTTCCCTGTTTGTGTTTTCTAACTGTATGGGGGACTGTGTGACTGGGGAAACACACAGATCCATCTTCCTGCTTAGCAGATCTCAGTGTCATCCCCTGACAGAACGGAGATCTGCCTTGTTTACTTCAGCAGATCCCCGTTCTGTCTCTGCAGAGAACAATCGTGGGCAGCTGGCGGACATCCGCCGGACCTGCTGATTGGCTCCCCCGCTGGCCAATCGGAGTGTGCGTGCCCACGAAAGCTAGTGGAGCCGAGCCACCTTGCCGCAGTATATCTGCGGTGGGTGGTCGGCAAGTGGTTTAAAGGTAAGTTTTAAAAAATAAATAACAAACAACATTTCATACTTGCCTGCTCTGTGTAGTGGTTTTGCACAGAGCAGCCCGGATCCTCCTCCTCCCAGGCCCCCTGGGGGCGCACCTGGCCCTCCCTCCTGCCAAGTGCTTCCAGAGCAAACCACTTGTTGTGGCTTGCTGCCGAGCCACTGCTCCATGTGTCCGTTCACACACAGCCATGGCTCAGCCCCGCCCCCTCTCTCTGCTCATTAGCTCGGTGGCTGTGATAGCCCACTGCTGTCTCAGCCAGTGAGGAGGGAGGGTCTCCAGAGAGCTCTTGTGCACATTGCTGGATCGCGATGGGGCTCAGGTAAGTATTGTGAGGGGGGGGGGGTTACCACTTTTAAAGTGTATCTAAACCCAAAAGCGAAGATTTTATTCTGCAGTGTTCAAATTCTTAACGTAGAACTAAACCCTCCTATACTTTTTACAGGAAGCTGCCATTATAGGTCTTGTTTGATCTGCAGTTGCCATGGTGCTGCACATGTGAACCAACCATTTGATGGCTTTAGCAATGGTTCACACTATAACACAGTGCTGGAAAGACGCGTCCTGTGCGCTTAACCACATCGTGTTCTAATACACTGCCCTTGCAATCTGCAGGCTGATGCAAGTGTAATAACGGCACCCCAAATGCAGATTGCAAGCAGGCCTCTTTTTCTTTATCTCACCTGGTGATCCAGCCAGTAAGTCTGATATTTTTCAACTTCCTTTAAAGGAGAAGTATAGCCAAAGCTATTTTAGCCATACTTTTCCTATGGATCACAGGAATGCAGTTGACGTCACAGAGCCGGTCCAGGCTCTGAAAGGATCCTTTACGCAGTGCTTTACAACATAAGGGCAGGCAGTACAATTACAATACAATTGAATACAGTAGGAATCCGAGAGCCCTGCTCCTTAGAGCTTACAATCTAAGAGGGAGGGTCAAGAGATGCAAAGGGTGATAACTGTGAGGGATCCGCCCAGAAGCCTGGCTCAGCCTCTCCGTGACCCGTTGAGCACCTAAACCAGTTCCTCCACAGTCCAGCGCTCCAGTGATCTCTGGGGGGGCTGAGTCCCTTACAGTCCCCGGCTCTCTGCTCACAGAATGGTGAGAACTGAACAATCAGCAGTCTTTAATCACTCAGTTCGCTGTGCAGAGCTGGTACTTACAATAATTAGCTTTTATTTATTTTATGTAAAACCTTTATCCCAAAAGTAAAAGTTGTTCAAAGGACTGACTTCTCTTGAACCAGCTTGTTACATATTACATAGTAGGTGAGGTTGAAAAAAGACACAAGTCCATCAAGTCCAACCTATGTGTGTGATTATATGTCAGTATTACATTGTATATCCCTGTATGTCGTGGTTGTTCAGGTGCTTATCTAATAGTTTCTTGAAACTATCAATGCCCCCTGCTGAGACCACCGCCTGTGGAAGAGAATTCCACATCCTTGGCACTCTTACAGTAAAGAACCCTCTACGTAGTTTAAGGTTAAACCACTTTTCTTCTATTTTTTTAATGAATGGCCACGAGTCTTGTTAAACTCACTTTCCTATGATCAGCACATTCTGACAGTGGAGAAGTCCCTGCTGTCAAAATAATATAACACATCAGGGAGAATTCCTCCATCCACCTATAGCCAACGGCACTGATTGAGTATTTTACGATCGAAATTTTGTCTGGTCCCTGCTGAACCAGCTAAATTTCGGCTTTAAGGCTTCCTGACTTGTTCCTCTTCATTCTGGATGGTGTTTGCATCTGGTAAGGTCATCAACCCACTTTTATAACATGAGAAGGCACTTCATAGTATTTGAACTTGTTCAGTGAACTTGGTTGCACTGTGCTGAACATCGTCACATTGCAGGTCAGAGAGATAAATAATTAACTGTGTTTTATTGTCTTTCAGTGTTCCGACTGGGCAACTTCATACATGCCATTGAAGCTTCAAAAGCTGCTATCCAACTCTCAGATCCTTCCTTGTGCTACTGCTTGACAGCTGCCAATTTAAACCGAGTTCTTTACTTCATCTGTGACAGCGTGCTATGGGCTGTCAGCGTGGGGCTGGTGTCTGACATCAACAAGGCCAAGTGGAGGCTTCGAGCAACCCGATGCTATTTCTACTCTCTTCTGTTTCACCTAGCCAGGGATATATATGTAATTAAAAGGCGCATGGAGGAAGAGGGCAAAGGGAGGAAGCAATACGAAAACGGCGGTGTTTGTGGGAGAGGACCGGACCTCAACCACCGCAATTCCATCTTAAAAGTCCTTGAGAATTTTTTAACCATCTTCTACCTGAGCCTCAGACACAACCCACCTGTATTACTGGACACAATCAAAAATATCTGTGACCTTCTTAGTCCTCTTGACCGGCTAGGAGCTTACCAAACCAATCCGGGTGTTATTGGTATAAGTGGCCTGGTGTCTTCCATTATAGGCATTATTACAGTAGCACAACCTGTATTAAAACTAAAATAACCAGGAGAATGGAAAATGATCAGTGCACAGTGAGATTCCAAATGCTGCTAATTACTCAGCCCATATTCACATTGGGACGATTTGGCATGCGATTTGACATGTCTAATCACATGCCAAATCAGCGGCTATTGCTGGCAAAAGCACCGCCCGAAACGGTGCGCTGCAGCACAGGTTCCCAAAAAGTTGTTCCTGTACTGCTTTTGGTGACTTCGGGGGCGATTTGAATAGACATTTGTGCATGAACCTGCACAGATGTCTGTCAAATCGCCCCTGAATTCGGACTGCATTGTCAGCTGAACTCGCACGATTTCTAACCCCTTATCAGTGTGAACCTGGGCTCAAGGTGAAAATGAGATCTAGAAAAATGGGTAATAAATAAAGAGTTAATGAATATTGGACTATAGCGGACAGCATACCAGTGCCAGAGACCATAGTCTTTTCTATAAAGATTTTATTGCTATATGTAAACAAGGCACATTAAAGCGGAGCTCCACCCAAAAGGGGAAGCTTTGCTTGTTTGCCTCCTCCCCCAGCCCCCTCCCCCACATTTGGCACCTTTTTGGGAGGGGGGAGCGGGTACCTGTTGTTTGTTTTGACAGGTACTCCCAGTTCTGGCTGATTTCAATGTGGCCAACTGAGCCGCAGGTTTATCCCCCCCCCCCCTCCTCCTTCCCCCGCTGCCGGGCCATTCACAAAGCACAGCGCGCTTCGCACATGTGCAGTAGGGAACCGGCTGTGAAGCCGTAAGTCTTCACTATCGGTTTTGCTTTGCCGAGGTGATGGCGCCGGCAGCATCCAAGAGCCGATTGGAAAATCGGCCCGGGTGAAGACACCACTGGATTCATGGACAGGTAAGTGTCCTTTATTTTAGAATTTTTAGCTGCTGACTTTTAATATTTTCTGAAGGAGCCTGGAGCTCTGCTTTAAACAATATTATTCTTATTTAAGGTACTTCTGTAGCGCTGTCAATTTACGCAGCGCGTTACATATACATTGTACATTCACATCAGTCCCTACCCTCAAGGAGCTGCATATGCCATAGACCAGTCTTAGTTTGCCCACAAGCCACATTTAGTCTACATTCAAGTATATGCAGAGGTGAGCTAGATCAGTGGTTCTCAACTTCAGTCCTCAAGTACCCCCAACGGGCCATGTTTTCAGGTTTTCCTTTACTTTTGCACGGCTGCTTTAAATCAATATCAATGACATGGTATTGATAAGAGCTGTTTTATCTAAGGGAAGTTCCCAAAACACGGCCCGTTGGGGGTAGTTGAGGACTGAGGTTGAGAACCACTGAGCTAGATCATGCATAGAAATAGCTTGAAAATCTCCACTGATAATGGAATGAGAGCAATTAAAAAAAAAAAAAATCTGGCTAAGAACATTGCTATAG
Organism: Aquarana catesbeiana; assembly: GCF_042186555.1. NCBI lineage: Eukaryota > Metazoa > Chordata > Amphibia > Anura > Ranidae > Aquarana > Aquarana catesbeiana. Next base: position 45,701,841 of record NC_133326.1, on the reverse strand, counting down.
CAGATTTTACCAGATTCAACGAGAGTGGCTCCTCAACCTGAAATCTGCGATGGGTGGAATTAAAAAAAAAAAAAAAAATGCAATTTATTATTTGCGCCATTACCTTATTATTAATGTAGGAACAAGAGCATAAACTTTCATGTATTTGACTTACCTTTGGGAATTGATCATGTTGCAGGTATTTTAACACAGGAAGGTAACTAATTCACACAGACGGAAAAAACAGGCAGTTTGGTCACATTTTTTGCAGCTCCCCAACACTCTTTATTGATTTTGATCTTTATTTGGAGGTGGATAGAGCTGTATGCAATCCATGCATGCGCTTGAGTTGCCTCACGGCAAGGCAAAAAATGACACAGCCTGCAGAATGTGGCAGGTGTTGAAGCTTTGAAACTGCCTCTATTGGCTTTTATTGCAGCATGCCTTAAATTAAATGCTTAGTGACTGCGCATGTAGCATTTATGGCATGTGTGTATGGCACTTGGCCTTAGTATTATTATAAAAGTAATAACAAAATATTTATTGTGTATCACAAAGCTAGATCCCTCTAGCAGATGGGTGGTGGTAAATCGTTGCACTTGAGCGACACTTTTTTACCACCAACCCAATTACTACCCCCATTAGCTGCAGAGACAGCGACTGGGGGTATACACATGCTGTGGCAAAAATGATACCCCCTGTTGCTTTTGGCAGACCTAGTGCCTGTACAGCTCGAACCATTCAAGTGAATGGGGTCACTGCAAGCTCCTTGCAACCACATGCAATGCACGCAATTGTGACATTCTAGTGCGGGGTTTAAGAGGTTTAACCACCTCAATACAGGGCACTTACACCCCCTTCCTGCCCAGGCCATTTTTCAGCGCTGTCACACTTTGACTGACAATTGCGCGGTCATGCTACACTGTAACAATGTGAAATTTTTATAATTTTCTTCAAACAAATAGAGCTTTCTTTTGGTGGTATGTAATCACTTCTGTGGTTTTTTTTTTTTGTTTTGTTTTTTTTTTTCCCTAAAAAAAAAATGAAAATTTTGAAGAAAAAAACTGTTTTTCTTAGTTTCTGTCAGTAAATTTTTGTAAACAAGTAATTTTTTTTTCTCCTTCACTGATGGGCACTGATAAGCTGCACTTATGGGCACTAATGAGGTGGCACTTATGGGCACTGATTAGGTGGCATGAATATGCCGCACTGATGGGTGACATTAATGGGCAGCAGTGATGGCTAGCACTGACTGGCATCACTAATGGCCACAGATTGGCAATTGTGGGCAGTGGTGGCACTTAATTGTTATCAGGGCACTGATGTTCAGTGCCCAGATTAAATACCTAGATGTCCCCCTGTAAGGAGATGCCACTGATCGGTTCTCCTCTCCTCACACTCTGTCAGTGTGAGGCAAGGAGCGCCGATCACCGGCATCTCCGTGTTTACATGTGACCGGCTGTGATTGGACACAGCAGATCACATGGTTAAAGAGCCGCTGCTCTTTATAGAGATCGGGGTCGTGACGTGTCCGCTGCGCTGCACGTGAGAGCGGTTGTCCTGGGAGGCCGTCATATGATGTCCACCCAGAACGAGAGCCACACGGGCGGCAAGTGGTTAAACAGGCAGTGAGGAGACGTTACAATGCCTCTTCACTGCTTGTTAAATGCTCTGTCAAAAGAGATCTCAATGCGGATAGTTCTTCAGAGAGAAAAGCTAGTGTGAACGAGCCCTAAGTTCCAGTTCACATTGGTGCGATGCGGGAAACCCTGCGATTTAGTGCTGGTTCCCGCATCATACACTGGTTCACACTGAGATCTGCAAACTGCTGGGGGTGTCAATATAAATTTAATGACACCCCCAGATCGGTTGGCAGTGCGTACTGTTAAATGGTGCCGGAATCTGATCGCATAGATGTGAACACCCATGTGATCCGATTCCAGTGACCAGAAAAAGGGTCCTGCACCATTTTTGTCTGAATGCGATGCGATTTAAATTTGCATTGCACAGACATCGCATGTGATCTGCACAGCAATGCAGTGCAAATTACTTGTGATATCTGTCATCGCACAAGTGTGAATCCAGCCTAAAATAGAGCCAGGCAGAAATAAACATTTACAAGAATCTGATTATTCACCCTTATGTTGTTTATAATGGTGCAGCTTTATCTCTGGTATGTGTGCTTTTATTTAGTCATAAGATCTCCATGACAGCTTGGGCTGACTGATCTCCTGCCTGGTAGCTGACATGCTCTCCAAGCTGCTTGTTGAGTAAAGCTGGGAATTGAAGACGTATGTCCAAAGCTTTTAGGTGAGCCGTTTTCAGCTGACAGTGTGCTAAAGTCCATTGCCGGCTAACGTCACTCAGCCGGTCCAGGCGATGGATCGATCCCAACTTTACATTCGGATCCACCCAGATACCTGGACTGGCAGCTAGCTCAGCCTCTCAGTGCACCGCTGAGACCCTGACCCATCCACTCCCATTCCCTCCACAGCCCAACGCTCCAGTGAGCCCTGCAGGGGCAGAGCAGAGAGCCGGTGACTGACGGTCGCCACTCTCTGCTTAAAGCAGAAGAAAGAACAGAGATCAGTGGTGTTTGATCACTTTTTTCTCAGTGCAGAGAAGGTGAGGGACAGATGCAGCATCAGATCATTGTTGCATCCACATAGGTGAGTATAAATTAATTTTTTTAAGAAACCCCATACTTCTCTTTTCACACTGTTGTAATGACCGATAATGCAGCCTACAATACATTTTAGCTTGTACTTCTGCTCTGACAGGGAGAATATACAAGTAAATGATCAAAAACCAAGTTATCCCTACCACTTATGGACTGGAAAAATTTCCTCCTTAATGACCAGGCAATTTATTGCGATTCGGCACTGCATCGCTTTAACTGACAATTGCGCGGTCGTGCGATGCTGTACCCAAACTAAATTTACGTCCTTTTTTTTTTTTTCCCCACAAATAGAGCTTTCTTTTGGTGGTATTTGATCACCTCTGCAGTCATTTATTTTTTGCGCTATAAACAAAAGCGACAATTTTGAAAAAAAAAACAACAATATTTTATACTATTTACTATAATATTTAAAAAAATGTAAAAGTAATTTCTTTATCAATTTAGGCCGATATGTATTCTTCTACATATTTTTGGTAAATAAATTCACAATAAGCGTATATTAATTGGTTTTCCGCAAAAGTTGTAGCGTCTACAAAATAGGGAATAGATTTATGGCATTTCTATTTTTTTTTTTTTTTTTTTTTTTATTGCGGCGGATAGATCAGGCACTTTTGACACATTTTTTGGACCAATGACATTCATACAGTGATCAGTGCTATAAAAATGCACTGATTACTGTGTAAATGTCACTGGTAGGTAAGGGGTTAACACTAGGGGGCGATCAGGAGGTTAAATGTGTTCCCTGCTAGGTGTTTCTAACTGTATGGGGCTGGGAGGAGGAGGCATATCGCTGTTCCCACTCAGTAGGAACAGACGTCCTGACAGAATGCGGATGTTTGTGTTTATACCCACACAACCCCGTTCTGGCTCTCGTGCGCGCAATCGCGTGTGGCCGCCGGCCATCGCGGGCGCTGGCCACGCGCATCATGTTCTGCGCCGTGCGTGCGCGTGCCTGCTAGAGCTGTTTAAAGGGCCGACGTACAGCTATGGCAATTCGCGGGAACATGCCGACCTGCCGCCGTATAACGATGGAAGCTGGTTGGCAAGTGGTTAACAAAAAAAAAAAAAAGATAACAAACATGTTCTACTTACCTGCTCTGTGTAATGGTTATGCACATAGGAGCCCCAATCCTCCTCTTCTTGATCCCCTGCTGAGTGCCCACATATCAAGCCGCTTGCTGTGGAGGCACTCATGTGTGCTCGCTCCCGAGCTGGCTGTCTGCGTCCATTAGACACAGAGAGCACGGCTCAGTCCGACCCCCCCCCCCCCCCCCCCCCCCCCACTCCCGCCTGACAGGCTGTGATTGACAGCAGCGGGAGCCAATGGCTGCAACTAAGCCAATCAGGAGGGAGAAACCTGGGAGAGCCCCGGGTCTCGTGCACATCGGGCTTAGATAAGTATTGGGGAGCTGCATGCTGAAGGTTTTTTTACCTTCATGAACAGAATGCATGAAGGTAAAAACTTTAGCCTTTACAACCACTTTTAGGTGGAACAATTACAGAGAAGAAATTGCAAATATTTCTAATGACTGCTTTCTTTCAGGGTCTGTTCACACTAGGAATTTCCTGTGCGATTTTCACATGTGGTTCAGTGTGGTGCGATTTGTGCCCATTCATTTTGAATGGACTCAGGTTGCACTGCACCACACTAAAAATAGTGTAAGCACTACTTTTGGAACCTCGCTGCAATCGGATCGCATGGTACTTGTGTTTAGGGTTGTCAGTAACCGAATAAGGATGAGCTCTGGCGTGTTCGCAAACGCCACGTGCAGAGCCCGCCAGGAAGTCGGCACTGGAGAGCGCTAATCACAGGCAGTGAGATATTTCCCGGTCTCTGCAGCCGCGCATTAGACAATGTCTCACTGCTTGTGATTAGCGCTCCCCGGTGCCGACTTCCTGGCGTGCTCTGCGTGTGATGTTTGCGAACACGCCAGAGCTCATCCTTAAAACCGAACATTGACACCAGCTGCAGATCGCAACTGCACTGCATTTTGAACTCTGTGCGGGAAACGCGCACAGGACTCTGGTTTCCCGCACCGCTTTCTGGTGTGAACTAACTACTACGAACTAAGGTTACATATAGGATTTTACTGTTTGGGACCAGCTATTAAAATGTTTGGTCCAATTTAGTAAGGCAATGCAAAAAGCAGTGAACATGAACCTAGTGATCTTAACCAAATTGGAGTTTACCAAGGTGAAGAGGGTACTCACCATCAGAAAATTTTCGGTCGACAGAATTCAACGTCAGAAGTGACGTAATGTGTTGAATTATTTTGTATGTGTTCTTTCATTTCTGAGCATGCCTAGTCTTGCTCTTCAGATTTTTTTTTTTTTTTTTTTTTGTCAGAAAACCGTACTAATGAAAAGAAAATCGGACGTTGTTGTCACATCAGACAAAAATTTTGGAGCCTGCACATCCAGTTTTTGTCTGTGTTTGAAAATTCGTAATTGGCTGTCAAAAGCAGCATACTAACGATCAGAAAATCGGCAGATCATTCATCGGACGAAATTTAACTTCAGATTTTCTGACCGTGTGTACGGCCTTTAGAGCTGTCAGGATGTTCACATTATTCATGACCTGTTTTGGGTTTTGAACACACACACACTATTAAGCCTCGTACATACAATCGGACTTCAAACAAACTTTTCCGTGGATTTCTGTCCAAAGGGCATTGGCAGTGAACTTGTTATGCATACACACAGCAGGACTTTTTCAGCCAACTTTCACCAAATCATGTGGTTTTTCAGCTCATTACCGCCACCCTTTGGACAACTTCTGTATTGTTGTCTGATCTTTTGCATTGGTTCTGAGCATGTGTGTTTGTACTTTGGACTAAACTCCGATGGATTTGTGTACAAACGATCGGACTAGCCAACGTAGGACTTTTTGTTGCAGGAAAGTTTGTCTGTTCGCACAGTCAACATTTGACTGATGAAAACCGAAAAAGTTCATCCGATGGAGCGTACACACAGTCGGATGTTGCCTTAAAACAGCTAATTTGCATGTTTGTTGTCAAAGTCCGATCGTGTGTATGGGCCTTTGGATTTTTTTTGCAGATTTTTGTCTTCAGATTTACCTAAACCATGTAGTGCAAGAGCCTGCCTGATTGCATACAAATTGAAACTCTTATGCCCCGTACACACGATCGGACTTTCCTACAACAAAACCATGGTTGTTGGCTCCAACTTGTCTTGCATACACACGGTCACACAAATGTTGGCCAACAATTACAAAGATAATGTGACGTATAAGACGTACAACGGCTGATAAAAGGGAAGTTCAATAGTGATGCGTGATTCCGAGCATGCGTGTTTGTACTTTGGACTTTTGTCCGACGGACTTGTGAACACACGATCGGAAAATCCAACAACAGACATTTGTTGGTGGAAAATTTGAGAACCTGCTAGCCAACATTTGTTGGCGGAAAGTTTGCCAACAAATGTTCGATGGAGCATACACACGGTCGGGCTTTCCACCAACGAGCTCACATCCAACGTTTGTTGTCGGAAAATCCAATCGTGTGTACGGGGCATAAAGGTTTGATCTCATATTATATGGTTTTGGTAAATCTGAAGACCAAAATCTGCAGAAAATCTAATACTATGTATTGGGGCTTTATAAACCAAGGGCTGCTGTTTATCAGGGAGAATTTTTCCTAGAATGGTGCTGTAGACATTGTATGATACAATATAATATAGTAATAAAACAGGCATGTTTTCCATAAACAGTGCAAAATAGAGCAGTCACAATGCACCTTATATTTGTGTTCTCACTGCACAGGGAAATCTGATTGGTAGGGGTGGGTTACCGAATGAACACTTTTCTCATTGCATTGTTTATTGAAAAAAAAATAAATAAATTTTTTATATATATATATATATATATATATATATATATATATATATATATATATATATATATATATATATATATATATATATATATATATAATTATATTTTGGTTACATGTACATGGGCAGTTTGACCCCTATGTGTAAAATCCTGGTGTTTTTGGGCACCCAGGAGGCAAAGGTGTCGTGGCCAGCAGCCTGCCAAATCCTAAGGAAATCGGGTGAAAATGGACCACCTGTTAGTTTTCATCTGATCAGCCAGACAGATGGAAAATAGGACCAGCATCCGTCTGGATTTTGCGGACAGGATCAGATAGCGGCAGTTGTCAGTGGACATGTCATCCTGACTCCTGACATCCGCCGCTCTATAGGGGAGAGTGCAAGATCCAATCAAATCCGCCTGAAAAACTGACAGGCCGACCTGACCGGACAGCCCGTGTGTAAGGGGTCTAAAGCCTCGTACATGCGCTTTGATTTTCAGGCGACAGAACGTCGAATTTTTGTGGCATGCTAGTCTTATTTAAAAAGTGAAGAGGTTACTCACAATACGAGAATTTTCGCTTGACAGTATACAACGTCAGAAATGACGTAACATGTTGAATAGTTTTGTATGTATTCTTTAGTTTCTGAGCATGCCTAGTCTTGCTCTTACAGTTTTTTTCGTATGAAAACCGTGCTAATGAAACAAAAATCAGACGTTGAGTTCACACCTGACAAAAATGTTAGTCTGCATATCCAGCTTTTGTCTGACGAAAAAGTGAAGTCTGCTGTCGAAAGCACCATTCCAACGGTAAGATTTACAGACAATCTGTCGCCGTAACACAATTGACGTCCGAAAATCAAAGCGTGTGTACGGGCCTTTAGGGTGAAATACCCGCCCTGCGCAGGTTTCAGCTGCTGTGTATTTCAGCCTGAAATAGATTTTGACAGACTGCTTAAAGGGGGCTGGATGCTGCACCTGTGCCTCCCCGGGGGGGTGCCAGGATTTGACACACGGGGCCAAACTGCCCATATGCATGAGGCCTTAGTCTCGGTTCATAGTGGATGTGGTGTGAATTCGCTGTGGATTCCACACCGCATCAAAGTCACAACCCGCTCATGTGAACCAATTGCGGAGTGTATGTAAAGTTAAATTGGTTTGCAAAAGCGGTGCGATTTTCAGAATTGGATCACATGGTTGTTCACGTTTCTGGTGTGGACAAAAATAAAGGGGGGTTCTGCACGAGTTTGGTGCGAATGTGGTGCCATTTAAACCATACAAAGTCATAGCTCAAATTGCATCCCAGAGACTGCGATTCCTGTGCAAATTACATGCGTTGTCCCGCACCAAATCAGTGTGAACTCGGGCTGAAAGTATAATATCCTAATTCCCTACTATCCTAATATTAGGGTTGTTCAAGCACCTAAACAGGAGCATGTGGTTCAACAGGCACATCCTGATGTCCAGTGATTAGGATTTGCCTCATTGACCTTGGACACTGTTGTCCACACTAACAGACACTAGAGCGGCAGTACAGGAGCGCACCTATGTGCGCACACTTCAGTGTGATCTCAGATCTGAGTTCTTTGGAAGCCAAATGACACTTTCTGTAAGCAGACCTCTGTATAGGCGGATGAGGGTGCTGCTGTTTACAAGGAGGTTGCGGGAAATGGAATAAACTCTTTGATTTGAGGTCCCACTTCCAACAGACTCCAGTAATAATAATAAAATATCAAAAAAATAAAAAAATCAACAAAAACCTATTTAATAGCAGTAGGTTTGTGCAATGAAATTCAGGAATAAACATGCATTGTTTAAACTATGCAGAACACTACTTAGTTGCAGATTGCTGCCTTATTGAGAGATTGGTGTTTGTAGTTTTGTAGAGTGCTTATTTTTCTGTATGAATGCTGTATTTTTAATATAGGTATGATTTTTGGTAATTATTATTTGTATTATTTATAGAACCTAGTGAGCTGCTTTGTACCAGTATGGGCTCTTTATCTGGTTTCTGAACAAGTTTTTAATGTTATATATTTTTTTTTTATTGTTGATCTTTTTAAAATGCATATGGAGATTGGATAGAAACTAATAAACTATTTTTGTGACAATTACCAATTTTGTTTTGTTTTTTCTTTAATATACTGTAGATTGGCCATTGATACCTGAAAAATATCCAGTATTCATTTTGTATATATTGCCATTGTATTGTTCAGGAGAATCTAAAGCTGGCCATAGATGGAGCGTTTTTCTTTCCTGCAACCACTGGTTGCAAAAAAATTGCTATATTTCCCCATCAACACAGTCAGTGTTTACTGGGGGAGTTTCTCCCACAGAGCCATTGTGTTCTCCTGGCAGGAGTTTTGGGTTAGCCATCCCCACCAGGAAACCAGTGATTATTGCTAGCGGCTATAACAGCTGCAAGCAATAGGCACATGTTGGTTGTAACCAAGTTAATCAATGGATCAACTTGGGTACTTTTAGCCTGCCTATACATGGCTGGAATCTCGGCCGATGGCCGGCTTTAGACCTGGTTATCCATTTTAAGACAAATTTTATTTTCCATGAACAAAACACGTTCTAACCTGGTCTCTGGGAATTGGATTATTTGACACAGTTGATTGTGGCAGGATCTGGTAACACCCGTCTCTTGTTTTGGGGTGATTTTGGTAGGATCTGATAACCATTTCAATATCTTGAGGAGCACATAGGATGGAAGTGGTGATTTTCAAACCACCACCATTTTTCATGGGAATTCTGGAAACACCAAAACTTTATTAACTTGGATGGCTGTCCACATACTTTTGAGAATATAGTATAGGTGTGATACCCAATGGTAGGGATGAGCCGAACACCCCTCGGTTTGGTTCGCACCAGAACCTTCGAAAATTCGCACGAACGTTAGAACCCCATTGAAGTCTATGGGACTCGAATATTCAAAATCAAAAGTGCTAATTTTAAAGGCTAATTTGTATGGTATTGTCCTAAAAAGGGTTTGGGGACCCGGGTCCTGCCCCAGGGGACATGTATCAATGCAAAAAAAGTTTTAAAAATGTCCGTTTTTCGGGAGCAGTGATTTTAATGATGCTTAAAGTGAAAAAAAAAAAGTAAAATATTCCTTTAAATATCGTACCTGGGGGGTGTCTATAGTATGCCTGTAAAGTGGCGCGTGTTTCCCGTGCTTGGAACAGTCCCTGCATAAAATGACATTTTTAAAGTGATAAAAGTCATTTTAAAAAGGAAAAGCGTGGGGCCCCAGGCCCTCTGAACAGCAGTATACAGGTGTGCAAACAAGACAGGGACTGTAGGTTTGTTGTTAAGTAGAATCTGTTTGTAATTTTGAACGGGTACATTTTTAAAGTGTAGCTCCAGCCAAAAAATATATTTTTAAGCTTTTTGGAAAACTTAGGGAAGGGTTATCACCCCTGTGACATTTGTTTTGCTGTCTGTGCACCTCTTCAGAAGATTTTACCTCACTTTCTGTCCCAATGACAAATGTTTTTTGACAATTTGGGTCTTTAGTGAAACAAGGATTGGTGATAAAGCATCAATGGAGAGTAGACACGTTTTTCCCATATTAACTCTTACAGGAGAAAATTTCCCTTCCTAGGGGTAGATTTAATCTCACTTCCTGTTGTCTCCTTCCATTTGCAAGTAGGAGTCGTTTGTAAGTTGGATATTTGAAAGTAGGGGCCTGCCCTATATACTCTGCAGAAATTGTGGCCTTAGGTGTTGGTGTTGCCACAACACTGTAAGCCCACAGTTACTCTTGGTGGGCACAGGAACGGGCTCTTCTGTGAAATATTAGATGAATAATTGTAATTACATGCCCCTGTTGAACAGGGGCAGAAAAATTGGGCCTTTGGTGGTGGTGCTGGTGCCACAACACTGTAAGTCCTCACAGTTACTCTTGGTGGGTGCGGAAACGGGCCCTGCTGTGAAATATTAGATCAAGAATTGTAATTACATGCACCTGTTGAACAGGGGCAGAAAAATTGGGCCTTAGGCACTGGTGCCACAACACTGCAACCCCTCACAGATACTCTAGTTGGAGTGCAGGAACGAGCCCTCCTGTAAAATATTGCATCAAAAATTGTAATTACACGTCCCTGTTAAGCAGGGGCTGAAAAATTGGGCCTTAGGCACTGGCACTGGTGCTGGTGCCACAGCACTGCAACCCCTCACAAATACTCTAGCTGAGTGCAGCAACGAACCCTCTTTGCAAAATATTGCATCAAAAATTGTAATTACACGCCCCTGTTAAACAGGGGCTGAAAAATTGGGCCTTAGCCACTGGTGTCGGCTCCCAGAACCAAAAATATTCTTACAAGCTATCAGCATGATCACTGAGGAGGAAGAGGATAGTCACTCAGCATCAGCATAGGCAGTCTTGAAGGGATCTGACATTTCAAAAAAATTATTTGGTTACATCAGCATCAGGTGCTTGGTAGCTGGTGGTGATCCAAGACTGATTCATTTTTATGAAGGTCAGTCGATCGACCGAGTCGGTGGACAGGCGCACCCTGTGATCGGTTACAAAACCTCCAGCAGCACTGAATGTGCGTTCCGAAAGAACGCTGGATGCAGGACAGGCCAGTAGCTCAATTGCATTCTGTGCAAGCTCTGGCCAGTGATCCATCCTCAAAACCCAGAGGATTTTCGGTGGGAAAGATGTCCAAGTCAGATCTTGCCCCTAGGTATTCCTGCACCATGTAAAACAGACGCTGGCGATGGTTGCTGGAACCGATCATACCTTGGGGCTGCAGACTCAAAAATTGTCTGAACGCATCGGTCAGACGGCCACCTTTTCCACCGCTGCTCCTTTGACTGACTGAAGCCTCAGCAACACGTTGTGCAGGAACAGGAGTTTGTAACCTCCCAGTCTCTGGGAACGCGTTGCACAGACCTTTCTGCAAGGCCTCCCGAAGATGTTTCAGCCTCTGCTTCCTCTGCAACGGCAAGATAAGGTCCGCAACCTTACCCTTGTAACGTGGATCAAGGAGGGTTGCCATCCAGTATTGATCCCTCTCCTTGATACCACGAATACGAGGATCCTTCCGCAGGCTTTGCAGGATCAGGGAGGCCATGCAGCGTAGGTTTGCTGAGGCATTCGGTCCGGAGTCCTCTGGGTCACTAAGGACGACATGATCCGCAGCCACCTCCTCCCAGCCACGTACAAGTCCATGGGTTTCTTGGGACTGTAAATGATCCCTTAAAGACTGCTGCTGATGCTGAGTGCCAGGCTCCACCTCCATGCTGACACAATCCTCCTCCTCCTCGTCTTCTTCCTGTGTGATCGGCGGGCACGCAGGAACACTGTCTGGATAAAGGGGGCCTTGAGAGCTAAGGAAGTCCTCTTCTTCCTGCCTCTGTTCTGCCTCAAGTGCCCTGTCCACCAACAGGTGGACAAGGGGGACAGTGTCACTGATGCATGCACTGTCACTGCTCACCATTCTCGTGGCCTCCTCAAATGGTGACAGGACAGTGCATGCATCCCTGATCATGGCCCACTGGCGTGGGGAAAAAAAACAAGCTCCCCTGACCCTGTGCTGGTGCCATACTCGCACAGGTACTCATTGATGGCCCTCTGCTGCTTGTGCAGCCGCTGCAGCATGGCCAACATTGAGTTCCACCTGGTGGGCATGTCACAGATTAGGTAGTTCTTGGGCAGGTTAAATTTCTTTTGGAGGTCAGCCAGCCGAGCACTGGCATTCTATGACCTGCAGAAATGCACAGACTTTCCTGGCCTGCCTCAGGACATCCTGTAAGCCTGGGTACCTGCCCAAGACCCGCTGCACCACCAAGTTAAGGACGTGAGCCAAACAGGGCACATGGGTCAGTTGTCCCTGTCAGGGGGCGGAGAGGAGGTTGGTGCCATTGTCGCAAACCACCATACCTGCCTTAAGCTGGCATGGCTTCAACCACCTCTGAACCTGCCCCTGCAGAGCTGACAGAATCTCTGCCCCAGTGTGGCTCCTGTCCCCCAAGCACACCAGCTCAAGCACCGCATGGCATCTTTTGGCCTGCGTGCTTGCGCAGCCCCTTGAACGCCTACGGAGCACCGCTGGTTCCAAAGTCAAATCAGCACAGGAAGAGGCCATGGAGGAAGAAGAAGAGGGGGGGGGTGGAGGAGGGAGGTGTGGCAGAATCACCACTAGTAGTATTGTGGAGGCGTGGTGGCAGAACAACCTCCAACACTACTGCACCTTGTCCTGCATCCTTCCCAGCTGTCAGAAGAGTCACCCAGTGCATGGTGAAAGATAGGTAACGTCCCTGTCCATGCCTGCTGCACCATGAGTCAGCGGTAATATGCACCTTACCGCTGACCGCCCTGTCCACCGAGGCCAAGACATTGCCTTCCACATGCTGGTAGAGAGCCGGAATCGCCTTCCATGAGAAAAAGTGGAGTTTGGGAACCTGCCACCGAGGAACCGCACGTTCCACAAACTCACGGAATGGGGCAGAGTCTACCAACTGAAAAAGTAGCAGTTGAAGTGCAAGCAAATTAGCCAAGTTAGCATTCAACCGCTGGACATGTGGAAGGCTGGGAGCTAACTTCCTTTGGCGGTGCAGCAGCTGGGGCAGGGAAATTTGCCTGGTACAATCTGACGTTGGTGTACCGATAGCAGATTGCCCCCAAGTACTTGGCTGTGACACACCTAATTCTACACCTTCATTCCTCTCAGTGCAGGTCTCAGAGAAGACTGAAGGTATAGTGGGGTTGGAGATCCCAGCTGATGAGGAGCAAGGAGAGGTCCTCTTTGTTCTTTGGTGTGGGCCTTTTAGGTGCGCTTGCCAACAAACTGCATGGCAGGTCAACATATGTCTGGTCAAGCATGTGGTGCCAAGCGGGAGATGTTTTGGCCACGAGAGATACGCTTGAGACATATGTTGCAAATAGCAGCGGTGGGATCTGATTGCACTCGTCTCATAAAAGGCCCACACCAAAGAACTTTTGGAATAAGCGCAGAGACAGCAGCGCCCTGCATGTGCAGAGCTCTGCGGTGTGATGCAGTCGGTGTGCTGCCCTTAAGCTGGCCCATGAAGGGCATCCTGCCTCGTTGGTGATGTGCCTCCTCCTCCTCCTCCTCCTCCTCCTCCTCCTCCTCCTCCTCCTCTCTCCTATCATACACCCACGTGGAGTCAGTGACCCCATCATCCCCTCCCTCCTCATCACTGGAGCAAAGCTGGCAGTATGCTGCAGCTGGGGGAACATGACTGCCAGATTGCTGTCCTTCTCTCTGGGCTCACGTTACTGCCTTCCTCTAGCTGGGTACCATCATCAGAACCTTCAAAACGCTGGGCATCCTCCTGGAGCATGTACTCAACACTGTGGTCAAACAGTTCAGGGGACTCCTCAGGAGGACATGGTGAGGCTAGGGAAGGAGTGACTGATGCCATTGAGCCGAGGGAAGAGGCCGTGTTGGCAGCTGCTTTGCCAAAGTACCCTGAGCCTGGGTGAGAGAGGATGAGAAGGATGAGGACGGCTTGGTCATCCACTCTACCAAGTCTTCCGCATGTTGCGGCTCAACAAGGCCAGCTGCCGAAAAAAAGGACAAGCGTGTCCCACGGCCACGTGCTGATGAGGATGCACCGTCTCCACAACCAGCACTGTTGCCTCTAGGCACAGAGCCTGCTTGCCCTCTTTTATTGGCTTGTGACTGTCTGCCTCTCCTTGTTGGCCTTCCAGACATACTAATGGCCTGCAGTGAGATGTAGCTACACAAAGCTGGGATGTATATATACACTGATACTGCAGCTAGCAGAATCAACTGCCTGCCCGTAATATTATTAGTATGAGAACACCAGCTATTGTCTTCAGGTAGCTTTAGGTGCACACTGTGCAGAGGACGCACTACACTAAGGCCCCTTTCACACTGGGGCGGTTGGGGGCATCGGCGGTAAAACAGTGCTATTTTTAGCGCCGTTTTACCGAGGTATTCGGCCACTAGCGGTGCGGTTTTAACCCCCCGCTGGCGGCCGAAAAAGGGTTAAATCCACTCGTATAGCGCGGCTATAGCCGCGGTATTGCCACGGTATAGCCGCGCTGTCCCATTGATTTCAATGGGCAGGAGCGGTGAATACACCGCTCCTTCACCGCTCCAAAGATGCGGCTGACAGGAGATTTTTTCTTCTCCTGCCAGCGCACCGCTTCAGTGTGAAATCCCTCGGGCTTTCAGACTGAACAAACAGCGGAGGCTGTTTTGGGGCGGTTTGCAGGCGGTATTTTAAGCGCAATAACGCCTGCAAACCGCCCCAGTGTGAAAGGGGCCTTACTGTAAATACTGTAGCTGCCTGCCTATGGTATTAATAGGATCAGAAGAACATCAATAATTTTCTTCAGGTAGCTTTAGGTGCACACTGTGCAGAGGACACAGTGCACTAACTGTAAATACTGTAGCTGCCTACCTGTGGTATTAATAGGAGCAGAACAATAGCAATTGTCTCCAGGTAGCTTTAGGTGCACTGTGCAGAGGATGCACTACACTAACTGTAAATACTGTAGCTGCCTGCGGTACTGTACTAATAGGATCAGAAGAACACCACCAATTTTGTTTAGGTAGCTTTAGGTGCATACTGTGCAGAGGACGCACTACACTAACTTACAAATACTGCAGCTGCCTGCGGTACTGTACTAATAGGATCACTGTGCAGAGGATGCATTACACTAACTGTAAATACTGTAGCGAATAGGTTCAGAAGAACACCAGCAATTTTCTTCAGGTAGCTGTAAATACTGTAAAAACGCCTGCCTGTCAGTAGTAGGAAGAGAATAACAGGAACGGATCTAGCTAAACTGAATACTATATTTTATATATATATATATATATTAGGGTTGTCCCGATACCACTTTTTTAGGACCGAGTACAAGTACCGATACTTTTTTTCAAGTACTCGCTGATACCGATTACCGATACTTTTTTTTTTTTAATGTCACGTGACAGTGTTTTTTTGTTTTTTTTTTTAACAGTGTTTTCTTTTTTTGAGGGGGGGTGTGTTTTTTTTGGGTTTTTTTTTACAATTTTTATTTTTTACAATAATTTTTTTTTATTCTTTATATGTTTTTTTTTTTTGTTTGTTTTTTTTAATCAGCCCTGTTGGGGGGCTTTGGTGAGATATCAGGGGTCTTAACAGACCTCTGATATCTCCCCCTTGAGACAGAGAAAGAGACAGAGTATAGAGATTCCCCTGTCCCTTTCTCTGCAGCCTCAGCTGCACTGAGAATGAATGGAGAGAAGACAGCGGCTCCTCTCTATTCATAAACTGACACATCGTAATCACAGGAGATTACAATGTTTCAGTTATGTGAATGGACAGAGTCAGCTGACTCTGTCCATTCACACAGCGGAGAGAGACAGCAGAACGGAGGGGACAGCGGAGGGGGACCGAGAAGGAGAGCGGAACGGAGGGGACAGCGGAGAGACACAGGGAAGGAGAGAGGAACGGAGGGGGACAGCGGAGAGACACAGCAGAACGGAGGGGACAGCGGAGAGGCACAGGGAAGGAGAGAGGAACGGATGGGGACAGCGGAGAGGCACAGAGGAGGAAAGGGGAACGGAGGGGGACAGCGGAGAGACACAGGGAAGGAGAGGGGAACGGAGGGGGACAGCGGAGAGGCACAGAGAAGGAGAGGGGAACGGAGGGGGACAGCGGAGAGGCACAGAGAAGGAGAGGGGAACGGAGGGGGACAGCGGAGAGGCACAGAGAAGGAGAGGGGAACGGAGGGGGACAGTGGAGAGGCACAGAGAAGGAGAGGGGAACGGAGGGGGACAGCGGAGAGGCACAGAGAAGGAGAGGGGAACGGAGGGGGACAGCGGAAAGGCACAGAGAAGGAGAGGGGAACGGAGGGGGACAGCGGAGAGACACAGGGAAGGAGAGAGGAACGGAGGGGGACAGCGGAGAGACACAGGGAAGGAGAGAGGGACGGAGGGGGACAGCGGAGAGACACAGGGAAGGAGAGAGGAATGGAGGGGGACAGCGGAGAGACACAGCAGAACGGAGGGGACAGCGGAGAGGCACAGGGAAGGAGAGAGGAACGGAAGGGGACAGCGGAGAGGCACAGAGAAGGAGAGGGGAACGGAGGGGGACAGCGGAGAGGCACAGAGAAGGAGAGGGGAACGGAGGGGGACAGCGGAGAGGCATAGAGAAGGAGAGGGGAATGGAGGGGGACAGCGGAGAGACACAGGGAAGGAGAGAGGAACGGAGGGGGACAGCGGAGAGACACAGGGAAGGAGAGAGGAACGGAGGGGGACAGCGGAGAGACACAGGGAAGGAGAGAGGGACGGAGGGGGACAGCGGAGAGACACCGCAGAACGGAGGGGACAGCGGAGGGGGATAAAGAAGGAGAGCGGAACGGAGGGGACAGCGGAGAGACACAGGGAAGGAGAGAGGAACGGAGGGGGACAGCGGAGAGACACAGCAGAACGGAGGGGACAGCGGAGAGACACAGGGAAGGAGAGAGGAACAGAGGGGACAGCGTAGGGGGACAGAAAAGGAGAGAGGAGCAGAGGGGGACAGCAGAGGGGGACAGAGGAACGGAGGGGGCATGGAGGAGGATGCAGTGACAGTCAGCGGTGAGCGATCACCGCTGTATGTCACCAAAGCTGCTGAAAGCCGCTGGGGGAGAATCTTGTAACTCCCCCACCGCCGATCTCAGCTGACTTCCAGGTATCGGCGGAAGCATCGGGAGCATTTGCCCGAGTACAAGTACTTGGGCAAATGCTCGGTATCGGTACCGATACTAGTATCGGTATCGGGACAACATATACATACATACATACATACATACACAATATACTGTAAGTGCAGCTAACTGACTCGCCTGCCTACTCTAACTTAAATCAAATGACACTGTCTCTGTCTATCCATCTCTCTCTCTCAACGCCAGAACACACTACACAGGGCCGCCGTGCAGGCGGCCTTATATAGTGTGGAGCGTGTACTAAACCCCCTGAGCCATAATTGGCCAAAGCCACAATGGCTTTGGCCAATTACGGCTCTCTGTACAGACGGCGCTGTGATTGGCCAAGCATGCGGGTCATAGTGCATGTTTGGCCAATCAGCCAGCAATGCACTGCGATGCTGCAGTGAATTATGCGCCGTGATGCGCCACTCGAATTTGGCACGAACGACCCATATCGTTCGGAATTCGGCGAACGACCGAACAGACAATTTTCGAGTCGAACATGCGTTCAATTCGAACATGAAGCTCATCCCTACCCAATGGTTTAATTTGCACATGTTGGTAATTAAGACCAAATTAATGAAGGCTTGTTGATTCTCTAATTGGGTGGTGGAAGCTTGAGCTCAGTTTAGTTATACTGTTCTAGCATTGGCAGCATGGTTCTAGCTATAGTAGTTACAACCACCCCAATCTATAACTAGCCTTTACAGTAAGGTGCACATGGAAGGGGCTTAGCACATTACAAGCAAAAAATTTCCAAGCACACTTACCAGCTGGCCAGCAAAAAAACACACATTAGTCAAGTCTAAAGCCTCGTACACACGATTGGATTGTTGGCCAAAAGAGCGTCAGATTTTCTTATCGTACATCACGAGACACAGAGCCGTAGTAGTTACTATGTGGGTTATAGGCCACCTTCAGGTGATGGACACTGGCCCATCTAAGATAAAAAGTGCACTCCCTATATAACCCCTCCCACTACCGAGAGCACCTCAGTTTTTTCGCCAGTGTCTAAGGTGTTGGTCACAAGTGAAGATGTGCTGTGCTGAGCTCCTCTGGAGCAATCCTTGCTGGGGCTAGCTATGCAGCCGGATCCATTCAAAGTGTCTTTTAGGCCGAATTGAATGGTACCCGGGCCTCGTATCCGAAGAAACAAGGTTTTGCTTGTAACGCTTCTCTTTTAGAGAGCTGGACCCCGGGATCCAGTACTTTTGATAGTAAGCCCATAAAGTTTTACTGGAGGTGGTGCTATTACAGGTCCAGGATTGTGGGTTTCCTCGAGGATCCCCAGCTCCCTGCCCTCATTCGGCAGGGACACAATACAATTTTTACAACTTATCAATGATCTTAGGATACCAGAGAATGCCATTCTGGTGACTATCGATGTCGAGGCGCTGTACAGCAGCATTCCCCATTCTCGGGGTCTGGCTGCTGTGCAAAGAGCCCTACAACAGTACTCTCAGTACGATCCGGCATTGATCAGTTTTATCCTGAACGGTCTGCATTACATACTGCACCACAATCATTTCTGTTTTGATAACTCCCACTACCTCCAGGTGCAGGGTGTGGCTATGGGGACCTGCTGCGCCCCCTCTTACGCCAACCTGTACCTGGGGGAGTGGGAGAAGTCTCTCTTCGAGGACGAGGACCTTGTCGTATACACCAGCCATATAACAAAATGGCTGAGGTATATTGACGACGTTCTCGTCGTATGGGAGGGACCCGAGATCAAACTGATTGAATTTTTCAATGGGATCAATGTAAACGATCGCAACCTAAGATTCACTATGACTCATGACTTCCACAGCGTCACCTTTTTAGATGTCTCCATTTTCGTCACTGCTGAAAGAAACCTATCCAGCACCTTATTCCGAAAGACAACTGCTGGCAATACGGTTCTCCATTCGGATAGCTTTCATCCAACACCACTTAAGAACTCAATCCCCTACGGACAATATTTGCGCCTTCGTCGCAATTGTTCAAACGATGCTCTTTTTAAAAAAGAAGCCGAGGGACTTCAGATCCGACTGCTAGCTAGGGGTTATAGCCGATCCTGCCTGAAAAAAGCATATAATCAAGCTATAGGACAATCTAGATTTCAGCTGCTTTTTAGATCTAAGCCCTCTAAGAGTTCTGAGGGTAACCTCACCCGGATCATTATGCGCTACTCTCGACAACACACAGCCATCAAAAAAATCTTAAAGCGTCATTGGAGCATCCTGACGGACGATCCAAAACTACGCGCATTTGTTCAAGAACAACCTACCATAACATATAAAAGAGCCACGTCACTACGGGACAAGCTCGTCCAGAGGGAATACACCAATGAGAATAGGAGGTTGAAACATCGTTCCACAGTGGGGTCCTTCCCCTACGGACACTGCTCTTACTGTTCATTCATTAGGAGGGACAAAACTTTTGTCCTTCCTGATGGAAGCACATTTACACCCACACAATTTGTGAACTGCCATACACGTGGAGTGGTATATCTGATGGAATGTGAATGTGGTGCTTATTACGTGGGGAAGACCAGGCAGGAATAATGGAAACGCATTTCCCAACATGTATACAGTATACAGGTTGGGAACCCGTATCTCCCTATTGGGAGACATATAATTTCCATACACAACGACAGGGTTCCAAGAGTCACTTTTGTGGCCCTTTGTAGAATGCATATTTCAACCAGAGGTGGCGACTGGAACAAGTCTCTGTTACAGAAAGAGCAGAGATGGATATTCCGGTTACATGCCACCTCTCCACCAGGCCTTAATGAATCGATCTCGTATGCCCCCTTTTTGAATGGGTTTTCATCTGGCAAGACACAGTGAAAATATTTGAGACGAGAACTCTGTCCCCCCTTCCCCTTCCCTTCCCCCCCTTTTTCCCTCTCCCCCTTTCCCCTCCCCCTTCCCCCCCCCCCCTTTTTTCTCCCCCCCCCTCTTTCCCCTCTTCCTCCTTACCACACTTTCTTTCCCCCCCCCCCTTCTTTTTTTTTTTTTTTTTTTTTTCCCCCCCTCTCCCTTTCACCCTGTCCCTTCCCCCCTTTTCCTTGTGTTTCACTGCACCTTTTCTTTCCCTGCTCAACCCTGAATCCACGCTCTACTATAATTAAATTGGCTTTTTTTCTCCGGGGAGCTGGTCTGTCATTGGGGAGACGGACGGCATAGGAGGGATTGCATCACTGGGAACATTCTGAAACATTGGGAACTCTGTGACGGGTAACTATACAAATCATGCATATATGCTGTGCTGTATGTACATGAGTTTGCCACTGTTGATTATTTACGCCATGCCTGACACATGCTTCCACCCCAACAGCTGACATTTATCCTCTGAAGATGACCCAGTGAGGGTCGAAACGCGTCAAGATTCCATTTTCCATGATCTTGCTGTGTCTAATATACTGTACTGTACATTGTTCCCAATTACGGGCATTGTCCGCAGTGATTTTTATATTGTACTCCAGTTCGTGTCCTGACTCAAAGGTCAGAACTCATATGTTTGATACCATTTTCTGTATTAATAAAATTAACTTTTTGACTATCTATAGTCTTTTTCATTGGCTGCTTTAAAGCCCCGTTAGGGGGTTTCTCATAGTATTTTTTTCCCAGCTCCTGAAGGTTTAATGGAACCCACCGTGAAGGGTGAAGATTGGGTCTGTTGGTTTTACCACAGAAAACCCTGCGGCGGGAAAGGTAAGTGGAGTTTTTCTAAGAAATTTTTGAATTTTCTTATGAATGTCTCCTTTAAATTAGTAAATGTTGTCATGCTTATGTGTAACCACTGGGGGCTGTATAGAGCACATACCTTCTTACGCTTCCTCCAGAGAGCTCACGATGTGTCCAGAGCAGCAGTTTCCATTTTCCTCCAGCAACAGCAGTCTGGGGGTGGTTTCCTCCCCCCAGATGCCCCCACCTGTGCTAATTGCTACCCCTCTTCAAGAAGAAAAAGCACCAAAAAAAGACATGTCGCTCTACCCGGTGGCTTCCAGGCTCTCCGTGACATTTTTTCCCCTCTCCGAGAGATCCCGTAGGATCAGAAGCCTGCACTCACACGGGAAAACTCTTTGTTTGAAAGAGAGGAGGGGGCTGTAATTGACAGAGGGGGCGGGGCACAGTGCAGCGTTGGCATCCTTCAACGCCCAGCGTGGGAAAGAGTGTTTTTTTAAAAGCTCTAGTGTTATTGCTGCAAGCTGCGGAGGGACACAAGAGCATAGAGGGGCATGAAAGAGGTTGGTGACACAAGCATTCTTTGACACATTTACTATTGCATCAGACTGAGCGTTAATAGCAGCGGCAGTGGCTGACTATTGCTCAAGCAATGGATGCAATTTTCTTCTGGTAGTACCTCTGTTTTGTGCATCGGGCTATATTCAGAAGGGGGGTTGAAACACCCCCAAAAAGGAGCTTAAAAGGGGTCTCCCACAAGCTCTGGAAATCCTACTCTTCAAATGGCATCCTCCCCTGAGAGGGGGTGGCTGATCAGAGTGAGCATCGGGGCCATGAAATGTTTGCAACTGTTTTCAACACTGCAGCCCCTGTTCATTTTACTCTTTTTCCTCAGCCATGGTAGGTTTTTAAAAGAAGTTTAGAGACTTTAATTACATCCTAGAGTGGTTAATCGCATTCCAGTATGGTCAAGATGCGACAGGTTCTCTTCCATTTTCCTAAGACCCTCAGACTGAGGAACTAGGGTCAGGAGAAGACAATTCCCTCAGGGGACTGTGGTGAGGCTGATGACTCCTCTTCTGAGGTGTCAATTGCGGGAGAGTCAGCTTTCACAATCTGTAAGAATGATGGTACATTTTCTTGCTGAATGATCCGCTCCACATTTATGTACCCTTAACTGAGCGCTTCCCAAGCTGTGCATGCTTTTTCCTGTCCATTCTTTGTTGGAAGAATTTTTTTTGTATCTGGAGAATCACCCAGATAAGCATTATTTTCCATTCTGAAAAGTTTTCACACTTTAGCCTATGGTAGAGAAAATTCACTAAGCAGGGGTATACCAGCAATTAACGCTACTATATCCTTTGTGATTAAGTTTGACTTGTCCGGCAGACAATACTCAAATACTTAGGGATCCAATGGATAAAAGGTTGGAATTCCTATTAAAAAAAACAAAAAAAAACACGTTTTTCTCTGGCAGGTTGAGTGTCTCAGCCTGCGCTGACAGTAATTGATTAATCTTTGAAAAACCCGTTTTAACGGGTGTTTTTCCTGCTCAGCAGGTCCAGGAGGAAGCTTTATGTTCGCAATAGTTGCTATGACAGATTGCACCTCCACTAAGCGTCATGCAAGAATAGCAAGAAGAATGGGGGACTTCCTCAATAGCACCAACGTACAAACTGGAGTTCCAAGAGTTTCCGTCTCCTTGTTTTCTCAGTTCAAACGTTCCTAAGGATCCAGAGAAAAAAAAATCTTTCTCTCTAGCATTGGTCCATCTTTTGGCAGGGCAGAGATTGGGATTTGGTTAAATCCAAATGGACATTCTAGAGCTCAAGAATCTAAAATTCAATTGCTGAATATATTCTCCCCCTTTTTTTTGCATGAAGATGCATATCTCCATATGCCTATTTCCTCGCTCACTAATAATATTTTCTTTCAAAGTGGAAAATATGCTTTTTCAGTGTGTAGCTCGGCTTCGTAGCTCAGCTCCGATCTAGCTGCTACACCTCGAGTGCAAGATTCTGGCTCCTTTTCTAGCCAGATTGAGGGCCCAAGGTAAAATGATTATGATTTACCTAGTTGATCTGTTCTTGTTAGACCAGTCGGTAGCCCGCTTAGACCAAAAGTATGGTCACCACATTCGACTACCTGGTATATCTAGGTCGGATTCTCAACCTAGGAGGAATCTTCTTTAAAACATGAAGAAAATACTTGGGTCTGATCATAGGTACACCCAGAAAAAGGTATTCGTACCCCAGGCTAAGATCAGCGCCATAAAGGACTGATCTAGGTAGTCGAAGCAAGATGTTTTTCTCCTATTCAACTTGCGCGAGGTTGTCGGTAAAGATGGTGGCTTCATTCGAGGCCGTTCTTTATGCTCAATCTCATTCCAGTATCCTATCGGCTTGAAACAGGGAATTCAAGCTCTATGTTCCCAATGTGTCTGACTCCAAAGCCTATGGCCACATCACCCTGATAGCGCTCGATCTCATCTGATCTTGGAGGCTAAGCAGGGTCGGGCCTAGTTAGTACCTGGGATGAAAGACCACCTGGAAATAATAGATGCTGTAGGCTGAATGCGCCAGAGCCTCAGTTTATGGTTAACATCCAAAAATCTGCGAAGGGAAAAATCCTTCTTTCAGTTACCTGGGAAATAGTATCAACATATGCCAACCTTTTTTGTTTCGGTTGGGGGACAGGCCTGAACGGCAGCTGTCCAGGAAAAGTGGCCTAGATCGGAAATGGCCTTGCCCATTAACATTTTAAAAATTCAGGCAGAACACTTGGTTCTGAGGGCCTGAACGTTCAGTTTAAGGTATTGTCCTGCTAGGAGTCAATCCGTTTATGCCACAGCAATGGCCTATATTAATCACTAGGGGGCACAAGAAGTTGTGTGGCCCAGAGAAGGGTGAATCTTATCCTATCTTGGGAAGAAAACAATGTACTTTGCCTATCAGCAGTTTTCATTCTAGGAATAGAAAATTGGCAGGCAGACTACTTAAGTCACCAGCAGTTTTTTTTCTGGGAGAATGGTTCCTTCACCCCGATATCTTCCCGTTAATATGTCAAGGATGAGGGATCCCAGACATAGATCTGTTTGCATCCAGGATCAACAAAAGATTGACAACTTTGTGTCAAGAACAAAGGATCCGCTAGCATGTGGAACAGATGCATTGCTATTCCCGTGGAATCAGTTCTCACTGATTTGTGCATTCCCTCCTATTCTGCCTGCATCTACAACTTCTTAAGGATCAAGCAGGAAGGGAAGTCGTTGATTCTTGGGACACCCAGTAAGGTCCAGGAAATCTTGGTATGCAGAGATCGTAGAGTTGACAGTAGGGAACCCATGGACCCTACCTTCACAGCCAGACCTTCTCTTGCAAGGTCCAAAGTTCCATCCTACCTTACAAACTATAAATTTAACGGTTTGGCTATTGAGGCCCACACTCTGAAGAAGCGTGGGCTGTCAGGTTTGGTAGTTTTCTACCTTGATTTATGCAGAGCCAGCCTCCATGGTTTATATATTATGGAGTCTGGGAAACCTATATCTTCTGGTGTGAAACCAGGAGCTGCACCCCAGGAAAAAAGTCTAGGTAGAGTCCTTGATTTTTTTTCTGCAGATGGGGTGAAAAATAAAGATGGCCTTGAGTGCTTTCTAAGGACAGGTCTCGGCCTTATCGGTATTATTTCAATGACCACTTCCTTCGCATTCTTTGATCCATAACTTTATTCAGGTGGTAACTTGGCTTAATCTCTGGTTAGGTAACTCCTGAACCCTTGGGGCTTGAATTTAGTTTTGTCGACATTACAAAACAAACTTTTTTTGGGCCGATATGACATATTCCCTTGGTCCTGTTTTTGACATGGTTACCAGAAAAAAATAGTTTCCTCATCTGCTGCAAGAAGGGTATCCGTATTGGATGTTCTTTCTTGTAAAGAGCCATATTTTTTTATTCTTAAAGATGAGGTAGTATTGCATCCTCATTTTTACCAAAAGTAGTTTCAGGTTTTTATCTAAACCAGGATATCGTTCTTTTTTCCAGAACCCTGTTCTTTGGAAGAAAAATCACTAAATTTTTTTGATGTGGTGAGAGCAGTCAATGTCTCAGATTCGGAAATTGGATGTTTTTATTCGAGTTGCCTGAAAGTCCTAAAGGAGGACAGGCAGCATCGAAATCTACTATTCTAAATAGATTCAACAAGTAATCGTTTAAGCTCATGGTTAAGAGGTGGATTCCACCCTCTCAAATCAAAACACACTCCTCTAGGGCTGTTAGTACTTCCTGGGCAGTGCATCACCAAGCCTCCATGGCTCAAATCTGTAAGAACGCAACTTGGTCTTCAGTCTATACATTTACCAGATTCTATCAAATAGATGTAAAAGGTCACGAGGATATTGCCTTTGGGCGCAATGTACTGCAGGCTGCAGTATTAGTCCTCTAGTCTCTTGTTGCCCTACTTTTTGTTGTGTCTCCCTCCCTTCGGTTGGCATTGCTCTGGGACATTCCACATAGTAACTACTATGGCTCTGTGTCCCATGATGTACGATAAGAAAATAGGATTTTTATAACAGCTTACCTGTAAAATCCTTTTCTTTGAAGTACATCATGGGACACAGAGGTCCCTCCCTCCTTTGGTATACACATGTATTGCTTTGCTACAAAATTGAGATATTCCCAGTAGTGGGAGGGGTTATATAAGGAGTGCACTTTTTATCTTAGTGCGTGCCAGTGTTTATCACCTGAAGGTGGCCTATAACCCATATAGTAACTACTATGACTGTGTCCCGTGATGTACTTCAAAGAAAAGGATTTTACAGGTAAGCTGTTTTAAAAATCCTATTTTTGTCCGAAGGGCGTGTGCCAGGAACTTGTCTTGCAAACTAACGGCACACAATTGTAGGCCAACAAACACGAACGTAGTGACCTAATACATGGAATTTCAGCTCCTGAGCGTCACCCTTTGGACACCTTCTGCTAATGTCGTGTTTGGTGAGCACTGATTTCGAGCATGCGTGTTTGTACTTTGGACTTTTGTGTGACGGACTTGTGTAAACACGATATGAAAATCTGACAACAGACCGTTGTCTGCCGAAAATTTACTAGCCTGCCATTCAACATTTGTTGGCAGAAAGTTGGACAACAATTGTCTGAAGGAGTGTACTAACGGTCGGATTTTAGGCAAACAGTCTGTCTTCACACAATTCCCTGCCGAAAATCTGATTGTGTGTATGAGGCTAAAACCCAAGAGCTGAAATTCCATGTAGTACGTCACTACGTTCTTGTTGACCGACAATTGTGTGCCGTTAGTATGCAAGACATGTTCCTGCCACACGCCCTTCAGACAAAAGTCTGACGCTCTGTTGGCCAACAATCCGATCGTGTGTACGAGGCTTTACAGTACATGTTAAAGACAGAGGGTTTAGTTTCTCACGTTTGCAAATATATGTGAAAGCCTATGTCAAGGCTCCTCTGTGTACTGTGGTCCTAACTCTCTAGTTTTGAGAGTCTCCAAACTGGAGCACATGTAGCAGTGGATACATTAAGGGCAGGTTTGCCTGGAGGGGGCCCATTCCTCAAAGGCGCAGGGATGTAATGGACGCCCAGCAAAAGCACAATCGCAGCTGAAAGCATCCAATGTGTCCCCTAGCGAAATTCACCTGAAAAGCT